>NW_027314752.1:14885227-15187196 GCF_023375885.2 Dermacentor andersoni
GGCAGTGATTGGAGGGACGCTGTTATCCAAGTGAGGTAGATAGAACCCGCCATCATATAAGAAAGTTGATGTTGCAAACTGTTCACTTGCGAAACCACTTAATTTTTGTGTGGGGGAGATGTGCTCAGCGAGGCAACGAACTGCATGTAGAACAGAAACGGGTTTGCGAAAGATGAACGCGTTCGCGCTGCTATCCTGTGATCATTGAACGCAGCAGCCGGATCTTCGGTGTCTTATAGTCTTCTGACGAGAGTTTCGGTGACTACGCCGCTGGCTTGCAATTATTGGAGGGACGCTGTTGAAGAAGAAGAATTATATTGACACACTCATGTAAATAAAAGCACAGTAACAAAATATACAGATGGAGGTCCCAAAGCTCAAGGCTGTAGGGGGCCTCCTGTTCTAATTAGAAAGATCAAAACAAGCTAGGTTAGAGAAAATGCAGCAAAGTTGTAAAGTTATCTACAAATAATTACATATGACAACAAAATAACTGACACATTATATAATAACATGCAGAATTGCGTTTTGATCAAATAAAAATAACAAAACAATTCAAGTTAGTATAAATAAAGCAAAGCGGTAGAATTATTACCATGTATTATTGCAAGAAAACGAGTTAACTCAAAACATGGCATAACGCTCTACAGAAGTTTATCCTTTATTGAATTAAAAAGAAATCAAGTGAGTGGAAGTGAACTGTAGCCAAGAGGCACTGTTCTAACGAGAAAAATGTGGACTGAGACATGGTGAAATGGTAAAGAGATAAAATGGTTTACTCATAATTAGGCAAAAATAACATGTTAAATTCCATCACAGCTTTGACAAGTTAACATGATAACAAATGCTTCTTAAAGCCGTCTATACCATGAGACAGCTTGATGTCCGTTGGAATACAGTTCCTATAAGACGTAGCTAGGTTCAGTAAGAAATCGCTAAATTTCCAGTAAGACTTCGCTGATCCAAGTAATGTAAATGGCATACACCAACGTGGTCGAAAGGGGATGGTGCGAACTGCGTCACTGGCGGAATGTGCAAAAGCCTCCGACAGGGACATGCCCAGCAAAATGAAGAACTGCATGTAGAACAGAAACAGGTTCTTGAGCGACATCCCCGTTGACGCTGCTATCCTGTGCGAAGTGAAGGCAGAAGCGGGATCATATGTGTTTTTGTAATCTTGTGGTGGGACTGTCGGTGATGGTGCTGCTGGTCAGACACAGATTGTAGGGACACTGTTATCCAAGTAAGGCAGGTAGCACCCACCATCATAGCCGAAAGTCGATGTTGCAAACTGTTCACAGGCGAAACTGCTTAAGCTTAGTGCAGGGGAGATGTGCTCAGCAAGGTGACAAACTGTACGTATAACAGAAACGGGTTTGTGAGCGACGAATGCGTTGGTGTTGCAATCCTGTGACCAGTGAAGGTGGCAGCCTAATCTTTGGTGTTTTGTAATCTTCTGGCGGCACTTTCGTTGACTATGCGGCTGGCTAGCACTTATTGGAGAGACGCTGTTATACAAATAAGGTAGAAAGCAGCCGCCATCACAGCCGAAAGTCGATGTTACAAACTGCTCACTGGCGAAACCACTTAAGCTTTGGGCTGGGGAGATGTCTTGAACAATGTGACGAATGTAGAACAGAAACGGGTTTTTGAGCAACGAACGCGTAGGCGCTGCTATCCCGTGCCAAGTGAAGGCAAAAGCCGGATCCTCTGGGCTTTTGTAATCTTGTGGGACTGTCGGTTACGATGTTGCTGGCCAGCCAGTGATTGTAGGGACACGGTTGTCCAAGTAAGGTATGTATCACCCACCATCATAGCCGCAAGTCGATGTTGCAATCTGCTCACTGGCGAAACTGCTTAAGCTTTGTACGGGGGAAATGAGCTCAGCAAGGTGACAAACTGTTTGTATAACAGAAACGGGTTTGTGAGAGATGAAGGCGTTGGTGTTGCAATCCTGTGACCAGTAAGGTGGCGGCCGGATCTTTGGCGTTTTATAATCTTCTGACGGGACTTTCGGTGGCTATGCTGCTGGCTAGCGAATATTTCAGGGACGCTGTTATCCAAGTAATGTAAATAGCACACACAATCTTGGTCGAAAGTAGATGATATGAACTGTGTCACCGGCAAAACCTACAAAAGTCTCCGACAGGGATGTGCCCAGCAAAATGACAAACTGAATGTAGAACATAAACAGGTTTGTGAACTATGAACGCATTTCTGCCGTTATGACATGCCCACTCTAAACTGGTACTTGCGTGATACTTTTGGGCTGTAGTTTAGATACAAAATAAGACATTTACCACCCCTGCATCTCTACCAATATTGCTGAGGGTATAGGCTACTAATTTATTACAAACTTATCCGGAGGTTACTTTCATTGCATCTTCACGTTACACGGAATATAAAGTGCCGTTTGAGTTTAGATAATTTACTTCGAAGTGATATATACACCTCAGGCAGAATGGAGTAGGCGTCTCAGTTGTATAGAGTCAAATCAGCACCTACGGAAATCTTCCACAGACACTCATATGTGGATATCACTCTTCTTGAATTGAATACTGCGGTGTGTTTATTGGGTACCCTCGTTACTAATGAGCCTGACAATCAGCTGCATAAGATTAAGTATGCCCCATACGAGAAAAGGTGGCCATTCATAGTGTATTCTTATTGGTGTCTCGTTTTCTTCGTTTATCGGCTTTATTCGATCAGGACACAGGCTACAAAGTATACGCAGTTGTTGACATGAGAGAATATCGGGTACCTAGGACACCAAAGTCAAGGCCACCAAGGCCTCAGCATGCTGTCAGTAACCTCGTGAGGAAGGCCTTCACATGCACCTCTGACGTAACAGAACAAAGTCGCCAAGATGTGTGTAAATATTTCTTATTGTTTTTGACTTAGGTTACTGTAGGCACATATGATACTGCATGTTTAACTCGAAATGTGCAAGGCTGCGTCGCTTTATGCACTCACTATAAAACCTGGCGAAGATTTGCAGAGATACGATAGCGTTATATTACATGGTGAGGGAAGGCAGGCTATTATTCATCCACTTGGGCAACATGGTAATGCCTTTCCCGAAAGCTAACTGTTTTTAGCTGAAGATTCTTCCAAGCAAGGGATTCATCAACTATGCTAAGAAGTAGAGTGTCTAGACTTATTTTCCCTGCTAGCGTGTTGACTGCGGCAAAAAAACACGTTTGAATAAATATGCCATGCTGCGTTTGCGTTAGTTGTGTATAAGAAGCATATCGAGGCTAGCTGTTGCCACTTTGGATCAACTTTTCTTATCCTTCGTACGAGCATTGGTTTTTTTAGAGGTGTTCGCGCATGACGGTTTGGGAACAACTATTTATTGAAATGGTTGCATGGCACCGAGTCATAACATATACCGCTCCCTTTGCTGTGTAGACTCGAAACCTTGGAAAGGTCTGCGAGTGATCATTCTCCATGTGGATGCCGGGCGGCTTTGCAATCGCTCAAGACGGAGTAACCAATTCAGGATTGAAGTCGGACGTGAACAATTTAGTCTTATTTAAAGATGGCGATTACCCACAGAAATAGGCTGGCGGAATATCTGGACCGCTATATTGTAGCGGTGCTTCTTTCGCGGATTTCTCTTTTTGAGCAGTTCGCTTGTGTTTGACAGTCCACCCGCGTTGTCAACGGGTCCAGTCGACAGTGAACAGTGCAGCATAACACTGCCACAGAATTGGCTGGAAGACGTTGCTATAGAATATTGTGTGGCAACGCGTGTCCTTCTGCGAGAAGGAAGGAAGAAAGGAAAACGTGGAGAAGGTAATGCAGGGAGGTTAACCAGTTTATCTCAACCGATTTACTACCCCACATGGGAGCGGGATGGGAAATAAAAGATGGGGAAGCGAGGGATAGAGAGAGCACATAGCGCAGCACATACTATACATCACATCACAGCTCACACATCTTCAGTTAGAGTCCATCACACTTGCGTGGTACATGACATCACTGTCACAGCCGCCTGTCCAATCCCGCCTCTCAGAAGCCTAAGTAATCCCTTCGTCGCCTTCAGCTGCGATATAACTGTTGAAGAGCACTATTATAGCTAAACTAAGGCTCATGTTGCCTAACACTGTGCGCTAACACTCATGTTATTGTCGGTTGCGCGAGCACTAATTGGTAGTGCGGTAATTATACGCATGTGAGTTCAAGTGTAAAGATTCATTGCTCCTTTGCGGAACATTGCAATCTGTGTCTAGCCCACTTTGAGGCCTCTTCAATAAAAAAGAACAATATTACAGAGGATTAGAACAAGCATCTTTTAGCCATAGGCGGATGCTGTCATACGCCGACATACATAAAGCCAATTATTGCAAATTTAATTTGCGCGCAGCACTCATACTCCCTGTGAGTCGGATCTGCACACATTTCCCTCTCGTTTTAAAGATGATGCCCAATATTCAATTCGTATCAGCTAGTATACAATTAAGACCCGACCAAATGATGCACATCAGCCCCTATGCGATTCCCAAGCCACTTTTGTTTCGGTAGTTTTGATCCGTATCAGTGTAGTTTGCTCGGAGCGACAGTTTCACGGCATCCGAGACATTGTAGCGGAATGATGACGTGTGAGTGCGGCGAGAATTCATTTTATTGAGATGCGTCTTCCTTTGCGTCTATAGGCCACTTACCACCATGTAAGAAATCCCTGAGCAGCCGAATTAAGGCTGTCATGTGTTGAGTCAACCAGGGTGCTATCATTCATAGGTTTCACAGTATTCTGCTGACCAATGTCATTTTTCCAGTGTCGTAATCGATAAAGCACAATTGCGTGGCCGAGTTCCTTGTTAGCTATCAGCAAGAAACGATGTGGTCACTCGCAGCAGGTATCGCTACTCATGTTGTTTTCATTCACTTACAGCTCAAGTACAGCGCAATAAACCGTTCACTATGCCTGTCGCGACTGTGTTGCGTCACTTCAGTTTTCTTCATTACTTCTGTCATCCAACTAATAAAAGGTGAATTGGGAGCGTTCCTCTTGGAACAAATATTTTTATTACTTAGAGTATTTTATTTACTCTCCTTTATCGCAGGTAATCAGTCTATTGTAGGACGTTGCATATCGTTATTAAAGTACTACTTGTGTTCACAACGAGTGACATCTCTTTCAGCGCGTGCTTGCAATTCTATTGGCGTTTGAGCTTCGGTTTCGCACGCATATGAAGATTCGTCACACTGAAAAGCAGCGGGCAATCGCTATTTCCGTAATCTAAATGCTGATGTAGCATAAAAAATCTGTCGCTTCAGTTTACTTACTTGCGATGGACATCGTAAATGAATATGTAAAAGGAAGCTAATTATAAGACTTTTGTTTATTACCTTATAATTACCACACTTTATGGTGCCTTGTCTAATGTGCGCCGCCAGGTGTAACCCGATTTCGAAGAGACGAAACCATAATTGTGAAGAGGGGTATGGATGCGGTGAATGAGCTTTATTGTTTCCTATTAGAAAATTGATTTGTATGAAATCTAAAGCAACTGAACCTGATGTCGTGTGTCGTGACTAAAGTTCTCTATCAATTCCAGGTGACGAAGGCTAACTTAAAGCATTTTACTCTAGTATAAGTGGTGTGGAGAACACAACTTTATTTTTATGAAAAGGCATAAAATATATCGCGTTAACTGGCAAGAACACGTTTTGCTTGACTACTTGCAAACATAGCTACGTCGTTCACGTTTGCAGTGTCCCATTTCTGAAGAGCGCTCCCGAAGCGCTGCAGTGACGTGTTTTATACTGCAAAGCATCGTACAAGCGTTTGAAAACGTTATATGCATGATTTTTCCGTGACAAAGAACAACCTAATATAGCAGCAAAACTTGCATTTCTCTAAAATAGTAACAATATTGCAAGATATAGAGAATTTCTTTAAACTGTGCCGTTTAATTGCAGTGTTTGAAGGGAAATGCCTATTTTACCGCTGGGAAGCACTATTTGAGCGTCGTAGGCATTTGCCGCTATTCATTTTGCCACTATTCTTCAAGAATGGAATGGACAAGTTTAAATATGCAGTAAAAGGGAGACAGGCTTACCTTCATAAGCAAGTCAATTTTAAAGTGCATGGTTAGTTGCAGAATTTTAAAAAAAATTCCTGTAGGCAACCGGCCAAGCATATTTGTTGGAGATGATACTACAAACAATTTTAATTTAGGTGCACTGCATGTTCTCAAAGACACACACACCACAGCGCACAACACCCCACCACGCCATAATGTGCGCTGGTCCACATGGACGCTGCCCAGCTACAAGAAGAAAACCGGCTGAAGGCGACACGACGGGCAGCGAATGATGCCAGGAAGACAGAGTGCACTGCCCAGCCAGAAAAAGAAAAGTGCCTGAAGGAGACAGCACGCAGCGTGGCGACATTTCTCGAGGCTGCGGAAAAGCGGTGCGGCGGAACCCGCTTACCACTGGCGTTTAACAGGCAACTATATTTCAGTGCCGAAAGATGTCGATGAAGTACCATGTATCCTGTATCTGCCTTTTGAACGTCGCTATTAAAAATGACAAATGAAAAGCCGCTGTTTCGCCCGAAAGTCGAAGCACCGCTTGTGACAGAAAATTTGTAGATACATATACAAAGTGAGGATAGTAGTTTTATAGGCTGTATAAACTTGTAAACATTCGGTTACTGACTAAAATAAAAAGTGCCGTGTCACGTGCGTGCAGGTAAAGATTGACACAACTCACAAGATGACCACGAAAACTAGCTGTCAGAACTCTGGATTGAGGAATCACGGCACCAGCAGCGATTCCTCAATCATCAGATTTTGCTTCAACGCGTACGAAACTGAACGAACACAGCGCATAGGAAGCTACCGTGCCTACGCGCACTCTGAAAACATTCCACATCACTTTGAAGATCATGCCCGAGCGAGCGCATACTTTGGTTTCCTCACAGATCGCTTTCAAGATAGGGCGCCCGCATGGCCGCATCTAAGTAGCAGCCGCCGAAAAAACAAGTCCCCCCCACCGCCCCTCGCATGGCCCCTGGCGTGCCTACGGTAATCATATCGCCTAGCGCCGGGGGGTCAGAGCTGCGCGCCTATTGGCTCTCGCCACAGGTCATTTCCGGTAGCATGGCGGCACCCAGGGCCGCGGCCTCCGACGTTGCCTCCGTGATTTAGGATTGTTCACGCTCTGACGCTGGGCTTTCGCCGCGGTGAACGCCATGCAGCGGTGGGCACATTTGGTGATAGGAGCACTGACTGACTGACTGAAAAACTTCATTGGTCGAAGTATTTACAGGAAGCGGGTGGAGCAGTTCTTAAGGGTCCGTTCCTCATAAAGACTAGGTGGGCTCCTCATTACAGAAGCCCATTGGCTGTAGCCGCGGATGGGGCACGGCCGACCAGGACCTTCTGGCTCGACAGGTCGGAGCAGCCGAGCAGGGCCGCCTCTCAGTCCTGCCGGGTAAGGTAGGGTATACGCGGAAGGTGCGGGGTTTATTGGCATGCCCACAGCATGTGGAAAATGTCGGAAGATTTTTTCTCACTGTGCGGGTACTTCCCTGTGCACGCAGGGTCGAAATGTTTTCGGACTGTCGGGCACAATACTGTTTAGTATAGAGGCGAAGGCGTAAATACTCCTCCGCCTTCGCGAGGCCCTTACAGGGCATGGGAAGGATTTCATGGCCGTATTGGAAATGTTGGGTGATTTTCTTAAATGTAAATGCGGATTGGGTCGGAGTCCGCAGCGAGGGGAGGCGAGGGCGATGCCCAGAGAGTGAGCGGGCTGGCAGCGGCGTCGACGGCTTCGTTGCCCTGGAGACTCTCGTGCGCCGCAGTCCATATTATCGTACGGGACGCGGGGACCCCGAGAAAATTGCTGCCTTGAAGTATGCGGTACGCAAAGTAGGGAATAAAGTCCCTTTCGATGTTTCTGCAGACCCCTTGCGAGTCGCTAATAATGACCCGTGAATCCTGATCAGCGGCGGCGAACGCGATGACCACCTCTTCCGCACGTGTTATGTCTTTCGCTTTGAACGTAAGGCCGTTCACCGCGGTGTTTTGGTGGACGACTGCGGCCGTGTACCAACACCCATGGTGTGGGCCGGAGGCGTCCACGTAGGATACTCCGTGCTTCTTCCCATATTGACGTGCCAATGCTTCCGCGCGCGCGAGGCCCCGGCCACTATGGTCGCCTCGTGCCACGTTGGCTGGAAGAGGGCGCACGTGCAGGGCGCATCTCCAGTTTTTCGGGATGCGCACCCGCTCTTCAGTCAGTGTTGGATGGTGGATGTGTAGTCGGGCAAGAAAGTGGCGACCCGACGGTGTCATTGAGAGTCTTGAGTAGTGGGTCATCAAGTGTGCTTCTTGGAGTACCGCGAAGGTGTTGACAATTTCCAGGCTGACAATGTGCTGGTTGGATGGGTTGACTGGGATGTAGAGAGCACGCTTGTAAATTTTACGGAGAATCACCTCGAGTGCGTTTTCGTCAAACCTGCGAAGGTGGAGGTAACGAGTCGTGTACAACACTCGACTGGTTACGAATGCGTGCGCCAGCCACAAGGTGTCTTTGCACCGTAACCTCCCACGTTTATTGGAAATCCGGCGAACCATGCGGCCCACCTGGTCCCCCACCTTGCGCAGTGTGGCCAGTGTTGTGTCGACTCGGTGGTGTTTATGAATCATCATCATCATTAGGCTTGCTACGCCCACTGCAGCGCAAAGGCCTCTCCCATACTTCTCCAACTACCCCGGTCATTTACTAGTTCTGGCCATGCTGTCCCTGCAAACTTCTTAATCTCATCCGCCCACGTAACTTTCTTCCTTCTCCTGCTACGCTTGCCTTCCCTTGGAATCCTGTCTGTAACCCTTAATGATCATCGGTTATCTTCCCTCCTCAATAAGTGTCCTGACTATGCCCATTTTTTTTTCTTGATTTTAACTAAGATGTCCTTAACTTCCGTTTGTTCCTTCATCCAATCTGCTCTGTTGTTATCCCTTAACGTTACACCCATCATTCTTCGTTCCATAGCTCGTTGCGTCGCCCTCAATTTAAGTAGAACCATTTTAGATAGCCTCCATGTTTCTGCCCCTACGTTAGTACTGGTTACCCTCAGCTATTATACACTTTTCTTTTGAGGGATAATGGCAGGCTGCTGTTTATGAATAAAGAGACCCACTACTCTGATCTCATCCTGTTCTCTGACGGGTCCATTTGGTAGGGACAGTTAGATTTTGGTAGTGCACTTCGGTGAGGGGCGAATGTGCACAAATTGCGATTTGGCCGGGGAGCATTGAAGGCCGCAGTGGCGGGCGTAGGCATCCACAATTTTCACCGCTGCAGCAGGTTTGCTTCAATGTCCCCTACCGGTCCGTTTTTAGCTAAGATGGTGATGTCGTTGGCATAGAGCGCGTGCTGTATGCCTTCTACATTCCCCAGCTGAGCCGGGAGTTTCAGCACTGCCAGATTGAATAGTACCGGTGAGAGGACCGCCCCATGCGGGGTGCCTCTGGTGCCTAATTGGTAATGGCCGTGTTCTTCATCTGGTATGCGGATGTACGATTGCCGGTCGGAGAGCAATTGCTTAACGTATTGAAATATATTGTGTCCACAGTTGGTTTGGGAGAGGTGCGTCAAAATTATGTCGTGTGTGAAATTGTCGAAAGCCCCCTTCAAATCGAGGGCAAGTACTGCCTTGTCATTGAGGGGGTACTCGACGGGATTTAGAACATCGCGGTCTAGTTGAAGCAGGACATCTTGCGTGGACCGGTGCCGGCGGAACCCGAACATGGGGTCTGCGAAAACGTTTCGGTTTTCTTAGCGTGTTTTCGTTATGCAGTGGCCTCAACACTTGGCTCCATGATCATGCCGTTGCCGTCTTCTTGCTTTTCTATGTGGCGCGTGTCCACGTTCCGCATGAATGATTTTCCAACGTCAATGAAAACGGAGCGACGCGGCTTTCTGCAGCGGGGCCTGGCGTTGTCAGAGGCTTGCACACAGCCATTGCGCAACATTGTACAGGGGTTTCTTGAAGCATTTCAAGTTGCTTCACGTGCCTCGGATGCACCACAATGCAAGTGATGCGTGGTCCTATAACCGGGAGTCAGTGCTTACGGCTGCATCGCGTTCCCCGCAATGGCCGCCCAGCGTCGGAGCGAAAACAAACCTAAACCTCGGAGTCTACGTCGGAGGACGCGGCTCTGGGTGCCGCCATGACAACGGAAGTGCCCTGCGGCTAGAGCCAATAGGCGCGCAACTGAGACACCCTGGCGCCTCGGAGATGTGTTTTCCGTGCGCTGCCGCTAGCCGGACACCGCCCGAACTGCAGTACACGAAAGGCCCGAGTCCATGCCTTGGCTTCAGGCGAGCGTCGCTCGCTTCGGTAACTGTAGTTCGTTCTCGGGACTAATACCGCTTCACAGCTATGGCCACATCCCTCGGCTTGCTCGTTCGCTACCGTCCGCGTCGATAAGCATCACAAGAGATCCGCGTTCGTGCGCTCCGCTGGACGCTTAAAATTGCACAGCAGTCAGCTTTGTTCGTTTCATTTCGAGCGTGCCTGGTATAAAAAAAAAGCCGCCGAGCTTAGAACATTCCGATGATATTCCACCAAGACAACGTACGCCCAAGCCTGATGCTGTGCTGACTATCACCCCGCATTGTGTCTTGTCCCCGAGTAGGCTTCATCCAAAAAGCGCCCTCGACGAATGTTTCCTACTACTTGTAGTAGTGCGTAGGCATATTGACAGCGTCGCTCGCTGCACTTTCTGAGTCGCTGCTTTGTCGTAAATCCAATCAAAAGTAGTTGACCATGTCTAACATGATGGTGACTCCCACCTGCAGGAAATAGTCTCCGTTGGAATAGGAAAATGAGGACGTCACAAAGCGCGCGCAAGCGTAGCAGACGAAGTACTATCAAGAAGCTTGCGCGCCGTTGATCGGGCTTGCGTGCGTACTTCACAGTTTTGTGCAATCACGTGCGCTGTCAAGTTTACATTTCTCCTTTGGCCCATCTCCTTGCTCTCTGTAACTGAAACTTGGACTGGTCGCTACAAACGAGACTCCAAATAATTACCTGTCGTGCTCTGAAGCAAATGATGTTTCGTGCCTTGATTACTGGGTCATGAAGTAATTATTGTAGCCGAAAAGAAACTAGCTGTAACATTTACGGCTCAGTACTGCTTTAATATGTGGATTAATAAATTTCGACTTGTAATATTTAAGTACTTAAGCACTTTTTGTAGCTTTAGCTTTGTAGAGTGTAAATATATATATATATTTTTTTCCAGGAACTACTACAGGTGCAGCTGTCTGAAGAGGTACAGTCGAATATACGCGAATGAAACTACTTTTACAAACAATAATATATTCTTCAATCTGGGGCATGGAATTGAGCATAACTAATCTAAAGTTATATTGCAGCAAAGTGGACACGCATATCAGTCCAGTATCAAGGAAGGGGCTGACAGATTGAATAGCACACTATGGTATAAAATTTGTAAACAGGGATAAGGTGCCTCAGAGAGGCTGGTCCGGTTTCGATAGGAGAACCTATCTTCGTCAAAAGCGGCCTCGTCATCCTCGGCATGTTAGTTTTAAATTGTTAGTACAGTGAGGTCACGTGCGGGTGTTGTCCGTGGCGCTTGGTTATAAAGAGAGAGACTTCAAAGTTAATGAGCGTTGTTGCCTGATGTCTGTGAGCTTCGTTCTCAAGACGAGAGAACAAGAGCGGGAAGGTGGGAAGGCGTGGAGAAAAGAAAGAAAAGGAGTAAAAAAAACATGGGGGGACACCAAGAGGGAAAAAAGAGAGAAAGAACAAGAGCAAAAAAAAAGGAAACGAGGGGGCATGGGAGGCCGTTGTGGAAGCGAGATTCTAAGGAGCATTCAGGGCTGTCGTTGGCGGCATGTTTTCGTGGCAATAGACGTACCGGCCAGGCGGTCAGTGCGCGAGTAACGCAAAAGACACTCCCCCAAAGAAAAAGAACATGAGTTGAAAAAGTGACTTGAGTAGCATAGCAGCAATACATCGAGTAATTTTGACGTAGGTAAGATGGAGACAAGGAGTCTGCGGTGCAATCTAGGGGTTACTGGAAGGCAGCGGCATGGTCTTTCAAGGGACGTTAGCCCAAGTCGCTCAACATAGGAGTCATCACGGCGGTGTCATGTAATCGCAATACCCTGCGTTGAGGCGCAGAAAAAGACATATTGACGTCTGGGACTTCGGAATGTGTTTGGTGAGGGTGTTTCGAAAAATATATTTAAAAAAAGAACAGAGAAGGGGGGAACTGAAACGGAAATAACAAATAGGAGGGTGACGTACGTAGCGGGCGGGGGCAAGTGTACATTGGTAAAGGGGGTCGTACAGTTGATGTAAACGTAAAAAACCTGAAAAACAATAATAAACTAAGTAGTAGGCAGGAAGAAATTAAGAAATGGAGGAGTAGGTGAGTTTCAGAATTATGGTTAGCTGGTGGCATAATGTGTTTTTTGTCTTGGTTGATGATATGAGAATTTGATATTTAATTTCATCCTCATTATCATCAACGAAGACACAAAACACATTATGCCATCAGCTAACCTTAATTCATAAGCTCACCGACTCCTTCATTTCGAAAATTTTTTCCTGCCTACTACTCAATATAATATACTCATTCAGGTTTTTACGTTTATATCAAATGTACGGCCCCCTTTTCCCACATACTTTTGCCCCCCCCCTCGCTTCTGCGCACGTCACCCTCCTATTTGTTATTCCGGTTTCGGTTCCCCCCCTCTCTTTTCTTTTTTATGTATCTTTTGAAACACCTTCGCCTTACACATTCTGGAGTCCCAGACGTCAATATGCCTTTGTCTGTGCTTCAACCCAGGGTATTGCGATTTCTGGATACCGCCGTAACGACACCTATGTTGAGCAACTGGAACTAAGGCCCCGTGAAAGAACATCCCGCTGCCTTTCAGTCACCCCATACATTGCGCCGCAGACTCCTTGTCACCATCTTAACTACTTCAAAATTACTCGACGCATTGCAGCTATGCCACTCAAGTTATTATTTCAACTCATGCTTTTTTTTTTTTGTGTGTGTGTGTTGCTCGCGCACTGACCGCCTGACCGGCTCTTTTTAATACCACAAAAACATGCCGCCAACGACACCCCTGAATGCTCCCTAACTTCTCACTTCCCCATCGCCCTCCCATGCGCCATTCTTTCCTTTTCTTGCTCTTGTTCTTTCTCTTTTTCTTTTTTTCCCTCTTGGTGTTTCCCCATGTTTTTTTTACTCCTTTTCTTTCTTTTCTCTGCGCCTTCCCACTTTCCCGCTCTTGTTCTCTCATCTTGAGAACGAAACTCACAGACGTCAGGCAACAGCGCTCATTACCTATGAAGTCTCTCTCTTTATAACCAACCGCCACGGGTAACACCCGCACGTGATGTCCCTGTACTAACCCTTTAAAACTAATATGACAAGGGTGACGAGGCCGCCTTTGACGAAGGTATGTCCTCCTATCGAAACGTTGGCCAGCCTTTTTGAGGCACCTTATCCCGGTTTACAAACTTTATGCCCCAATGTCAGTCCACCAGACCGACGAGGGTTATCAATGAAACATTTTTACCTTCGACTAAAAAGTTGTCCATCAGAGTTCACGCCTCCTGTATTTCATCGAAAGAAATCGCAGTCTGTATTTTCACGTTGTTGTGACAATGAAGAAAAACGCGATGTCAGGTATCAGTTACGAATCTAAATCTTTTTTGGGTGAAGGTGTGCCTAGCCAAACAAGTAATAGAGTACAATAATGGTGATGACGAAACTCTTTGATCATCCCAAAATGTGATCAGCTAGTCTGGCAGATAAGCTATTTGTAGATCACTCTACGAAGGTTGAAGCATATTCGCTGGTTTCCACGTGCCTTCCAGAAAATACGACATTATTTCCGTAGCGCGTAAATTCTTATTACAGAAGGTCCGTTGACGAACGAAGCAGCAGATCAAATCAACGATAATAATCGATAATGTTCTAATTTGAGTCGGTGTGTGTTGTGCTGTTCAAAACCGTACGTTATTAACCGTGTAATGTGTGTCGCCGGGAAAAAATGAACTAATATTAAACAATGTACGTGTACTTGCATTTTGAGTCCAACATAATCCATTTTCTTCTGTAGTGTTGAGTTCACATGTAATGCTTATAATTCGCTAATTGATTTTGTGAATAGGTCTCAGTACAAATCCTTATGGGACTCACGCGCTGGCATCTTCAAAACATCCGGCTGCGACCTTGTAGCTGGCGACGACCTCGGTTTGCTAGTTGAAGATACTGCTCTGCGCGTTAAGTTATTGTGTGAACATCCTGTAAAGCTAGTGTTGCCTCTTGGTTTGCTTGTACTCTTCATATATTAATTTGTTTTTGTGTTACGATGGCGCAAAGTCTGCGTTTGAAGAGAGTTGTTTGTGATAGATCTCATCAAAAGTTGCCTTAGTTCATCAAATAACGCAAGACACTGCAGCCGTAATGCTGTCAAGGTTGTAAATCCGCAGAGCATTGTTTTTTTCTAAATGCGACGTACACTGACTGACCAGGTTGAACTTTTTGAAAGTTGAGCGGCCCACATATACATGTGAAAACATATAAATTAGGATAAACTGATGCAGAACACTTTTCAAAACGACAAGCATACAAAAGAGACCGTTTGATGTGAACGAGACAGTTACGAAACAGTAGGCAAATAAAAACGGCGTGTAAATGTACGCTGTCATTATATAACTCACTCTAAAGCAATACCTTACAAGTTATAAAACTATTGCTGCAGATTTATTATCAATTTTAAAGTACAATTACCAAACAGAAACGCCAAGTCAGTATAGATGCTTGTGGCCATGATTGGAAACCTGCTTTTGAGGCACACAAATGACCGTGGCTGGCAGTCGTAGCCTAAAAACATACAAGGTCTAGTCGAACTCAGTCACAGTGTTAAAACAAGGACCATTTTTCTATTATCAGTTTGAAAACTTTAATACATTATTGTTCGGGGGACATGACTGTAAGTATATGTGCTCTAAACAAACACACGCTGACACTGTATGCCATTAAAAAGTTACATTGCCTGAAGTCGTTGCAGGTACAGCAAAAGTGGTAGTACACGCATACGGTCCTTGACGTACTTTGCCTCCTTGGTGAAAAACCCAAGCTACCATGTCTTCCGCGCATTACTTTTTCTAACGCTCTCACTGCGTCGCAGGCCTTACGAGCAGCTATACAGCGGGGCCTTCCATTTCCTTATCACGCATTTTTTTTTTAAATTTCAAACAGATAACCATGGCATAAGCACTATCACAATGGGTTTCAGTGCCATATCCGCATTGAAACAGGCAACTGCCACACCCGAATAATATTTCGAATCCTTTATTTTCAAGAGATAAATCAAGTAAACAATTATTCATAATGTTATTTGCCATCGTATACCGCAGTAAAAGGGTAAAAAATTCAGGAGAGGCACTTAATACTGCTTACGTGTGGGAATGCGAAACCATTAGAATCGCTTAAGTAAAATGTTTTCGATTGATGCTTTCGACAAGCATTAAATTTCGTTCTGCTGAATCGATGTGTGTTTGTGTGTTTATCTCTACGTTAGCCAGACGCTGTAAACATTCAAACCATTTTGCTGCAGAATGATTATTTTATTTTATGCCTAATTATAGGTCTGTCATGACTGTGCCGTCTTCTTTTGTTTTACCTTGTTCGTCTTCTGAGGCGTGCTGCCACTGAGGTAGAAGCTTCGGAGTGCATCGCAGTAAATAGAGCACCGAAGAAATCCGAAGAGCAAGTGATGCGTGGAAGGCAGCGACGCGAAGTGTGCAATAACGAACGCAGTAGGTGCACCTCCATTTATACACTCGTAATTTGGTGCCGAGAGTGCATCGCAGTATACACAGCACTGATGAATTCTGAAAAGCAAATGACACGTGAGACCTAGTGACGAAGCCAGTGACGTGACGTGTGCAATGACGCATGCAGTAGGCACAACTTCAATCAACCATAACCATGAAGCCACTGCGGCATCGAGGAGGCATGCTCATCTCGCACTCCGAAGGCCCAGGTTAGATTCAAACCCAGACAGAAATTTACCTGAGCTTTTCGAAGGCACTTATGACTTTGTTTACAAAGACCTGCCTGCCAAATATGACTTCAGTGGAAGCACCTGTGATGCGTTTTTGTGTCTTCGCGCCGCCTACCACTTTTGGTAGCATCTTTCGGTCACACCGGTGACGAAAACGCCTGATTATCGCGTTATGGAGCACGTAGTGCTTTCCCATTCAAACTTCATGCGGTGTGTTTATTAAAGGTGAAGATTAGATGTAACATAGACATCTTTAGCTGACAAAAAATTCCTAAGTTCTCAGTAATGAGATTGCAACGTCAGGGTCAAGTTTTTCGTATGGTTTAAACAAATATATTCGAGGTGGTAATCAAAAACGATTTTGCATTGAAGTTGAAATTTCAAAATTGACAGTAAAATTATCCTCCGTGCTACCTTCGGTTTTTTATAATTGTGAAAACATCTGCATCCGCCACTTCTACAACGTTGCCCTTCATCCTTGGAAATGCACTTTCAGAATATATAAAAAAAAACACTTTCGAATCTTCATTCGGTAGCAACCACAAAGCCAAGCTATCTATTATAACATTTCCGATTATTAGAAAACAGTTCATTGCTAATACAGGGGGCGAAGTGATAAGTAGAGTTTATGTGCTTTCTTTTTTTAGTCATACAGCTACTTGGAATAAAAATCGCGTGTGGCACTGGTCCGGCTTTCTCGTTGAGAAAAAAAAGGGAAATATTATAAGCAAGGTGAAAACATTCTCCCCGCAGGAAACAGCCAATAGCTCCAAATATTCACTAACCTACACAATGTTTTCTAGATTTGCATATAATTTTAAAGTAAATTCAATGTATTCACTTCAGTATTACGCTAATGAATTGTTTCCTGGATATGGATAGTATGGATATACTATGGATACATACGTGTACACAAACTCTACAACTGCGTATATGCCATTGATATATACGATTTAGTGAGTAGTACAAAACTTGGTCCATGCACAAAATTGTGCGTTAGTGTGCAGAATCTGTATTAAGAACCGAATGACAAGGTAATCACTGGATTGTTCGTCAACAGCAATAAGTAATTTGCCACGGCTACGCTGGTTGTTGTGAAGACCTAATGTATAATGACAGAGTTTTTTATTACAGCGTAAACTGTTATGGACTCATCTCAATAGCCGTTTTCGTCGGTGAATCGATGCGTATAGATGCTATGAGCGTCCCCTTCGAAGAAAGGGGGTGGGTTATGTCATCAAGCTCTTGTTATTAGAATTCCTAATGTCCTGCCTATGATAAAAAAACGAAGATGACGAAGAATTCCCATACCCAAACATTCTGAACTCCAATTGGGAACATTGTTTTTAGTCGCCTTCGTTGTGTGTCGTTTCCATACTTTTCTTCCATCAACCTTCCAATCGCCTCTTGTAGTTCTCTGCTCCGAAAATGTTCACTTTCCCCCTGCTCTCGCACTACCCAAGGGCCACAGGTGCTTAAATCGACCACTGGGCAGATACCTTCACATTCTAATAAAACATGCTCCATCGCGTCCCTAGCTTTGCCGCACTAAGCACATGTTTCTTCTTCCTTCTTATATCTTGCATTATAAGCGTGTGTTCTGAGGCATCCTTACGTCGCGCCGAAAAGTAACGAGCTTCAATTTGAGTTATCGTAAATTGTTTCTTACCAGACTTCGTTTATTCCTCTTAGGTAGTTACTCATATAAGGTTTCTTCTTTATTGCCGGCACACGTGATGTTATCTACGCCTCTCCGACTTTCCGCTTGACATTTTTTATTGCCGTGTTGCTCACCATAGAGGTCGTATACTTGCTGGTAAGCTTCGTAGTTCTTTTCCTTAACGGTGAATGAAATTGTTTTTCTTTATGAATAACTGAACACTCTCCTGGCCCACTTACATTCTTCTATATATTCTTCAGTTGTTCTTCATAATAAGTTTTACCATGAGCTTCCCTCACTACAAGCTTGTCCAGTCCATATCTCCCTGTGCAGGTTGATTTGTAGACTTCCCGTGAGTGCCCATGCGAGGCGTCCCACTGATCTATGGTTACCACGAAGTCCTGATTGCACCCCTGACTTCAAGCAAACAAACGCATTTGCAAACGTAAGCCCTGGAACAACGACATCTTTCCACACACCGCGGGGCACATCGCACCGATTGTATCCCCATAGTGCTCTGTGTTTCCTTATGACCGCATTTCTCTTCCCCATTCACTGCTATTTTTTGATCCTGTGTTTCCATATATATGCTGCCTTGGGTTATCTATATATCATGGTACTGAAATTCTTTTACCCGAGGTATTTCCCGGCCCTGTATTGACACTGTATCTTCACTGTTCCTATTCAACACCATAACACCTATTTTCCTAACGCTAAATTTCAGACCTACATTCTCGCCTTACAGTCCACAGATATTAGCCGGATGTTGCATATCACTTTGCTTGTTAGCTAGCAACACAATGTCGTCCGCATAAAATAAACCTGGGAACTACTGCTCTAATGCTGTACTCACCTGCTGGTGTGACAGAGAAAACCTTATATTTTTTCCCTTTAACGCCCTTTCCATTCGTACCATGTACATCATAAACAACAGTGCGCTTAGAGCGCCCCACTGCCTCAGTCCATTCTTGATATTAACATTTTCCTAACTCCTCATCCCTTGCCACTAAACACAAATGGTATTTTCTGGATAAATCTCTGAAAAGCTGTATACAATCGTCGCCTAAGCCTTCCCTTTCCAGAATATACCACAAAATGTTATTGTCTGCATTCTGATACGCCCCGGTAATGCATAAAAAAGCCACATATAATGGTATGTTTTCTACTCTGGATATTTCAATATATTGAGTAAGAACAAATGAGTTATCGAAGCGCCTGTCTATTCTGAAGCCATACTGGAGTTCTTCCGAAATAACGTTATCTCTGCTTATGCTTGGAGCTTTAAATACATTACCTGCAATGCTAACCTGTATATAAGGGCTGTAATGGTCAATTGTCAATATGAGTGAATTCCATCTTTTTCCGTCTTACCTTTATAAATTTAATTCATTGTGGTACGTCCCCGAGAGTCTGGTATTCTCCTGTCTTTTTAGGTTTTTAAAGCGAAAGCTGTACTAACCTAGTCGAGCAGGGTTTCGCCATGGCCAGTAATTTGACTTACATATGACCGCAGTTCCACTGTAACCGCGGCAACACATTGCTTGACTCGCTGCGAGTAGCACCGCCGCCGCCGCATGGGCTAGATGCCACCGCCGGCTTAGTGCATGCGCTCTCCGCAGCTGGGTTGCAGCCTGACCACGTGGCTCGACGCACGCCTGGCTGGAGCATCGTTTAGGGATTTTTGAGAAGGCGTGATGCTGGCGCCGAGCGACGCCGTGCCGTGTTCGTCCTCGGCGTCATCGTTCTCTGGACCGCGCGTTGTTCAACATTGCACATGTGATTGTGCTTGCGTTGCTTGTGTGTTGGTTGTAGGTTCTGTGTTACTTAGCGGAAAGCCGTGGGTAGTGGCGGTGCGGCAGTGCGGCGTTGGACTCGGTGAGCTCTGGCAGTGCAGAATCTGCGTTGTGTGACCCGTGCTTTCTTGAGAACCCGACGGTGGTGACAAGTGAAATATCGAAGTGGCCTAGCGCCTCGGCAGCGAAGTTCTGCGAACCGCGGCGTGGCGTCGCCGTGTCCGACTTTGCTTTACGGACATCGAGGGATGCGCTGCTCGCTGCAAGTCATATAAATGCAACTGCGTCGACCGCCCACTGTTCAGCGCTGAATGTGTGTTTGGTGTGCTGTGCTTAAAACGAGTGGTGCAGCCATGCAGCGGGGGTGGCGGAGGAGCAGAGTGGCTTAGGGGCTTCGTTTGCGCGTTCACAGACATGTGCTCCCGTCTTGGTGTCATTAGCGGCTGTCGCGGGATTGTGGTGTGCTAGCTATTTGCCTAGTATGAAGTCTACGACGCTAACACACAGCATGGTCACGTTTTTCCGCGCTATATGTCATTTGCATGACGGCCGAGTTGAAAACGAGACATATGCCCGTGTTCTTTGCGTTTGTCTGTCGTAAATTATTTCGTATTGTGGAAGTTCTGGGAGTCTTATTATGCAAGGAGTGCGAACGTAAACATAAACACGTGCGTCTGAAATCTTGAATTACCCATAATACCCTTCACGACTGATAAGTGGGCTACACGGCCTGTGTGAATCAGCTACCGTATGTTGCGACGCTCTTCCGTGCGGTAGACGGATGCATGGTGCGTGTCTATTTCTGTACTCTTATAAAAACCATTTGTTTATTCACTCAATACAAATGTGCAGCTTCTTCGCCGGAGTACATTTTAGTTACGCGGTGAAGCATACTAAAAGTGGTAGGGGGCCGCTATCAGCCAGCATAGTATGTCCACGTAGGCGACCTAAGAGGCGGCGGGTGCGCGAGTGTATAATTAAAGTACTCTTATTAAGGGTTCCAGTGACAGTGGCCCCTTTTCACTTTTACTATGCTTCACTGCAGTACATTGCTTAGGCTTCACCGCGAAATATTAGTGTGTTGCGAGAAATATAATCGTAAAAAGCCTAATTAGGCAACGTTTCTTCTGTAGCTTGTTACACACAACACAGGAGTGTAAATAGGCATCGTGCAGTAAAGTATACTAAGAGTAGAAAGGGCACATACGTTTACACTGTGCTCATTATTTTCACTTGTGACATGATTTGCAAATGCATCTGTACTCGTGGTAAGCTTGACAATTCTTCGTACATTACAAATTCATATTGCACGGAAGCTTACTAAAGCACATTCGCCATTATGGTACGTGTTATTCACCTCCAATGCAGGAGCACAATGCGGATTCTTGCCCCTGCTTTTGGCTGGACTGCATATGCCCTTTGAGAATTGATTCATTGTTCATAAGTGCACTGGTACTTTACTCTAAACTGAAGGGCTCAAGTTCATATGAGAGCACAATTTTTATTAAGGGGACAAGATGTTGCTAAGATGGTTGCAGCACAGCTTCTTTTTTTTTTCCAGGCACCTTTTATCTTGAAGCTTCTATTGCAATGTTTCGAGCCTCTTTGAACCAGCACATAGTGTACATAAATATTGGACACTGATTGGGAACATAAGCTAAGTTAATGCCTATGTATAGTAAAAAGATGTAGCACGAACAGGCAAAATAAAAGAAGAGGGTGGGCTGCAGCAATACTAAGTGTTAAATGGTGCTTTATCCTTTCCCTTGAGTTTTCTGTTTTTGTGCTCTTTATGGATCCTCCGCAGTAACCACCCGAGTGCCGAACTTGAGCTTGTTGGTTTCAAGTCTCGTGGTTGTTACTAACAGAACAGTGTGATAAACGAACAAGGGCTTGGAGGCATCCGTTCACCTTGCTTGCCTGATGGTGCTGCTTCATAAGCACCGTGAGCATCCAGGCCAACTAGGAGGGGAGGTTTGTTGCAATCGCTTTTGAACTGTATTGCCACCAGACCAATAGTGCTCTCAATGACAGCTTTTGGACAGTAGAATGCTTGCACCCAGCAAAGTCTTAAGAAGGAAGCATTCAGGATGTGCAAAATGGGCTTTTGAAGCTGGCAGCATTACTGAAGGGGCTTTGTCCAACTGCCCTCTTTATGGATACACAAAGATGATTTCCTCTTTAAGGGGGATTGTTTCAGAGGCCGTTACATGGCAACAGTGTTGGGTGTTTAGTAGCTTGTCTTTGCCCACTGTTAATAACCTATTCCTTCTCCAGTGCCCCTGTGAAGTGGCTACTTTTTGGACACAATGTGCTCTCCATGCATGCATGCATTTTTAGCTTGTAAGGACATCTATTACCCCTTGCCTCAAGCAGGTCCATGCTGATATCACCCAAGAAGGCATTGGCGAGTATGGCAATCTACACTTACAAAACACTGTTGATACCAGTGAAACCAAATTAATGGAGCTGCTGTTCTTTTTTTTGTCCACTCCATCCTTGTTAGTTACAGTGAGCAATGTCCGAACAGGAGGCATATGTAGTTGGTCGTGCATAGCCTGCGCACAAAGACTTGTTGGCATGTTATGACCTTAGCACATTGTTTATGTGTAAAAACCTTCTGATGTGTTGATGACTTCTTTCTCTTTATCATACTTTGCCTGATGGAGCCAGCAAGTGGGTCAACAAGATATTGAACAGGCTTCGCACTAGTTTTCCCAAAGTCTCCTTTACCAGGGTGCTGCTCAGAGATATCTGTTTTCTTGACCTTGCACTGCACTTCAACCATGGCCACACCTGCTAAACCTATAGCATGCGGTCAAAAAAGTGCTATACATCATGTTGCTCCAAACTCATGACGTGTGCTACAAGGCCTTGAGGAACACCCTCATTTATTTACGCCCTCATCATACTGTACGAAGCTTCGCATGATAAGTGCGACAATCAACATCTGCTGGTTTTTCAGTGTTATTCCTGTCCAGCTTGCTGAAAGGTATCCTGAGTGTTTCAAAAGCAAACAACCGCTGCTGGAGAAGAAGTGCTTAAAACAAGGGTCGCTATAACCACATATGTCACATGAAATGAAGAAGGCCAATGAGTATACAGGGATTTACTTCATATCCAACAAGCTCGGTTCTCCCTTTGCTAGTGAGTAAACTCAACTTGCCCGTAATACATGGCCTGTGACAAACTATGTGCCAGATGCTGTGTCCCCTGCAAAGCTAAAGATGTGTACGAGATCCTGACACCCTGCAGCGGCTTCTACATTGGGCAAACGGGCTACTATAAAAACGACTGTATTTACTAATATGCAAATAACATGAAAACGGGCAGAAATTTGGATATTCATTGGGCCCAACTGCAGGTGCAAGCCACTCTTCCACCAGATGTGTGTTGTTCACAGAAACTGGAGCTATACAAATGCAGATAAAAACAATGTTTGAAAGTAGTAGAGTTGAACTGTATTCTGCAAAAGCAGTGCTACCTGCAGTGCTGGTACCTTATAGCCACAATTCATGGCTGCACTGTTCTTGAATTATTAACTTCTATTATATTTATGTTGGCCATATATTGCAAATATGTATCATCCACATTGTGTACAATATGGTTATATGTCAAATATGATAGCCATTCCTAATCTGAAATGCAACAAATTGCAATTCAAATAGACAAAAGACACCCAGTGCACAGGTTAAGTGACAGACTTCCTTTTATTGAAAAAAAAATGTCAAATGTGTCATGTCAACAGCAGTGGGTAGCAATCTTTCAAGCTTGGGTGCCACGCTGTAAAACGGCCTTGGACACAAAAACCGGCATCATATTGTAGAGAATGAAAAGGCAAGACTCCATCTAAGAACAGGCTATGGCACCACATACTTTACATGGTGTGAAAAATGTTGACATGCCCTACCCATAAATAAAATGCAACAAACACAGAAAACACGCCTTAAAATGCAATATCAGAGTCTGAAACCAAGAAAAAACAGCCCGAAAAAGGTTTCGCTAAGTCTTTCAACGATTAAAATTGTCAAACTGTCTCATCACTTCTTAATGAACCTGCACAGCTGAAAAGGAAGGAAAGCCCAATAGCAGGGCTGCAGAAAATGTAACCGAATAAGTATACTTTGCTTACAAACGATACCTGCGATTTAGTTGTGGTCTGTGTATAAAGTAATTGTGTATAAACTTTTCTTGTGTAGAATGGTTTAGCAGATAGGAAAAAAAATGACCATACGAGCACCAGGTGTATGCATAGTCTACGCACGAAAAGCCACTGCTTTCTTATATTTTTTTCTCTACTACTATTCATGAGTATATAAGTGCCTTAATAGCACTGCTAACATCCTGCTGCAAAACACAAAATTGGGCAAGTTGTCGCATAAAAAAAATTGCAGCTTCATAAAGTGAAACAATGATGCAGTAGCTGGTGAAATATGCACAGGCTTACTTCATGCAGTGTTTCTTGAAGTGAACACTTGCCAAAAGTCGGTAATCTCCTTAAAACGTCAAATAAGTAAGAGTCGTATTTATTTGTGGGAGTTGTGCCTCCCAGTGTTGAAGTGGAAAGACTTGGCTTTTCTTCTTCCGCTTTCATATCCGGACATGGCCACTGGTCTACACCAAAACAACCCTTTAGCTTCTTACAGCTGAATTCGTTTGGTTTTCTCAAATCTACATTTGGGCTACCCATTGCTAGGTCACACGTTTTATCAAAGAATGAATCAATTCTCAAGGAGCAAGTGCAGTCCAGCCAAAAGCAGGGGCAAGAATCCGCATTGTGCTCCTGCACTGAAGGTGATTAACACGTACCATAATGGCGAATGTGCTTTAGTAAGCTTCCCTGCAATATGAAATTGTAATGTAGAAAGAATTGTCAATGAAGCTTACCGCGAGCATAGATGCACTCGCAAATTATGTCACAATTAAAAAATAATGAGCACAGTGTAAACCTATGTGCCCTTTCCACTCTTAGTATGCTTTACTGCACGATGGTTAATTACACCCCGGTATTGCGCTGTAGCAAGCTACAAAAGAAACGTTGCATAATTAGGCTTTTTACGATTATCTTTCTCGCAACACACTAATATTTCGCGGTGAAGCATACAAAAAGTGAAAAGGGGCCACTGTCACTGGAACCCTTAATAAGAGTACTTTAATTATACACTCGCGCACCCGCCGCCTCTTAGGTCGCCTAAGTGGACATACTATGCTGGCTGATAGCGGCCCCCTACCACTTTTAGTATGCTTCACCGCGTAACTAAAGTGTACTGCGGCGAAGAAGCTGCACATTTGTATTGAGTGAATAAACAAATGGTTTTTATAAGAGTACAGAAATAAACGCGCACCATGCATCCGTTTACCGCACGGAAGAGCGTCGCAACATAAGGTAGCTGATTCACACAGACCGTGTAACCCACTTATCAGTCGTAAAGGGTATTATGGGTAATTCAAGATTTCAGACACACGTGTTTATGTTTACGTTCGAACTCCTTGCGTAATAAGACTCCCAGAACTTCCACAATACGAAATAATTTACGACAGACAAACGCAAAGAACACAGGCATATGTCTCGTTTTCAACTCGGCCATCATGCAAATGACATATAGCGCTGAAAAACGTGAAGATGCTGTGTGTTAGCGTCGTAAACTTCATACTAGGCAAGGAGCTAGCACACCACAATCCCGCGACAGCCGCTAATGACACCAAGACGGGAGCAAATGTCTGTGAACGCGCAAACGAAGCCCCTAAGCCACTCTGCTCCTCCGCCACCCCCGCTGCACGGCTGCACCTCTCGTTTTAAGCACAGCTTACCAAACACACATTCAGCACTGAACAGTGGGCGGTCGACGCAGTTGCATTTACATGACTTGCAGCGAGCAGCGCATCCCTCGATGTCCGTTAAGCGAAGTCGGACACGGCGACGCCACATCGCGCTTCGCAGAACTTCGCTGCTGAGGCGCTAGGCCACTTCGATATTCCACTTGGCACCACCGTCGGGTTCTCATGAAAGCACGGGTCACAGAACGCAGATTCTGAACTGCCAGAGCTCACCGAGGCTTACGCCGCACCACCACTACTCACGGCTTTCCGCCAAGCAACACAGAACCTACAACCAACACACAAGCAACGCAAGTACAATCACATGTGTAATGTTGAACAACGAGCGGTCCAGAGAACGATCACGCCGAGGACGAACACGCCACGGCGTCGCTCGGCGCCAGCATCGCGCCTTCTCAAAAATCCCTAAACGATGCTGTCCCTAGGCACCTATAAGTCGGATACAACTTTAGAAAAAAGGGGGCGTTTACTCCTCCGAGGCGGATGCACACGAACATCCACCAATGGGCGCGCACTCTGGACCGACGTCATGCGCCAGACGGCCGGGGACCCCGCCGTCGGAGAAGATGGCCGCCCGGGCTTCGAACTGGGCGAAGTCGCGTCAGCTGTGCGCGTCAACGCCTCGTCACAGTGAATTCCCAAACTGTTTGTGATTGTCTATCATGCCGGAAATATTACTGCGAGCTTACGATGCGGCATTTGTGCCACGCGCGTTTATTCCAAGCCGTGATCCGGGGAAGAGACATTGCAGCGAGCATCGCTGACGCTGCACTACGCTTTGCCTGAAAACTACGGCGACCGCTGCAAACACACATCCTGCCTGTTTGTTCCATGTCTGTTTTATTTCGCTCCCGAGTGAAGTTACGACGAGAAAAGTTTGCCAAAATCTGGTGTCTACTGTCAGCGGCGGGTGTTCGTGTACTGTGTCGCTGCGTTTCTCGTCGGACGGGTTGAAGTGATGGAGCAAAACCATTCTCAGGAGAAATCAGAAAAGCGTGCGCGCGTGAAACAAACCTGCGAGCGTCTCAACAGAAAATATTTGCGAAAGAAGCCTCCAACGCAAAGATTTGTCGCCGTCAACTTAGCGTGAACGATCGTTTTCAGCAGTGAGATGGCCGAGCGTCTAACGGCGGTGCTCGTGCGTTGTGTGGCACCGTCGATTGATTGCTTTGCACCAGTGCTCACCGCGCGCGCAAGCTGTTGAATGCGTGCTGTGGCACAGTCAGGCATAAGTTGTGTTGCCAGCGCTCGATATGGTTTCCCACAACATAGCTTCGCGCTGCTATTAAATTCTTGTGATGTGCTGCAATTAAAAATTCCCAAGACAGTGTTAAGAGAACGGTTAAAAAAAAAAAAAGAACATACGAGAAGGTAGGCACAGCAGCTTGTGAACCCGCTCCTATAATACCTCTACCCAGGTCTGTTTGTAAATGTGTGTATGTTTTCTTGCGTTTGTCAATTCTTTTTTGTTTCCTACATTTCTTTATATTTGAGTTTTTCTTAGTTTTCGCGTTTGTGTGCCTGATTCCATGCATGTTTGCGCATACTCTTATTTCTGTCCTTTTATTTTATATTAGCATTTGTTTTTGCTAGTTTTCTTTCAACGAAGTCTATACACATTTTCATTAACGAATCTCATTCATAGCACCAACTCCTGTACACTGCAGGGCTGGCTTCTTCCATCTCATTAAAACCTTTCTCACTCGTCCACCTCGTCTTCTCAATCTGCCTACTCGCTGTGTTTTCTGTCCTTACTTTTTGTGTTGTTGCTTCAATGTGATTAACCAACTTGCTCAAAACTAATTTTGATCGCCTATGAAAACAGAAAGGTTTAGAGATACATTTTCTTAAAAGCGTCATGTGGGTTGCACAGCAACTTTGCCTCTTACCTCTGTTCATGTTTATGCATCAGTACATGTGGCAGCTCACCAGAAGTGCACATGAAAAGCTGCATATTGCGAAGCAACATCTTTCTATGCTGTTGCATTTTCGTGCATTCAGTCTTACTAAACAGACGGTTTCGCTGCCCATCACATATGATGGTAAAAGTTTTCATCACGAATAACATAGTGCAGTGGGGAGTCATTTCCTGTCTGACGCTTTCTTCGTTGCAAAGACATTTTTCTGTGAGTGGAGCCCAGCGAAGCAGTGCACTGAGAGCTTTTGCAACTTTCACCATTTATTACTTCACAAATGTCATTGTCTGAACCTGGCTGTCCATCACTATGCCGATGGCTTCTGAATTAAATAATTGCCTCAATAAAACACATTCAGCTTCACTCAGCATTTTTTCGTACAAACAATGCTAGCAGAGCTATTCAGGGTGAAGAATTGTGCTTACATTGGTGTTCCTTGCCCGGTCAGATAAACAAATACAACAATGGCTGTGGCATGACTGTGATTTGATGAGCAGACTGCGAACAATGCCTTTCAAGCGTGCCCTCGACTACTGCTATCAATAGTTACCCGAATGAGTATATTGGGCCTAACTAAGCTAATGACGTCTTATAATTGTTCTTATTCGCAAAACTTGCCTGGGCCAGGTAACCAAAATAAGCAATGCCACCACACGAATGTGTTTTTGCATGCAAGCTGCCAACAGTGGCTGTCATTTTCGCGTTGACTGCTGCCGTTTCACCAACAATGGTGACACCTTGACTGCGCTTTGACGTGCAGACTGCTAATGGTGCCTTTCAAGCGTGCCCTCGACTACTGCTATTAATAGTTACCCGAATGAGTATTTTGCGCCTAACAAAGCTAATAATGTTTGATAATTGTTCTTATTCGCAAAACTTGCCTGGGCCAGGTAACCAAAATAAGCAATGCCACCACATAAATGTGTTTTTGCATGCAAGCTGGCAACAGTGGCTGTCATTTTCGCGTTGATTGCTGCCGTTTCACCAACAGTGGTGACGACATGACTGCGCTTTGACGTGCAGCTAATGGTGCCTTTCAAGCTTGCCCTCGAGTACTTCTATGAATGGCTACCCGAATGAGTATTTTGGGCCTCACTAAGCTAATGATGCTTGATAATTGTTGTCTTCGCATTACTTGCCTGGGCCAGATAACCAAAATAAACAATGCAAACACATGAATGTGCTTTCGCTTGCAGGCTGCTAAGATTGGCTGTCAATTTCACGTTGACTACTGCTTTTTCGTGTGAAACTGGATAATGGCTGCCCGAACGAGCATTTTGGGCCCCACATGGTTATTCAGGGGTAATAATTGTATTTGCAGTCAGATTTTCCAGCATTTCAGCACGTTTCCATGCCAATATTTATATTGAGCACGATCTGTGCAGGACATTGCTTTTTCAGAATTGAGCTTCCATTAAAAGGAATGTGTCACCAAATGAACTGCTTATTTATTTGAGAGGTCACGGGAGAATGCTTGGCTGCTGCGAACCCACCGGCAAAATTTGGGTAGCCCTAATAAGGGCTGTTCTTTCGTTAATAAAAAGCTGTTATTCTTCATTGAGTGGCTCAATGCTGGACAGCTCGCAGTCGGAGTCGCTTTCTTCACTGTCATCTTCACCCAGCTGGATGACGATGGGTTGGATATGATCACTCCCAGAGGTATCAAGCCTGAACTTTGCCTCCAGATCCATCACGTGGTGAATGTTCTTCTTCCAGTCTTCCGCCGTTACATGCTTGATTTTTTCCCTCAAGACGTCTTCGACCGTGGACAGCTTGAAATCTCTGTTGTCCGCAGCGATTCCATTTTTCACCTTTGCCCACACGAGCTCAATAGGATTAAATTCGCAGTGGTACGGTGGGAGCCTGAGTACAATGCAACCGGCCCTTTCAGCTGCATTGTCTACGATGTAGCTCAGAAAGCGTGGCTTTACAGATGCTACCAACTCAAGCAGCTGCTTTTTAACCATCCTTTCGCTGTAGGTGATGTTTTTGCTTTTGAGCCACTCCTGTATTTTTTCCTTCTTCCAAGCTGTCGTCGGTAATTTCTCTTCTCGCCGGGAATGATAAGGTGCATTGTCCAAAACAATGACGCTACCAGCAGGCAACTTCTACAGAACGTTATTAAACCATCCCTCGAAGCGATTGCCATCCATTTCTTCGTGGTAGTCGCCCGTTTTTTGGCCTCGGAATATATTTAAGCACCCGTCGACGAAGCCATCCTCGCTGCCGATGTGCGTCACAATCAGGCGCTGGCCTTTCCCAGAAGGTTGTTTCAAACCCGTCGACAGACCATTCGCTCGCGCATATAGGCGTCCGCGCTTCTGCACCACGGTGTCTGTCCACACGATCGACCGAGTGTGTCCCGCGTCACCCATGTCTCGTCCAGGAAAAAGATCTTTCGGCCTTCCGCCCGGTAGCGTTCCACGTCACGAAGGTAGCGATTCCGCCATTCAGCTATGTCATCCCGGTCGATAAGCAGCGAATTGCGGCTCCTCTTCTCGTGCTTGAATCCGATCTCGACAAGCAGACGACGCACAGTACACCACTTCAGTGATGAGAGATCCATACGCTTCGAGAACTCGTTAGTTATCTTCTCGACCGTCGGTATCTCGTTGCGGCGAAAGAAATCGTGCACACATGACCTCAGCGCGCACAACGTGAAGCTGTCATACTTCGTGCTGCGTGTTCTTTTCTCCGCATTTCGTGGACGCTTTCGCGAGGGCGTCGACAGTTTGCCACCCGAAATATGCGATGCTTTGTCCTCCCTCCTCACCTTGAACACTGTGCTTTCGCTGACACCAAGCATCTCGGCGACAAACTTGGTCGTGGCCTCCACGCTATGTTCAGGCTCCCTGTTACGCCAATACGTGTAGCAGTGGAGGATCATATTGCGTGAATCGCTGTTCAGGATGTGGCCACTCTTGTTCTTGTCGAGGATCCTTGGTGGTGTGGACATCGAGGCTAAACAAGGCTCGTTTGGCAACAAAGAATCGCATTCCGATGTCACCTCGTTGGGCTCCATGTCGGAAAACTCGCACGGAATGCCTTGCGCGAACTGGCGAGATTTCAGGCTCGCAAAAAAAAAGGAAAATATTTGTGAAACACAAAACCAAAAAATATAAATTTTATGCTATTTAACACCATGAGTGTTTATTTAATACGATGAATGAAGCATTTTTGTACCTTTCCTGCCTCGAGTATTCACGCCCCAGGTTTGTAATGGTTGCGATAAATGCATTGTTTTATATAAGTACTTGTCCAATAGCAACTGATTCATTTTAAGCTAGGAAAAAGAATAGTAAATGTGCCGTGTACATGTAAACAAGCGCAAAAGCCATGCAGAGCTGCTCCTTCTACTTTTGTCACTTGCAATGAAGCGAAATAGCAGACGACAGGAAGCATTGTGGAAGGCACGGGGTTATTTTTTTTGTCGTGATCCGGCATGTGCTGTAGCACATGAGAGCTCTACTAAACCAGTCATCAAAATACAAAAGTCTTTGTTTATACCGAGAATTGCGCGTTTCAGAAGCACGATTTTTTTTTGCGGGATTATTTTAGTCGCGGAGGCAATCGGCTGTCGCGCTTCGGTCGTCTGGGCGGGGCCAGCGGGGCCTCCCCTTTTTTCTAAAGTTGTATCCGACTATAGAATCAGGTCACGTGAGGGATTTTAATACGACAAATAGACGCACGCCTAGTTAGGAGGAGTGCCGCCCTCGCCTAGTCAGTGTGCCAGCCCCACGCACTCTCAAGTTCAACAAATGGCCACAGAGGGCGAAAACGTCGACTGCACGCTGCTGCTAATAAAACAGGTGTAGTAGAAGTACTCGAGGGATGCCCGGGTTAGTTTCAATATCTCCCGCTAGAGGCGTTGTAATATGCGGAAATTTGGTAGAAAAGGTTGGTAGAATATGCGGAAGTTTGGTAGAAAAGTGAGAGCATGGCCGCGTGGTTGAGCGCGTGCGAGAGCGTGTCATACTTTCGGCCTCCGCGGCATTGATCGTTGTTGAAACAGTGGTGAGAGTAGCGTTGCGGCATTCTGAGGATTTGGATCTTGTGCGTATCGGTTTGTTTCTAGAAGGCATGTGCTCTACATTGATATAGTATTATAGCATTTGCAAAAAGCCATGCAATACATGCCGAGAAAGCCGGTAAAGCAGGCAGTAGGGGGGGGGGGGGGGGGGTAGTCCTTCAAGGCAGATGAGGAACGGGTGAGAATGGAGAGGGCGGCGAATCAACCGGCACACAATGTGATGTCGACACTAGGCTGCAGAAAATGGAGGCTTTTCAGGAAGAGCTTCTCAAACAGGTGCAACAGCTCAAAAATGAGCTAAACAGAGAGCGTGAGACAGGGAAGGTAGTTGAAAAGACACTTGAAGCAGCCCAGGAAAAGCTGAACAGGGCCACCATTGTGACCGAAAATGTGCGTGACAATGGAACGCAGACCCCCGACCCGGCAGGTGCGGGAGGGTCAGAGAAATACGTGGAACGCAGGCAGGGTGATGAAGGGTTAGCTGGAAAGAGCAGCACCTACTTTGAGGCCACTACGCGGAAAAAGCAGGAGCCCAGGGGACAATGACCCTTGTCGAGTCCGAATTACGCGGAAAATGACAAAGGGAAGCAGGGAGAGATAGGAGAGAGTGAAAGGGTGATTATCCCTGGCGATTCAAACCTGGCTGGGTGCTCAAAAGCAATTGTGGAGAGGGTGTTAGGCGACAAAAGAGTGGCGGTACGGACATTTCCAGGGCGCACACTGGGTTCTGTCATGGAGCGAGCAAAAGAAAAGCTCGCGGAAAATGCCCACGTGCGCAACCTCGTCATAGTAGCAGGTGGGCTAAATGACGTTCTAAAGAGGAAAGGGCCAGGGTTAGACCAGCGCTTGGCGAAGGGGGTGGATGGACGACTTGCGTGAGCTATCCACTCAGGTGCAGATCGTGGTGTGCAAGTTGCCGGAGGTGCCTGTGCGTGACATTCACGTACAAGGAGCCGTAGTGGCTGCTAATGATGCAATATAGAAAATGAGCCGAGAGAAAGGCTTCGAGGCTGTCGAAGTACACAGGGAAGTGAGAAGTTGTGGTGGTTTCAAACGAGATGGGATCCACTTCAATTACAGTCTAGCACGAGTAGTGGGCTGGCGACTTGGTGGTCGCGCTGTTGCTTTTTTAGGGGGCCCGCGGGCGCTCAGGAGGTCAGAGTAGATAGTAATGAGAAGGTTTCCTAGGGGCACATCAGAAGAGCATCGCCGTCGATAACAGAAAAAGGAGGAAAACAAGAAAAAGAGCTCGCCATGCGCTAGGATACATAAACTTGCAGGGCGGCAGAAGAAAGAAAAAGTGGGCAGAGATTGAGGAGCAGTTACACAGAGAACAAATAGGGGTGTATGAGGTTGCAGAAAGGCGCCTTAGAGACTCGGAAGAGCCGCCAGTTATTGAGAATTATGTTTGGGAAGGGTGCAACAAAACTAAGTCGGAAAGAAAGGGAGAGGGAGTCGGAACGCTCATCCATCAGGGAGCCAAATGGAAAAGAGTAAATTCACAATGTCGAGAGCATCTTTGGTTATCAGGTACAATGAGTGGGAAAGAAACTTGGCTGGGCGTTATGTATTTGTGGACCGGAAAAAATTGTACAGATAAGAATAAAGAGTTAGTGGAATGCATTAGCGCTGATATTAAGGGTTTCGGGAATGGCACTGAAATTGTCCTATTAGGTGACATGAATGCCCACATACAGGATTTAGATGGCTATGCCGACAATAAAGGGAAGTCAATGCTGGACCTTTGTGACCAACACAACCTCGTGATCATGAATACAGGGCCTAAGTGTGAAGGACAGATCACGTGGGAAGTGGGAAACCGGCAATCGACCATTGATTACTGTCTGATGACCGAACGAATTCATGATAAGTTGAGAGAAATGGTCATCGATGAGGAAGGATTTAACAGCATACGGAGTGACCATAAACGCATTATTTTGAAAATGGGATATGTAGTTGGGAAAGAGGGCAAGGAGAGCAAAATGGCCAGTCCAAATTTGAACGCTGAACAAATAGCAAATGCAGTCACTAGAGTTGAGGAAGAACTTGGCAAATGGCCAAGTAAAGAGTGAGAATATGGTGAGCTTCTAAGTGTAATAATGACAGTAATACGGAAATAGAAAAAAACATGTTCTTTGGAAAGGAAAAAAGAAACCGAAAAGATGGTGGAACAAGCAGATACGAGAAGCGATCGCCGAACGACAGAAAGCATCTCGAGAGCACAGGCAGGCAAAGAAGGCACAGTTGCCACAGGATGAAGTAACCGGTAAATGGGAAATATACCAGGAGAGAAAGTCTATGGTTCAAATACTGGTACAAGCAAAACTCAAAGGTGAAAGTGAACGTTGGTTGTCAGAAATACGTGAGAAAAAGAGGGCCGCACCTTGAATATTTTGGAACCACATAAAATTGTTATGCAGGAAGTCAACAACAACACAACAACATATCTTAGACGAAGATGAAAACAGACTGGAAGGAGATGTGGCAATAAATTACATCCGAAAAGCAACAGCCGAATCTTTCCAAAGCAATGACGAGGTTGTACTCCATGAAAAAAAAGAGCATGAAAGAGACGCAAGTGGAAAAGTAGCTGGTGCTGACAAGTTTAAACTGGAAGCGGAAGAGAAAATTCCTAAACGCACAGCCACAGGGCTAGATGGGGTTCCCGTTAGGCTGATAGATGAACTAGGACCAAAAAGTAAGGAAGGTCACGTGAAAGCAGTGGAAAAAACTTTAAAAGATAGACGAATACCAGACAGTTGGCGAAAAAGTAGAACGAATTTAATTTATAAAGGTAAGGGGGAGAAAGACAGAATTCACTCGTATAGGCTGTTGACGATTACATCGGTAATATACAGGCTATCAATGCAGGCAATAAAATTAAAGCTTCAAGGATGTGCAGAGAATAATGGCATTTTGGGAGAGCTTCAGAATGGCTTCAGAATAGGTAGGTTTTTGGATAATAACTTGTTTGTTCTTACTCAGTGTATTAAAATATCAAAAGCAGAAAGCAGACCGTTGCATGTGGCCTTTTTAGACATTACAGGAGCCTACGACAACGTAGACTACAACATTTTGTGGCATATTCTGGAAGGGGCAGTCTTAGGTAACGATTGTCTACAGCTTTTCAGAGAGATTTATCTACAAAATACCGTTTGCGTTGAATGGGAAGGGATGAGGAGCGAGGAGAAAGTTCATATCAACAAGGGACTGAGGCAGGGGTGCCTTTTATCCCCGCTGCTGTTTATGATGTACATGGTGAGGATGGAGAGGGCGCTAGAAGGAAGTAATGTCGGCTTTAATGTCTCATACAAACAGGCGGGTACAGTAATAGAACAGCGACACTCAGGTTTATTTTATGCGGACGACATTGTGTTGCTAGCTAAAAAGCAATGTGATTTGTAACGTCTGGCTAATATTTGTGGACAGGAAGACAACAATTTAGGTTTGAAATTTAGTGTTATGAAATCAGGTGTTACGGTATACAATGAAAACAGTGAACAGACAGTGGAGGTATAGGGCCAAGAAATACCTCGGGTAACAGAATATAAATACCTTGGTATATGGATACACGAAGACAATGGATATATGGAAACACAGGAAAAAAACAGAACAGTAAAGGGGAAGAGAAATGCAGCCATAATGAAGCACAGAACGCAATGGGGATACAATAGGTACGAGGCCCTCTGAGGTATGTGCAAAGGTGTAATGGTTCCAGGACTTACTTTTGGAAATGCGGTTGTTTGCTATAAATCAGGGGTACAATCAGGACTCGACGGGAACCAAAGGTCAGTGGGTCACCTCGCATTGGGCGCTCACGGGAAGGCTACAAATTAAGCTGTGCAGGGTGATATGGGCTGGACTAGTTTTGAAGTGAGGGAAACTCGCAGTAAAATTGAGTATGAAGAATGGCTGAGGAATATGGAAGAAAGTAAATAGGCTGGGAGAGTGTTCAGGTATCTATACAGGAAAAACATTGATTCACAGTGGAGGAAAATAACTAGGAAGCTTACCAGCAATATGCGGTCTGTGGGTGGACAACACAGAAACAAAGAAGGTCAAGCGGAAAGTCAGGGAGGCTGAACTAATCTCATGGGTCGTGGCAATGGAAGAGAAACCTGCCATGAGTAACTATATAAGAGGAAAAAAACGAAATCAGGATAGGAACCATTTATGATAACTCAAAGAGAAGCTCATTACTTTTCAAAGCGAGATCGGGATGCCTTAGAACACGCACCTATAAAGCGAGAGATAAAAAGGAAGAAGCATGTGCTTGCTGCGCTAAAGCTAGAGAAACTATTTAGCATGTTTTATTCGAATGTGAAGTCTACGCAGCGGTCGATTTAGGCACCGCTGGCCTCCTTGAATCCCTTGGGTTCAGAGGGAGTAGTGGTAAAGGAAACATGTTCGCAATAGACATTAGTAAGAGGCGACTGGAGGACTGGTGGAAGAAAAGTAGGGAAACGACATAAGACGGAAACATAGAAAAGCCCAGTTCGCAAAAGGGGATCACAAAATTTGGGCGTGGTAGTTCATAGTGTTTTTTTTCTTTTTTTCATTGTTTAACCTAGGAAGGATGTTAGGCAGTATGGTAGCAAGAGCTTGGTGGTGCAACCCACCACCCCGTTCCAAATCCAAAGGGGGCGCTCATACTGTCCATCCATCCATCCATCCATCCATCCATCCATCCATCCATCCATCCATCCATCCATCCATCCATCCATCCATCCAGTTTTCTTACAAATTTTCTACTACATTTACCGAAGCATTTTTAATACATAAAAAAATGTAGAAAATATTTATAATTGGATATTGTACTCTTTATTAGTAAGCTTACTGTTTTTTTTTTCAATATAAACGCAAATATCGTCCAGAATCATCAACCTTCAACGTGACCTCTTGCCTAGATTTAAAATTTTTACCGGTATTTTCGAGTGCACGGCAGCACGGATTCATTAGTTCGTACACTTAGACTGGTTGCTTCTTTGTTGCTAAAGCTAGTTTATTGCGCTTCGATGTCTCGCGTCATTTAACTTGAGGTGAAGTGACGTCTTTGCAAGCGGACCTGTGCGCCCGAAAGCTACGTTTCGGTTGTGAGCCATGCATATGCACCAAAACGGGAACCGTATTTTGCGACTGAGGACAGCACTACCGGTGAGTCGTTTAATATTGCTGCATGAACACTTATGTAATATTGTTCTCGTTAACTTAGAGGCCTAGACAAGTTAATGAACTAGATGGTGCATTACATATGGGCAGTCAAGACCCTACGTTGCTGTTTCCGAAATAAACATTTAGTTGCGAGGTCATCATTACACACAGATTCACGAAAGAGAAAGCAATATCGGAACGCGCGTCACATTTTTGATCTTGCTGTAGCCGTAGCCATGGGTGACTGAGTAGCCTTATCAGTATATGTCTTTTCGGGTCCGCCTGTAAGTTGTTGCGTTCACAGAACCGAATAACCCTTTGATAAACTGAAGGTAAAGTACTGAATTTAATGTAATAGACACGCATAATTCACCCATATTTTGTACCTTCTGGTTCCAAATGTTGTTTTTGTATTAGTGAAGCGGTGCGTCACGCTCATGCAGAAAATGAATGCATCATTTCTTATAGCCTAATGTATTTCATGCATTTGCTCGTGAAACTAGCAGTGTGATCTCTTCTGGTGTATAAATGAGCCCACAAATATTATTACTTGGGATCCTAATAATACTTAAGCTGTCGATATGCCTTGTAGTTAGGCAGATATCAATTTATGGACACTAGCAATATTTATATACCATGCTGCTAAGCAACCTAAAACAAGCAGGGTACATTTGCAAGTGTTCTGTAGTCACAAACCATTACAATGTATATGTCACACCTTTTCGCATTTTGTATTGCAAAATTGTCCTTATTCAATTTGTGATGCAGCCAAAATATAACTTCCAGGCAAGAGTAATGAGGATGGCACCAGTAGAAGCTGTTGCCTGCTACAACAAGGTTATTGTGTGGACTTGGCTGCTACTACAAGGTAAACAATACCTGGTTCAGAAATAAATGTGCTTTATATATGCTGTATTGGCTTGCTAGTCTTGAGGTAAATGTCATTTGTTTTTAGAAGATGATATGAACGTTTGTTCGTATTTAGATTTCCGCATAATTGGTTAAAACGTAAAAGAAAACACTACATGAGTGTGGATAGTCTCTGCTGTATCTCATGTGACACTTCTGCCCCAACAGAGTCTGCGGCAAACGCATCTTGGTCATCACGGGAGCCCCAATCTACACCAACAGGACGTGGCTGGAGCCGAATTCGCAAGGTTTTACAACACGAACAAAGAAGTCGTTCTAGAAGTATTTGCACGAGAAATCAAATCTACAGACGCCTGTGTCAAAAGTGATAAGAGCCTCTGCCATCATTCCATCAGCACGTATATTGGCCGAGTCACCAGGTACCTCTACAACAAAAATTCTGTCTCTTCAGATGTACCTGCAACAACTCTATCAGCTTGCCCTTCCTTAATGAGCTTCCTGGCCTTGTCAAATACCATTTGTGCCAAGTATATATATTTTTAATGAATGTATGCTTTTACATTTCATATTCTAGTTAGAGATCGTTCCTCTTCCTCGTTCAAACATTAAAGGTCAACCGATTTTTTGTTCATACTTAAGACCAGTCACTGTCTATTAGCATAACATATCTGTAGCAGTATTTTCTAGTGTACCATGCCATGTGCACTTGCTCTTCTGAAATAGCTGATGCGGCACTGGCGTGTGCCTTGCATTAACCTTTGCATCATGTGGCTATGTAGCGCTAAACTTTCCCTAATGTTTCTGGCTTTCAGTGCTTGCAAAGTAAAGTGGCTTCTTTCTTGAATGCAAGCTTTCTCATTCCCATATTTGATTCCTAGTACTGTTCAGGATTGCTATTCTTGCTCGACAGTCTGTGTTTTTACGCAAGCTACATTGAAGTGATTCATTGCGGAATCTTGTTTCGCTGCTGTTGGACTTGGTACTCGCCACTCTGTTACGTTTCTCGTATTTGGAAGCCTGGTCAGTTGCATTGGGAAACAGTCTCTCGACGCAAGCACCTGCTCCTGCAGTACGCACAGTGACACAGGCTCCGAATTTACACGCACCGTGATTGGTGTTCCCCATTCCGTCCTTTCCTGCTGCTGCCATGTGGAAATGTTGCTTGTGGCATTCCTCGGCCATGATTTGCGTCAACTGAGATTATCATACGTGATTACATGGTTCGAAGTGTATGAAGCTGATATCCATGTGGATGGAAAGGCCTGAAAAAGTGGCTGCAAAATGGCGATGCCCACAAAACCGACCATGCCTATATTTAGAGAATGTGGACACGAAGTGTGATTGAGCTTCCACATTAGCTTCCACATTAAATATTAGCGGCACGCGAAAGAACAAAACGAAATGTGCAGGTTGGAAAGGAGGTAAGGCTGAAATGCCGGGTAGTCCATGTCGCCGTGTTAGCTGCGGCAGCAGATGCCTGCGTCACCTCATTGCTTCGCAATGCAAGTTACGGTGACTCCCAAAGAAGGCAGGTAGGGCACTGCCCAATTTGCTTGCCCTGCTGATTGTTGCTCGTTACCAGACCGCCATGTGCAACGACATAAGTAAGCTTTTCAGCGCATCTCGAAATGCCAATTTTGTTTCTGCTCTTGTATGAGAAGGTGCACTGCTTTTCTTCTGCCAATAAAGTCTCATGTCCTGTTCACTCATCTGTGGCTTGTTTGTATGGGCGCCAGTAGAGGCTCCTTGGTCTCCTGGCGATTAGAACGCGCCAGCTATGCGGCAGCAAACGCAATAAGGCATGCCGCATAGGCATCAGGGCAAGAACGGAGCGTACCAGTGCCTGCCATTGGCGAAAAGCGGCCATATTGGATTTGGCTATAAAAAAGTGAACTTCCCCTTCCTGGTTGAGCAACGCCATCTGGTGTCCATCCCGCTAAGTTCCATGCGCTGGCGCTGCTTAATTTCGTACCACTGCGGAAGGTACAGTTTTCCTGTTCTAAAGTTGGTTCTTTATTCTATTAGTACGCGCTTGGGCATGGCTAAGAGCAAGGTCGGGCCGCCTTCTCTGAGCCTTGCGAGGGAGCTGGAGGATTTGAACCATCGTCCCCAAGCGGCGTCTGAACCCCCCATGGATATCGCCGGCTAATGATGGGTGTCTGCCCAAACCTAATCAAAGTCATGTCTAGCCACCGGCGTAGGCATATCCGTCATACCTGGCTTAACGATGATTGTATAACTAAGTATAATAATTGCAGCTAAATCAAAGGATAACCAACTGAACGCAAAACGTAACCAGAATAAACCAAGCTTTCGCTTTGCATATCCAGAGCTAGTTGAGCTAAGCCATAGGCAATTTTTCGTGCTGCTTTCAACAGAGCTTCCTTATTTTTTTGTCCTTGTGCATTATTCAGCCTAACGGGAACCTCGTCCACCCTTGTGGCTCCGCGCTTAGGAATTTTCTCTTCGGCTTTCTTCCACTTGAAATTTCTCAGCACCGGCTCCTTTTCCATCTGGTTCTCTTTTATGCTCGTTTTTTTTATTTCCTCAGCCTCATCGTTGCCTTGGAAATATTCAGCTGGTATTTTTTGGACGTAATTTAGTGCTGCGCCCCTTTCCAGTTTGTTTCCAGCTTCGTCTAGGAAATCTTGTTGTAATGTACCAGACTCCCTGCCTAATAATGTTATGTAGTTGCAAAATATTCTAAGCGGGGCCTTCTTCTTCTCACGTATTTCTGACAAAAAAAAACTTTAAATTCCACCTTTTCTCTAGACTTAAACTAGTTTTGGAACCATTGCTTTTTCTCCCGGTATATTTCGAGTGGTCTCGCTACAATATTCTGTGGCTGCTGCACTTTTTTTGACTGCCTGCGCTCTCGGGATGCTTTCTGTCGTTTGGCGATCGTTTCTCGTATCTCCCTATTCCGGAAGTTTTTCCGTCTCTTTTTTTGTTTTTTTCAACGAGCATGTCCCTTCTCCTTTGTGCTTTTCTGTCGTAATTAGAAGCTCACTATATTTTCACTTTTTGATTGCCCATTTGCGAAGTTCTTCCTCGACTCTTGTGGCTATATTTGTTATTTGTTCAGTGCTCTAATTTGGACTCGCCATTTTGCGCTCTATGCTCTCTTTCTAATCTGCATATCCCATTTTCAATATCATTGGTCCATGGTGGCTCCCTATGCTACTCTACCCTTCCTCGTCAATGACCATTTCTCCCAACATATAAATTTAATTGGTCACCACACACTTATCAGTGCCAAATTACCAGTTTCCGACTTACGACGTCGTCTGCCCATCACACTTAAGTACTGTACTCACGATGACGAGGTGATGTTGCTCACAAAGATATACCGCGGACTTCACATTGTTGTCGGTATAGCCATCTAGATCCGGTGCGTGGGAATTCATGTCACCTAATAACATAATTCCGACATCATTCCAAAAGCCTTAGTATCAATATTTACGCATTCTACTAACTCTTGATTCTTCTCTCTGCATATACTTCCGGTCCAGAAATACGTTACAGCCAGCGAACCTTTCTATACACTGATTGTACCTGTTATTTAAAGATGCTCCTGATATTTTGAATTTACTGTACAACATTCGGCTCCCTGGTGGATGAGCATACAGACTCCCCTCATTTTCATTCTAATTTACTTCTGTTCTATACCTCCCAAATATAAATCTCAAATTGGCGGCTCTTCCGAGTCTCCAAGGTGCGTTTCTGTAACCGCATACACCGCTTTATGTTCTCTATGTAACTCCTCCTAAATCTCCACCCACTTTTCCTTTCTTCTGCCGCCCTGCATGTTTATGAATCCTATTACATGGCGAGCTCTCCTTCATGTTTTCCTCGTTTTTCTGGTATTGACTGGCCTCCTGAGCGCTTGTGCCCCCCCACCCCTAAAAAAATATAAGAACGCGATATGCGGAAGTTACCAGTCCACTTCTCGTCCAAGCCTGTGATTGATGTCGATCCCGTCTCGTTGAAAATCAAAACACTTTCTCATTTCTATGTTTACTTCTACAACCTCCAAACCATTCTTAAGCTTATTGTCCATACAACCTCATTGACAGCTACAGCTACAACGGCTACGTACGTTACTGTCACGTACAGGCACCTCCGGCACCGTGCACACTCCTATCTGCACCTGAGGAGACAGCTCGCGGAAGTCGTCCACCCCCTTCGCCATGTGCTGGTCTAGTCTTGTCCCTTTTCTGTTTCACACGTCGTTTAGCCCAGATGCTACTACGACGATAAAAAAGAATTCTTTTCAACTGGAAAGCGGGCGCGAAATCTCATTTTACGTTCGAGACGGAGATTATTTACATAGTTTACATGCGCACGTGGTTACACATGGCAGGGTTGTCTGAGGTGCATCGCTCGACGAAAGTTTTTACGACGGATCGTGATATGAGTCTAGGTTACGAGGCAACCATTCCCGTTGTTGATGGTTTCAGTCAGCCGATGCGAATTTTATCATCGACTGACAGGCGTTTCGCAAGTTCGAATGGAGCATACCTAACGGTTAAAATTGAATCCTTTAGAAGTGGAAAGCAGGGTCAAAATCTGATTTTACGTTCGATACAGACAGTATTTACATAGGTGATTTGCACACATGGTTACACGCGGCAGTATTGTCTGAGCTGCATCAGTCAACGAAAGTTGTTACGAAGCATCGTGATATGAGTCTGGGTTACGAGGCCGCCATTTCCGTGCTTGATGTGGGCAGTTGGCAGAAGAGAAACTTAGCATCGTGTGAAAGGCGTTTCGCAAGGTCCAACGCAGGCTTCCAACCACGCGTAAAATTGAATGCCTTAGAACTGGAAAGCAGGCTCGAACTATCAATTTACGTTCCATAAGGAGAATATTTACATAGCTGACTTGCGCAGATGGTTACACATGGCAGTATTGTCTGAGGCGCATCGCTCGACGAAAGCTGTTACGACGCAATGTGATCTGAATCTAGGTTACGAGGCAGCCATTTACGTGCTTATTGTTGGCAGTCGGCCGATGCGAATTGTGGCATCGACTGACGGGCGTTTCGCAAGGTCCCACGTAGGCTTCCTACAACGCGTAAAATTGAATCCTTTACAGCTAGGAAGCGGGCTCCAAATATCATTTTACGTTCGATACGGAGGTTATTTACATAGTTGACTTGCGCACATGATTACACATGGCAGTGTTCTCTAAGGCGCATCACTCGACGAAAGTTGTTACCACGCAATGTGATCTGAATCTAGGTTACGAGGCAGCCATTGCCATGCTTGTTGTTGGCAGTCGGCCTATGCGAATTGTAGCATCGACTGACGGGCGTTTCGCAAGGTATAGCGCAGGCTTCCTACAACGCGTAAAATTGAATCCTTTACAGCTGGGAAGCGGGCTGCAAATCTGATTTTTCGTTTTATACGGAAATTTTTTAATAGTTACCTTCCGCACATGATTACACGTGGCAGTATTGTCTGAGGCGCATCGCTCGACGAAAGTTGTTACCACGCAATGTGATCTGAATCTAGGTTACGAGGCAGCCATTTCCGTGCTTGTTGTCGGCATTCGGTTGATGCAAATTGTAGCATCGACTGGCGGGCGTTTCGCAAGGTCTAACGCAGGCGTCCTACAAAGCATAAAATTGGATCCTTTACAGCTGGGAAGCGGGCTGCAAATCTTATTTTACGTTTTATACGGAAATTTTTATATAGTTACCTTCCGCACATGATTACACGTGGCAGTATTGTCTGAGGCGCATCGCTCGACGAAAGCTGTTACGACGCAATGTGATCTGAATCAAGGTTACGAGGCAGCCATTTCCGTTCTTGATGCTGGCAGTCGACCGATGCGAATTGTAGCATCGGCTGACGGGTGTTTCGCAAGGTCTAATGCAGGCTTAATACAACGCGTAAAATATAATCCTTTACAGCTATGAAGCGGGCTCCAAATCTCATCTCACGTTCTATACGCAGATTACATACATAGTTGACTTGCGCGAATGATTGCACGTAGCAGTATTGTCTGAGGCGCATCGCTCGACGTATATCGTTACGACGCAATGTGATCTGAATCAAGGTTACGAGGCAGCCATTACAGGGCTTGTTGTTGGCAATCAGCCGAAGCGAATTGTAGCATCGACTGACGGGCGTTTCGCAAGGTCTAACGCAGGCTTCCTACAACGCGTAAAATTGAATGCTTTTGAACTGGAATGCGGGCTCGAAATCTCATTTTATGTTCGACACGGAGATTATATGCATAGTTGACTTGCGCGCATGATTGCACGTGGCAGTATTGTCTGAGGCGCATCGCTCGACGAAAGTTGTTACGACGCAATGTGATCTGAATCAAGGTTACGAGGCAGCAATTTCCGTGCTTATTGTTGGCAGTCGGCCGAAGCGAATTGTAGCATCGACTGACGGGCGTTTCGCAAGGTCTAACGCAGGCTTCCTACAACGCGTAAAATTGAATCCTTTACAGCTGGGAAGCGGGCTGCAAATCTGATTTTACGTTTTATACGGAAATTTATATATAGTTACCTTCCGCACATGATTGCACGTGGCAGTATTGTCTGAGGCGCATCGCTCGACGTAAATCGTTACGACGCAATATGATCTGAATCAAGGTTACGAGGCAGCCATTACAGGGCTTGTTGTTGGCAGTCGGCCGAAGCGAATTGTAGCATCGACTGACGGGCGTTTCGCAAGGTCTAACGCAGGCTTCCTACAACGCGTAAAATTGAATCCTTTTGAACGAGAAAGTGGGCTCGAAACCTCATTTTACGTTCGATACGGAGATTATTTACATAGTTGACTTGCGCACATGATTACACGTGGCAGTATTGTCTGAGGCGCATCGCTCGACGTAAGTCATTACGACGCAATGTGATCTGAATCAAGGTTACGAGGCAGCCATTTCCGCGATTGTTGTTGGCAGTCGGCCGAAGCGAATTGTAGCATCGACTGACGGGCGTTTCGCAAGGTCTAACGCAGGCTTCCTACAACGCGTAAAATTGAATCCTTTTGAACGAGAAAGTGGGCTCGAAATGTCATTTTACGTTCGATACGGAGATTATTTACATAGTTGACTTGCGCACATGATTACACGTGGCAGTATTGTCTGAGGCGCATCGCTCGACGAAAGTTGTTACGACGCAATGTGATCTGAATCAAGGTTACGAGGCAGCCATTACAGGGCTTGTTGTTGGGAGTCGGCCGAAGCGAATTGTAGCATCGACTGACGGGCGTTTCGCAAGGTCTAACGCAGGCTTCCTACAACGCGTAAAATTGAATGCTTTTGAACGGGAAAGTGGGCTCGAAATCTCATTTTACGTTCGATACGGAGATTATTTACATAGTTGACTTGCGCACATGATTACACGTGGCAGTATTGTCTGAGGCGCATCGCTCGACGTAAGTCGTTACGACGCAATGTGATCTGAATCAAGGTTACGAGGCAGCCATTACAGGGCTTGTTGTTGGCAGTCGGCCGAAGCGAATTGTAGCATCGACTGACGGGCGTTTCGCAAGGTCTAACGCAGGCTTCCTACAACGCGTAAAATTGAATGCTTTTGAACGGGAAAGTGGGTTCGAAATCTCATTTTACGTTCGATACGGAGATTATTTACATAGTTGACTTGCGCGAATGATTACACGTGGCAGTGTTGTCTAAGGCGCATCGCTCGACGAAAGTTGTTACGACGCAATGTGATCTGAATCAAGGTTACGAGGCAGCCATTACAGGGCTTGTTGTTGGCAGTCGGCCGAAGCGAATTGTAGCATCGACTGACGGGCGTTTCGCAAGGTCTAACGCAGGCTTCCTACAACGCGTAAAATTGAATGCTTTTGAACGGGAAAGTGGGCTCGAAATCTCATTTTACGTTCGATACGGAGATTATTTACATAGTTGACTTGCGCACATGATTACACGTGGCAGTATTGTCTGAGGCGCATCGCTCGACGAAAGTTGTTACGACGCAATGTGATCTGAATCAAGGTTACGAGGCAGCCATTACAGGGCTTGTTGTTGGCAGTCGGCCGAAGCGAATTGTAGCATCGACTGACGGGCGTTTCGCAAGGTCTAACGCAGGCTTCCTACAACGCGTAAAATTGAATGCTTTTGAACGGGAAAGTGGGCTCGAAATCTCATTTTACGTTCGATACGGAGATTATTTACATAGTTGACTTGCGCGAATGATTACACGTGGCAGTATTGTCTAAGGCGCATCGCTCGACGAAAGTTGTTACGACGCAATGTGATCTGAATCAAGGTTACGAGGCAGCCATTACAGGGCTTGTTGTTGGCAGTCGGCCGAAGCGAATTGTAGCATCGACTGACGGGCGTTTCGCAAGGTCTAACGCAGGCTTCCTACAACGCGTAAAATTGAATGCTTTTGAACGGGAAAGTGGGCTCGAAATCTCATTTTACGTTCGATACGGAGATTATTTACATAGTTGACTTGCGCGAATGATTACACGTGGCAGTATTGTCTAAGGCGCATCGCTCGACGAAAGTTGTTACGACGCAATGTGATCTGAATGAAGGTTACGAGGCAGCCATTACAGGGCTTGTTGTTGGCAGTCGGCCGAAGCGAATTGTAGCATCGACTGACGGGCGTTTCGCAAGGTCTAACGCAGGCTTCCTACAACGCGTAAAATTGAATGCTTTTGAACGGGAAAGTGGGCTCGAAATCTCATTTTACGTTCGATACGGAGATTATTTACATAGTTGACTTGCGCACATGATTACACGTGGCAGTATTGTCTGAGGCGCATCGCTCGACGAAAGTTGTTACGACGCAATGTGATCTGAATCAAGGCTACGAGGCAGCCATTTCCGCGATTGTTGTTGGCAGTCGGCCGAAGCGAATTGTAGCATCGACTGACGGGCGTTTCGCAAGGTCTAACGCAGGCTTCCTACAACGCGTAAAATTGAATCCTTTTGAACGAGAAAGTGGGCTCGAAATGTCATTTTACGTTCGATACGGAGATTATTTACATAGTTGACTTGCGCACATGATTACACGTGGCAGTATTGTCTGAGGCGCATCGCTCGACGTAAGTCGTTACGACGCAATGTGATCTGAATCAAGGTTACGAGGCAGCCATTACAGGGCTTGTTGTTGGCAGTCGGCCGAAGCGAATTGTAGCATCGACTGACGGGCGTTTCGCAAGGTCTAACGCAGGCTTCCTACAACGCGTAAAATTGAATGCTTTTGAACGGGAAAGTGGGCTCGAAATCTCATTTTACGTTCGATAGGGAGATTATTTACATAGTTGACTTGCGCGAATGATTACACGTGGCAGTATTGTCTAAGGCGCATCGCTCGACGAAAGTTGTTACGACGCAATGTGATCTGAATCAAGGTTACGAGGCAGCCATTACAGGGCTTGTTGTTGGCAGTCGGCCGAAGCGAATTGTAGCATCGACTGACGGGCGTTTCGCAAGGTCTAACGCAGGCTTCCTACAACGCGTAAAATTGAATGCTTTTGAACGGGAAAGTGGGCTCGAAATCTCATTTTACGTTCGATACGGAGATTATTTACATAGTCGACTTGCGCACATGATTACACGTGGCAGTATTGTCTGAGGCGCATCGCTCGACGTAAGTCTTTACGACGCAATGTGATCTGAATCAAGGTTACGAGGCAGCCATTACAGGGCTTGTTGTTGGCAGTCGGCCGAAGCGAATTGTAGCATCGACTGACGGGCGTTTCGCAAGGTCTAACGCAGGCTTCCTACAACGCGTAAAATTGAATGCTTTTGAACGGGAAAGTGGGCTCGAAATCTCATTTTACGTTCGATACGGAGATTATTTACATAGTTGACTTGCGCGAATGATTACACGTGGCAGTATTGTCTAAGGCGCATCGCTCGACGAAAGTTGTTACGACGCAATGTGATCTGAATCAAGGTTACGAGGCAGCCATTACAGGCTTGTTGTTGGCAGTCGGCCGAAGCGAATTGTAGCATCGACTGACGGGCGTTTCGCAAGGTCTAACGCAGGCTTCCTACAACGCGTAAAATTGAATGCTTTTGAACGGGAAAGTGGGCTCGAAATCTCATTTTACGTTCGATACGGAGATTATTTACATAGTTGACTTGCGCACATGATTACACGTGGCAGTATTGTCTGAGGCGCATCGCTCGACGTAAGTCTTTACGACGCAATGTGATCTGAATCAAGGTTACGAGGCAGCCATTACAGGGCTTGTTGTTGGCAGTCGGCCGAAGCGAATTGTAGCATCGACTGACGGGCGTTTCGCAAGGTCTAACGCAGGCTTCCTACAACGCGTAAAATTGAATGCTTTTGAACGGGAAAGTGGGCTCGAAATCTCATTTTACGTTCGATACGGAGATTATTTACATAGTTGACTTGCGCGAATGATTACACGTGGCAGTATTGTCTAAGGCGCATCGCTCGACGAAAGTTGTTACGACGCAATGTGATCTGAATCAAGGTTACGAGGCAGCCATTACAGGGCTTGTTGTTGGCAGTCGGCCGAAGCGAATTGTAGCATCGACTGACGGGCGTTTCGCAAGGTCTAACGCAGGCTTCCTACAACGCGTAAAATTGAATGCTTTTGAACGGGAAAGTGGGCTCGAAATCTCATTTTACGTTCGATACGGAGATTATTTACATAGTTAACTTGCGCACATGATTACACGTGGCAGTATTGCCTGAGGCGCATCGCTCGACGTAAGTCGTTACGACGCAATGTGATCTGAATCAAGGTTACGAGGCAGCCATTACAGGGCTTGTTGTTGGCAGTCGGCCGAAGCGAATTGTAGCATCGACTGACGGGCGTTTCGCAAGGTCTAACGCAGGCTTCCTACAACGCGTAAAATTGAATGCTTTTGAACGGGAAAGTGGGCTCGAAATCTTATTTTACGTTCGATACGGAGATTATTTACACAGTTGAATTGCGCACATGATTACACGTGGCATTATTGTCTGAGGCGCATCGCTCGACGAAAGTTGTTACGACGCAATGTGATCTGAATCAAGGTTACGAGGCAGCCATTTCCGCGATTGTTGTTGGCAGTCGGCCGAAGCGAATTGTAGCATCGACTGACGGGCGTTTCGCAAGGTCTAACGCAGGCTTCGTACAACGCGTAAATTGAATGCTTTTGAACGGGAAAGTGGGCTCGAAATCTCATTTTACGTTCGATACGGAGATTATTTACATAGTTGACTTGCGTGCATGATTACACGTGGCAGTATTGTCTGAGGCGCATCGCTCGACGAAAGTCGTTACGACGCAATGTGATCTGAATCAAGGTTACGAGGCAGCCATTACAGGGCTTGTTGTTGGCAGTCGGCCGAAGCGAATTGTAGCATCGACTGACGGGCGTTTCGCAAGGTCTAACGCAGGCTTCGTACAACGCGTAAAATTGAATGCTTTTGAACGGGAAAGTGGGCTCGAAATCTCATTTTACGTTCGATACGGAGATTATTTACATAGTTGACTTGCGTGCATGATTACACGTGGCAGTATTGTCTGAGGCGCATTGCTCGACGAAAATTGTTACGACGCAATGTGATCTGAATCAAGGTTACGAGGCAGCCATTACAGGGCTTGTTGTTGGCAGTCGGCCGAAGCGAATTGTAGCATCGACTGACGGGCGTTTCGCAAGGTCTAACGCAGGCTTCCTACAACGCGTAAAATTGAATGCTTTTGAACGGGAAAGTGGGCTCGAAATCTCATTTTACGTTCGATACGGAGATTATTTACATAGTTGACTTGCGCACATGATTACACGTGGCAGTATTGTCTGAGGCGCATCGCTCGACGTAAGTCTTTACGACGCAATGTGATCTGAATCAAGGTTACGAGGCAGCCATTACAGGGCTTGTTGTTGGCAGTCGGCCGAAGCGAATTGTAGCATCGACTGACGGGCGTTTCGCAAGGTCTAACGCAGGCTTCCTACAACGCGTAAAATTGAATGCTTTTGAACGGGAAAGTGGGCTCGAAATCTCATTTTACGTTCGATACGGAGATTATTTACATAGTTGACTTGCGCGAATGATTACACGTGGCAGTATTGTCTAAGGCGCATCGCTCGACGAAAGTTGTTACGACGCAATGTGATCTGAATCAAGGTTACGAGGCAGCCATTACAGGGCTTGTTGTTGGCAGTCGGCCGAAGCGAATTGTAGCATCGACTGACGGGCGTTTCGCAAGGTCTAACGCAGGCTTCCTACAACGCGTAAAATTGAATGCTTTTGAACGGGAAAGTGGGCTCGAAATCTCATTTTACGTTCGATACGGAGATTATTTACATAGTTAACTTGCGCACATGATTACACGTGGCAGTATTGTCTGAGGCGCATCGCTCGACGTAAGTCGTTACGACGCAATGTGATCTGAATCAAGGTTACGAGGCAGCCATTACAGGGCTTGTTGTTGGCAGTCGGCCGAAGCGAATTGTAGCATCGACTGACGGGCGTTTCGCAAGGTCTAACGCAGGCTTCGTACAACGCGTAAAATTGAATGCTTTTGAACGGGAAAGTGGGCTCGAAATCTCATTTTACGTTCGATACGGAGATTATTTACATAGTTGACTTGCGTGCATGATTACACGTGGCAGTATTGTCTGAGGCGCATCGCTCGACGAAAGTTGTTACGACACAATGTGATCTGAATCAAGGTTACGAGGCAGCCATTTCCGCGATTGTTGTTGGCAGTCGGCCGAAGCGAATTGTAGCATCGACTGACGGGCGTTTCGCAAGGTCTAACGCAGGCTTCGTACAACGCGTAAAATTGAGTGCTTTTGAACGGGAAAGTGGGCTCGAAATCTCATTTTACGTTCGATACGGAGATTATTTACATAGTTGACTTGCGCACATGATTACACGTGGCAGTATTGTCTGAGGCGCATTGCTCGACGAAAATTGTTACGACGCAATGTGATCTGAATCAAGGTTACGAGGCAGCCATTACAGGGCTTGTTGTTGGCAGTCGGCCGAAGCGAATTGTAGCATCGACTGACGGGCGTTTCGCAAGGTCTAACGCAGGCTTCCTACAACGCGTAAAATTGAATGCCTTTGAACGGGAAAGTGGGCTCGAAATTTCATTTTACGTTCGATACGGAGATTATTTACATAGTCGACTTGCGCACATGATTACACGTGGCAGTATTGTCTGAGGCGCATCGCTGGACGAAAGTCGTTACGACGCAATGTGATCTGAATCAAGGTTTCGAGGCAGCCATTTCCGCGCTTGTTGTTGGCAGTCGGCCGAAGCGAATTGTAGCATCGACTGACGGGCGTTTCACAAGGTCTAACGCAGGCTTCGTACAACGCGTAAAATTGAATGCTTTTGAACGGGAAAGTGGGCTCGAAATCTCATTTTACGTTCGATACGGAGATTATTTACATAGTTTACTTGCGCACATGATTTCACGTGGCAGTATTGTCTGAGGCGCATTGCTCGACGAAAGTTGTTACGACGCAATGTGATCTGAATCAAGGTTACGAGGCAGCCATTACAGGGCTTGTTGTTGGCAGTCGGCCGAAGCGAATTGTAGCATCGACTGACGGGTGTTTCGCAAGGTCTAACGCAGGCTTCGTACAACGCGTAAAATTGAATCCTTTTGAACGGGAAAGTGGGCTCGAAATCTCATTTTACGTTCGATACGGAGATTATTTACATAGTTGACTTGCGCGCATGATTGCACGTGGCAGTATTGTCTGAGGCGCATCGCTCGACGTAAGTCGTTACGACGCAATGTGATCTGAATCAAGGTTTCGAGGCAGCCATTTCCGCGCTTGTTGTTGGCAGTCGGCCGAAGCGAATTGTAGCATCGACTGACGGGCGTTTCGCAAGGTCTAACGCAGGCTTCCTACAACGCGTAAAATTGAATGCTTTTGAACGGGAAAGTGGGCTCGAAATTTCATTTTTTTTTTTTATTCAGATACCCTAAAGGCCCTTACGGGCATTACATAGGGGGGGGGGGGGGGGGGTTAACAACAGGATATTTCAAACACAATTAGGGGGGGGGAAGGCAATATAGAACACCGTGGTAAAGATCACAGAATACAACAAGAAAATATAAAAAGAAAGAAAGGAAAGAGAATTGCATACATGATGAAAAACAAAGAACAACAACAATACTCCGTACAAACTATGTAGATACACTTACAATGCGTCAAAGGCATAAAATTCTGCTTTTACCCAACACGCGTAAAACTGCACTTCAAATTACTTACAAATGAGTCATGATCACGTATAGAAGCAATTTCTTTTGGCAGCTTATTCCAGTGATGAATAGCTAGAAAGAGCGGTGATTGTCGCAGGAGATTCGTACGCGCAAACATGGGACGCACTTTGAAGGGATGGTCGAGGCGGGGGAAAATTTTTTGTGGGGGTTTGATATGGGAGGCTGTAAAGGATGACGGGGTATGATACAATCTGTGGAAGTGGGAAAGTAGTGCTAACAGTCGTCGTGTTTCTAGAGACGGTAATTGGAGGGACTCTTTGATAGCCGTGATGCTGGATGTTCTAGAGTATGTTTTAGTGATGAAGCGTGCTGCTTTATTTTGTAAAGATTCCAGCTTGTTTATTAGGTAAGTCTGATTTGGATTCCATATTATGGAAGCGTATTCAATCTTTGAGCGAACTAGAGCTGTGTAAGCTAATAATTTAGTTGACTGATTTGCTAAATACAAATTTCGCCTAATGAATCCAAGTGTTTTATTTGCTTTCGAAATTATTTCATCAATGTGATCATTCCATGTAAGGTTAGAAGTTAAATGGACTCCCAAATATTTTAATGTAGACACATTCTCTATGCATATGCTGTTCATAAAATATGAACTTAAGTGAACGTTACTGGCTCTGGTAAATGTCATTGTTTTTGTTTTAGAAACATTAATTTCCATTTGCCATTGCTCGCACCAAAGTGAAATTTTGTGTAGGTCGGCCTGTAAAATATTAGTGTCTTCAGGGGTGATAATTTGTCTGTAAAGAACGCAGTCATCTGCAAACAATCGAACTGTTGAGGTCAGGTTGTTACTGATGTCATTAATGTAAATTAAGAATAAGATTGGGCCATGTACGGATCCCTGAGGAACGCCAGATTTAACTTCTGCTAAAGCGGAAAAGTGATCATTTACGGAAACAAATTGGTAGCGATTGGTTAAAAAACTTGAGATCCAATTAACAATTTTATCATGTATGTTAAGCCGGCTAAGTTTCATCATTAAGCGAGTATGGGGAACTTTATCGAATGCTTTCTTGAAGTCAATAAATATGGCATCGATTTTTATGGAATCGTGAACAGCTTGATGAAGATCAGTTATAAGTTCGAAAAGCTGTGTTTCACAAGAGCGTCCTTTCTGAAATCCATGTTGATTGTTAGAAAAAAAGTTATGTTCAGATAAATATTTCATAACTGCGGAAGATATGATATGCTCAAGTAATTTACATGGAATACTAGTCAAGGATATAGGTCTATAGTTTGAGGGCACTGATCGGTCACCTGATTTGTAAATGGGAGTGATACGACCGACCTTCCAGTCATCTGGTACAATTCCTGTATCTAATGATTGCTGGAAAAGGGTGGCTAATATGGGAGATATTATAGGTTTAGTCATTTTAAGCATCTTTGTGCAGATGCCGTCTGGACCTGGCGCTGAGTTATTCGAAAGTCGATCGATGGCCGATTCTATTCCCTCTGGTGTAATTATGAGATCATTCATAGATGAGTTAATTGAAGGAAACGTGAGGTCAGGTGGAATTGGATTTTCGTTTGTGAATACAGAGCTGAAAAACGAGTTTAATTCAGTCGCAGCTTCAGATGGTGAGAGTAGCACACCGTTATTAACGATTGGTATAGTGGATTGAGAAGAGTGTTTAGGGTTAATTACTTTCCAAAACTTTTTCGGATTGTTCATTATCATGCTGACGATGTCACCGTTAAAAAACTTGTCTTTAGATGCTTCAATTTCAGCTTTACATTTATTTGATTGTTCTCGGTATCGCTGCCAATCACCATCCGAGTGGGACAACTTAGCTTTAGAGTAAAGGCGTTTGTTTTTATTTATTGCTCTCTTCACTTGGGACGTGAACCATGTGCTCTGTGTTGATGACGTTATTCTAATTTTGGGGACGTGCTTTTGTTTCAGTTCAATAAGCTTCCTTCGGATAGCGAGCCAGTTATCATTTGTATTGCGATAAGCCATGGTTTCCAAGAACCACACAGAAAAATATGACAGCTCTGTAAGAATCGCATCGATATTTGCACGGGAGTAATCGTAAATAGATTTCGTTGCCTTTTCTTGTTTACTACTTTGTAATTGGTATTCACAGTGTACTACGTTGTGGTCGCTAATACGTTCAAGGACGTGAACAAGCATATTTTCCGGTTCGGTTGTGAGGACTAGATCTAGAATAGCGTTTCCACGTGTTGGTTTGCAAACTATTTGATGCAGATCAAATGAACAAAGAACATCGAGAAATTCCTTGCATTCGCTCTCCCTTGCGCAACCTAGGGGCGTACACGTCTGCCAATTTATTGTGGGGTAGTTGAAATCGCCCGCAAGGATTATAGGTGAAGTTGGATACTTGTCTTGGATTAAAGTTAGGGAATGATTAAGATTCTCGATGAATTCAGAAGTAGCATCAGGCGGACGGTAACAGACCCCGACTGCGCAAGTCACAGAGGGGCAGACCTGAAGTGAAATCCACAAAATTTCAATATTTGACTGTGTGTCAACAACGCGAGCACATAGATTAGATTTCACGGCAGCTACAACACCGCCTCCCCGTGCGCCCACCCTATCATTTCTAAATATAGTAAAGTTTCTAGAGAGCGACAGCTCGTTGTCCCCAATATCGGGTGTAAGCCAAGTTTCTGTCCCAAGAACAATATCTACAGAACAAGCCTCAATAAATGCACATAGCTGGTCTTGTTTGTGGAACATGCTTCGAAAGTTGCACAGCAGGAGTGACAATGAATCACCTTGATTAGCATGACTGTGTCAATCATTCTGGTTGGTTTCGTCCCCTCGTGCGCCAACAGTAGGTTGCTCACTCAGCCGACATACTTCGGCTTCATTGCGCGTTGAAAGACAGGTTACTTTGTTTTGTGATGAATCAAAGGTCTAACATTTGCTTCCAAGAAGAAGTTTATCGTAGACCACAGTATATTTTTCGTTAGGCTTACGTACTTCGCGAGCGAAATCTCTGAGTTTTTTCCTGATGAGCTGCATTCGGGTCGAGAAATCTTCTTCAATCCACACGCGTGGCTTCTGCAGGTCCTTTAATTTGGAAGCATTTCTTAAAATGATGTTCTTGTCTTTAAAACTCAGAAATTTCACGACAATTGGTCGGATATGACCTGCTTTAGGTCGACCTATTCTGTGGGCTCGCTCTATTTCGCCTGCATTGAAGCCTAGCTTAGCTAACACGAACTGGTTGATGATGCGTTCAGTGTCAACCCATGTTTCTTTTGGTTCTTCCGGGATTCCCTTAAATATTAGGTTATTTCTGCGCATACGGTTATTTAGGTCATCAACAACCCGATTGGCCTGCTCCAACTGTTTAGTTTCTATGGTCTTCAGCTGCTCTTCCGATTCCTGAACGACTGAGTTAACGGTGGTGACGTCATGACACAGGTTATCAACTGCTTTTAGTCGCTCTTCGACACCACTGAGTCGCCTTTTGATGTCAGTGACGCTCGTTTGAATATCCTTTAGTTTGTTTGAAGTATCTTTCTGAAATTTTTCATTTGACAACGTTAACTCTTTAACAAGCGCGAGAACTTGGTCCACCTTATCCGGGCCTGGGTTGGTCTCTACGTCGCCAGCGCAGAGTATCAAATGAGCAATACAAAACAAAACCAAGGAACAGCGTCCACCCATGCGCCAGCAACTAGGCCTGCCTTGGCTTAGGCCAAGGCAGGCCTAAGCCATATTGGCGAACAACCACTGGCAAAATGGCCATGCGCTACAAAGCGGCCTATCCGCGCACGGTAAGTACACAGATCAATGCCCATGGTGAATCAAACGACACTCGGGATTTGCAGCCTAAACAGTACCGAACTTGAAGAAGCTCTTGTCACAACCCACTCACCTATGAACATGAAACAACAATGCGTGAGCTGCGAACAGTCGGCTGCAAATCCCGTTCGGTGCTTGTGGACGATCCCTTTTGTAGGCGACTGAGTGGAGGGCGCTGCGTGCGATGTCAGCCGCTTCTGCGTGGGTTGGGGCGCAGATCGCCTGCGCGATGGAAGGCGATCAGGCTGTAGCCACGAGGCAGCTCGGCAGGTGGTCCGATGACCAGCTATCAGCTTGGAGCGCCACAATCTTCGTGTCGTCGCTTGGTCGCTTGCTTCTCGAAATTGTCAGAGCCTATGAACATGAAACAACAATGCGTGAGCTGCGAACAGTCGGCTGCAAATCCCGTTCGGTGCTTGTGGACGATCCCTTTTGTAGGCGACTGAGTGGAGGGCGCTGCGTGCGATGTCAGCCGCTTCTGCGTGGGTTGGGGCGCAGATCGCCTGCGCGATGGAAGGCGATCAGGCTGTAGCCACGAGGCAGCTCGGTAGGTGGTCCGATGACCAGCTATCAGCTTGGAGCGCCACAATCTTCGTGTCGTCGCTTGGTCGCTTGCTTCTCGAAATTGTCAGAGCCTATGAACATGAAACAACAATGCGTGAGCTGCGAACAGTCGGCTGCAAATCCGTTCGATACGGAGATTATTTACATAGTTGACTTGCGCACATGATTACACGTGGCAGTATTGTCTGAGGCGCATTGCTCGACGAAAGTTGTTACGACGCAATGTGATCTGAATCAAGGTTTCGAGGCAGCCATTTCCGCGCTTGTTGTTGGCAGTCGGCCGAAGCGAATTGTAGCATCGACTGACGGGCGTTTCACAAGGTCTAACGCAGGCTTCGTACAACGCGTAAAATTGAATGCTTTTGAACGGGAAAGTGGGCTCGAAATCTCATTTTACGTTCGATACGGAGATTATTTACATAGTTGACTTGCGCGCATGATTGCACGTGGCAGTATTGTCTGAGGCGCATCGCTCGACGTAAGTCGTTACGACGCAATGTGATCTGAATCAAGGTTTCGAGGCAGCCATTTCCGCGCTTGTTGTTGGCAGTCGGCCGAAGCGAATTGTAGCATCGACTGACGGGCGTTTCACAAGGTCTAACGCAGGCTTCGTACAACGCGTAAAATTGAATGCTTTTGAACGGGAAAGTGGGCTCGAAATCTCATTTTACGTTCGATACGGAGATTATTTACATAGTTGACTTGCGCGCATGATTGCACGTGGCAGTATTGTCTGAGGCGCATCGCTCGACGTAAGTCGTTACGACGCAATGTGATCTGAATCAAGGTTTCGAGGCAGCCATTTCCGCGCTTGTTGTTGGCAGTCGGCCGAAGCGAATCGTAGCATCGACTGACGGGCGTTTCGCAAGGTCTAACGCAGGCTTCCTACAACGCGTAAAATTGAATGCTTTTGAACGGCAAAGCTGGATTGAAATCTCATTTTACGTTCGCTACGGAGATTATTTACATAGTTGACTTGCGCACATGATTACACGTGGCAGTATTGTCTGAGGCGCATCGCTCGACGTAAGTTGTTACGACGCAATGTGATCTGAATCAAGGTTACGAGGCAGCCATTTCCGCGCTTGTTGTTGGCAGTCGGCCGAAGCGAATTGTAGCATCGACTGACGGGCGTTTCCGAAGGTCTAACGCAGGCTTCCTACAACGCGTAAAATTGAATAATTTTGAACGGCAAAACGGGATCGAAATCTCATTTTACGTTCGCTACGGAGATTATTTACATAGTTGACTTGCGCACATGATTACACGTGGCAGTATTGTCTGAGGCGCATCGCTCGACGTAAGTTGTTACGACGCAATGTGATCTGAATCAAGGTTACGAGGCAGCCATTTCCGCGATTGTTGTTGGCAGTCGGCCGAAGCGAATTGTAGCATCGACTGACGGGCGTTTCCCAAGGTCTAACGCAGGCTTCCTACAACGCGTAAAATTGAATGCTTTTGAACGGCAAAGCTGGATTGAAATCTCATTTTACGTTCGCTACGGAGATTATTTACATAGTCGACTTGCGCGCATGATTGCACGTGGCAGTATTGTCTGAGGCGCATCGCTCGACGAAAGTTGTCACGACGCAATGTGATCTGAATCAAGGTTACGAGGAAGCCATTTCCGCGCTTGTTGTTGGCAGTCGGCCGAAGCGAATTGTAGCATCGACTGACGGGCGTTTCCCAAGGTCTAACGCATGCTTTCTACAACGCGTAAAATTGAATGCTTTTGAACGGGAAAGCTGGATTGAAATCTCATTTTACGTTCGCTACGGAGATTATTTACATAGTTGACTTGCGCACATGATTACACGTGGCAGTATTGTCTGAGGCGCATCGCTCGACGTAAGTTGTTTCGACGCAATGTGATCTGAATCAAGGTTACGAGGCAGCCATTTCCGCGATTGTTGTTGGCAGTCGGCCGAAGCGAATTGTAGCATCGACTGACGGGCGTTTTCCAAGGTCTAAAGCAGGCTTCGTACAACGCGTAAAATTGAATGCTTTTGAACGAGAAAGTGGGCTCGAAATCTCATTTTACGTTCGATACGGAGATTATTTACATAGTTGACTTGCGCACATGATTACACGTGGCAGTATTGTCTGAGGCGCATCGCTCGACACAAATTGTTACGACGCAATGTGATCTGAATCAAGGTTTCGAGGCAGCCATTTCCGCGCTTGTTGTTGGCAGTCGGCCGAAGCGAATTGTAGCATCGACTGACGGGCGTTTCACAAGGTCTAAAGCAGGCTTCGTACAACGCGTAAAATTGAATACTTTTGAACGAGAAAGTGGGCTCGAAATCTCATTTTACGTTCGATACGGAGATTATTTACATAGTTGACTTGCGCACATGATTACACGTGGCAGTATTGTCTGAGGCGCATCGCTCGACGTAAGTCGTTACGACGCAATGTGATCTGAATCAAGGTTACGAGGCAGCCATTTTCGCGCTTGTTGTTGGCAGTCGGCCGAAGCGAATTGTAGCATCGACTGACGGGCGTTTCCCAAGGTCTAACGCAGGCTTTCTACAACGCGTAAAATTGAATGCTTTTGAACGGGAAAGCTGCATTGAAATCTCATTTTACGTTCGATACGGAGATTATTTACATAGTTGACTTGCGCGCATGATTGCACGTGGCAGTATTGTCTGAGGCGCATCGCTCGACACAAATTGTTACGACGCAATGTGATCTGAATCAAGGTTACGAGGCAGCCATTTCCGCGATTGTTGTTGGCAGTCGGCCGAAGCGAAATGTAGCATCGACTGACGGGCGTTTCGCAAGGTCTAACGCAGGCTTCCTACAACGCGTAAAATTGAATGCTTTTGAACGAGAAAGTGGGCTCGAAATCTCATTTTACGTTCGATACGGAGATTATTTACATAGTTGACTTGCGCACATGATTACACGTGGCAGTATTGTCTGAGGCGCATCGCTCTACGTAAGTCGTTACGACGCAATGTGATCTGAATCAAGGTTACGAGGCAGCCATTACAGGGCTTGTTGTTGGCAGTCGGCCGAAGCGAATTGTAGCATCGACTGACGGGCGTTTCGCAATGTCTAACGCAGGCTTCCTACAACGCGTAAAATTGAATGCTTTTGAACGGCAAAGCTGGATTGAAATCTCATTTTACGTTCGCGACGGAGATATTTTACATAGTTGACTTGCGCACATGATTACACGTGGCAGTATTGTCTGAGGCGCATCGCTCGACGTAAGTTGTTACGACGCAATGTGATCTGAATCAAGATTACGAGGCAGCCATTTCCGCGCTTGATGTTGGCAGTCGGCCGAAGTGAATTGTCGCATCGACTGACGGGCGTTTCCCAAGGTCTAAGGCAGGCTTTCTACAACGCGTAAAATTGAATGCTTTTGAACGGGAAAGCTGTATTGAAATCTCATTTTACGTTCGATACGGAGATTATTTACATAGTTGACTTGCGCGCATGATTGCACGTGGCAGTATTGTCTGAGGCGCATCGCTCGACACAAATTGTTACGACGCAATGTGATCTGAATCAAGGTTACGAGGCAGCCATTTACGTGCTTGATGTTGGCAGTCGGCCGAAGCGAATCGTAGCATCGACTGACGGGCGTTTCGCAAGGTCTAACGCAGGCTTCCTACAACGCGTTAAGTTGAATGCTTTTGAACGGCAAAGCTGGATTGAAATCTCATTTTACGTTCGCTACGGAGATTATTTACATAGTTGACTTGCGCACATGATTACACGTGGCAGTATTGTCTGAGGCGCATCGCTCGACGTAAGTTGTTACGACGCAATGTGATCTGAATCAAGGTTACGAGGCAGCCATTTCCGCGCTTGTTGTTGGCAGTCGGCCGAAGCGAATTGTAGCATCGACTGACGGGCGTTTCCCAAGGTCTAACGCAGGCTTCCTACAACGCGTAAAATTGAATGCTTTTGAACGGCAAAGCGGGATCGAAATCTCATTTTACGTTCGATACGGAGATTATTTACATAGTTGACTTGCGCGCATGATTGCACGTGGGAGTATTGTCTGTGGCGCATCGCTCGACACAAATTGTTACGACGCAATGTGATCTGAATCAAGGTTACGAGGAAGCCATTTCCGCGCTTGTTGTTGGCAGTCGGCCGAAGCGAATTGTAGCATCGACTGACGGGCGTTTCCCAAGGTCTAACGCAGGCTTTCTACAACGCGTAAAATTGAATGCTTTTGAACGGGAAAGCTGGATTGAAATCTCATTTTACGTTCGCTACGGAGATTATTTACATAGTTGACTTGCGCACATGATTACACGTGGCAGTATTGTCTGAGGCGCATCGCTCGACGTAAGTTGTTACGACGCAATGTGATCTGAATCAAGGTTACGAGGCAGCCATTTCCGCGATTGTTGTTGGCAGTCGGCCGAATCGAATTGTAGCATCGACTGACGGGCGTTTTCCAAGGTCTAAAGCACGCTTCGTACAACGCGTAAAATTGAATGCTTTTGAACGAGAAAGTGGGCTCGAAATCTCATTTTACGTTCGATACGGAGATTATTTACATAGTTGACTTGCGCACATGATTACACGTGGCAGTATTGTCTGAGGCGCATCGCTCGACACAAATTGTTACGACGCAATGTGATCTGAATCAAGGTTTCGAGGCAGCCATTTCCGCGCTTGTTGTTGGCAGTCGGCCGAAGCGAATTGTAGTATCGACTGATGGGCGTTTCACAAGGTCTAAAGCAGGCTTCGTACAACGCGTAAAATTGAATGCTTTTGAACGAGAAAGTGGGCTCGAAATCTCATTTTACGTTCGATACGGAGATTATTTACATAGTTGACTTGCGCACATGATTACACGTGGCAGTATTGTCTGAGGCGCATCGCTCGACGTAAGTCGTTACGACGCAATGTGATCTGAATCAAGGTTACGAGGCAGCCATTTTCGCGCTTGTTGTTGGCAGTCGGCCGAAGCGAATTGTAGCATCGACTGACGGGCGTTTCCCAAGGTCTAACGCAGGCTTTCTACAACGCGTAAAATTGAATGCTTTTGAACGGCAAAGCTGGATTGAAATCTCATTTTACGTTCGCGACGGAGATATTTTACATAGTTGACTTGCGCACATGATTACACGTGGCAGTATTGTCTGAGGCGCATCGCTCGACGTAAGTTGTTACGACGCAATGTGATCTGAATCAAGGTTACGAGGCAGCCATTTCCGCGATTGTTGTTGGCAGTCGGCCGAAGCGAAATGTAGCATCGACTGACGGGCGTTTCGCAAGGTCTAACGCAGGCTTCCTACAACGCGTAAAATTGAATGCTTTTGAACGAGAAAGTGGGCTCGAAATCTCATTTTACGTTCGATACGGAGATTATTTACATAGTTGACTTGCGCGCATGATTACACGTGGCAGTATTGTCTGAGGCGCATCGCTCGACGTAAGTCGTTACGACGCAATGTGATCTGAATCAAGGTTACGAGGCAGCCATTACAGGGCTTGTTGTTGGCAGTCGGCCGAAGCGAATTGTAGCATCGACTGACGGGCGTTTCGCAAGGTCTAACGCAGGCTTCCTACAACGCGTAAAATTGAATGCTTTTGAACGGGAAAGTGGGCTCGAAATCTCATTTTACGTTCGATACGGAGATTATTTACATAGTTGACTTGCGCGCATGATTACACGTGGCAGTATTGTCTGAGGCGCATCGCTCGACGAAAGTTGTTACGACGCAATGTGATCTGAATCAAGGTTACGAGGCAGCCATTTCCGCGCTTGTTGTTGGCAGTCGGCCGAAGCGAATTGTAGCATCGACTGACGGGCGTTTCGCAAGGTCTAACGCAGGCTTCCTACAACGCGTAAAATTGAATGCTTTTGAACGAGAAAGTGGGCTCGAAATCTCATTTTACGTTCGATACGGAGATTATTTACATAGTTGACTTGCGCACATGATTACACGTGGCAGTATTGTCTGAGGCGCATCGCTCGACGTAAGTCGTTACGACGCAATGTGATCTGAATCAAGGTTACGAGGCAGCCATTACAGGGCTTGTTGTTGGCAGTCGGCCGAAGCGAATTGTAGCATCGACTGACGGGCGTTTCGCAATGTCTAACGCAGGCTTCCTACAACGCGTAAAATTGAATGCTTTTGAACGGCAAAGCTGGATTGAAATCTCATTTTACGTTCGCGACGGAGATTATTTACATAGTTGACTTGCGCACATGATTACACGTGGCAGTATTGTCTGAGGCGCATCGCTCGACGTAAGTTGTTACGACGCAATGTGATCTGAATCAAGGTTACGAGGCAGCCATTTCCGCGCTTGATGTTGGCAGTCGGCCGAAGCGAATTGTAGCATCGACTGACGGGCGTTTCCCAAGGTCTAAGGCAGGCTTTCTACAACGCGTAAAATTGAATGCTTTTGAACGGGAAAGCTGTATTGAAATCTCATTTTACGTTCGATACGGAGATTATTTACATAGTTGACTTGCGCGCATGATTGCACGTGGCAGTATTGTCTGAGGCGCATCGCTCGACACAAATTGTTACGACGCAATGTGATCTGAATCAAGGTTACGAGGCAGCCACTTACGTGCTTGATGTTGGCAGTCGGCCGAAGCGAATCGTAGCATCGACTGACGGGCGTTTCGCAAGGTCTAACGCAGGCTTCCTACAACGCGTAAAGTTGAATGCTTTTGAACGGGAAAGCTGGATTGAAATCTCATTTTACGTTCGCTACGGAGATTATTTACATAGTTGACTGGCGTACATGATTACACGTGGCAGTATTGTCTGAGGCGCATCGCTCGACGTAAGTTGTTACGACGCAATGTTATCTGAATCAAGGTTACGAGGCAGCCATTTCCGCGCTTGTTGTTGGCAGTCGGCCGAAGCGAATTGTAGCATCGACTGACGGGCGTTTCCCAAGGTCTAACGCAGGCTTCCTACAACGCGTAAAATTGAATGTTTTGAACGGCAAAGCGGGATCGAAATCTCATTTTACGTTCGATACGGAGATTATTTACATAGTTGACTTGCGCGCATGATTGCACGTGGGAGTATTGTCTGAGGCGCATCGCTCGACACAAATTGTTACGACGCAATGTGATCTGAATCAAGGTTACGAGGCAGCCATTTACGTGCTTGATGTTGGCAGTCGGCCGAAGCGAATTGTAGCATCGACTGACGGGCGTTTCCCAATGTCTAACGCAGGCTTTCTACAACGCGTAAAATTGAATGCTTTTGAACGGGAAAGCTGGATTGAAATCTCATTTTACGTTCGCTACGGAGATTATTTACATAGTTGACTTGCGCACATGATTACACGTGGCAGTATTGTCTGAGGCGCATCGCTCGACGTAAGTTGTTACGACGCAATGTTATCTGAATCAAGGTTACGAGGCAGCCATTTCCGCGCTTGTTGTTGGCAGTCGGCCGAAGCGAATTGTAGCATCGACTGACGGGCGTTTCGCAAGGTCTAACGCAGGCATCCTACAACGCGTAAAATTGAATAATTTACAGCTGGGAAGCCGGCTCCAAATCTCGCTTTACATTGGATATGGAGGTTATTTACATTGTTGACTGGCGCACATGATTACACATGGCAGTATTCTCCAAGGCGCATCGCTCGACAAAAGTTCTTACGACGCAATGTGATCTGAATCAAGGTTACGAGGCAGCCATTTCCGTGCTTGATGTTGGCAGTGGGCCGATGCGAATTGTAGCATCGACTGACGGGCGTTTCGCAAGGTCTAACGCAGGCATCCTACAACGCGTAAAATTGAATGCTTTTGAATGGGAAAGTGGGCTCGAAATCTCATTTTACGTTCGCTACGGAGATTATTTACATAGTTGACTTGCGCACATGATTACACGTGGCAGTATTGTCTGAGGCGCATCAATCGAGGAAAGTTGTTACGACGCAGTGTGATCTGAATCAAGGTTACGAGGCAGCCATTGCCGTGCTTGTTGTTGGCAGTCGGCCGATGCGAATTGTAGCATCGACTGACGGGCGTTTCCCAAGGTCTAACGCAGGCTTCCTACAACACGTAAAATTGAATAATTTACAGCTGGGAAGCGGGCTCCAAATCTCATATTACGTTCGATACGGAGGTTATATACATAGTTGACTGGCGCACATGATTACACATGGCAGTATTCTCTAAGGCGCATCACTCGACGAAAGTTGTTACGACGCAATGTGATCAGAATCGAGGTTACGAGGCAGCCATCTCCCTGCTTGTTGTCGGCATTCGGCCGATGCAAATTGTAGCATCGGCTGACGCGCGTTTCGCAAGGTCTAACGCAGGCTTCCTACAATGCGTAATATTGAATCCTTTAGGCCTGGGAAGCGGGCTCCAAATCTCATTTTACGTTCGCTACGGAGATTAGTTACATAGTTTACTTGCGCAAATTGTCACACATGGCAGTATTGTCTGAGGTGCATCGCTCGACGAAAGTTGTTACCAGGAATGTGATCTGAATCTAGGTTAGGAGGCAGCCATTTCCATGCTTGTTGTTGGCAGTCGGCCAATGCAAATTGTGGCATTGACTGACGGACCTTTCGCAAGGTCTAATGCAGGCTTCCTACAATGCGTAAAATTGAATACCTTACAGCTGGCAAGCGGGCTTCAAATCTTATTTTACGTTCGATACGGAGATTAGTTACATAGTATACTTGCGCAAATGGTTACACATGGTAGTATTGTCTGAGGTGCATCGCTCGACGAAAGTTGTTACCACGCAATGTGATCTGAATCTAAGTTACGAGGCAGCCATTTCCGTGCTTGTTGTCGGCAGTCGGCCTATGCGATTTGTAGCGTCGACTGACGGGCGTTTCGCAAGGTCTAACACAGGCTTCCTACAACGCGTGAAATTGAATGCTTTTGAACTGGAATGCGGGCTCGAAATCTCATTTTATGTTCGACACGGAGATTATATGCATAGTTGACTTGCGCACATGATTACACGTGGCAGTATTGTCTGAGACGCATCGCTCGACGAAAGTTGTTACGATGCAATGTGATCTGACTCAAGGTTACGAGGCAGCCATTACCGCGCTTGTTGTTGGCAGTCGGCCGAAGCGAATTGTAGCATCGACTAACGGGCGTTTAGCAAGGTCTTACGCAGGCTTCCTACAACGCGTGAAATTGAATGCTTTTGAACGGGAAAGCGGGCTCGAAATCTAATTTTGCCTTCCATACGGAGATTATTTACATAGTTGACTTGCGCACATGATTACACGTGGCAGTATTGTCGGAGTCGCATCGCTCGACGTAAGTTGTTAAGACGCAATGTGATCTGACTCAAGTTTACGAGGCAGCCACTTCCCTGCTTGATGTTGGCAGTCGGCCGATGCGAATTGTGGCATCGACTGACGGACCTTTCGCAAGGACTAATGCAGTCTTCCTACAATGCGTAAAATTGAATACTTTACAGCTGGGAAGCGGGCTTCAAATCTTATTTTACGTTCGATACGGAGATTAGTTACATAGTTTACTTGCGCAAATGGTTACACATGGCAGTATTGTCTGCGGTGCATCGCTCAACGAAAGTTGTTACCACGCAATGTGATCTGAATCAAGGTTACGAGGCAGCCATTTCCATGCTTGTTGTTGGCAGTCGGCCGACGTGAATTGTGGCATCGACTGACGGGCCTTTCGCTAGGTCTAACGCTGGCTTCCTACAACGCGTAATATTGAATCCTTTACAGCTATGAAGTGGGCTCGAAATCTTATTTTACGTTCGATACGGAGATTATTTACATAGCTGACTTGCGCACATGATTACACGTGGCCGTATTGTCTGAGGTGCATCACTCGACAGAAGTTGTTACGACGCATCCTGATATGAGTATAAGTTACGAGGTGGCCATTTTCGTACTAGATGTTGGCCGTCAGCAGAAGCGAATTGTAGCAACGACTGACAGGCGTTTCGCAAGGTCTAACGCAGGATTCTTTACGAGTATAATTGAGTCCTTTAGAGCTATAAAGCGGGCTTGAAATTTCATTTTGCGTTCGACACGGAGATTGTTTGCAAATTTGACTTGCGCATGTGGTTAGAGGTGGTAGTTTTGTCTGAGGTGCATCGCTCGACGAAAGTTCTTACGATATGCATCGTGATATGAGTCTAGGTTATCAGGCAGATTTCCCGTGCTTGATGTTGGCAGTCGGCAGATGCGAATTGTAGAACGACTAATGTGCGTTTCACAAGTTCCAACGCAGGCTTCCTACAACGCGTAGAATTGAGTCCTTTAGAATTGGAAATCGGGCTCGAAATCTCATTTTACTTTAGATACGGAGAACATTTACATCGTTGACTTGCGCACATGGTTAAATTTGGCAGTATTGTCTTAGGTGCATCAGTCGACAAAAGTTGTTACGACGCAATGTGACCTGAATCTAGGTTACGAGGTAGCCATTTTCGTTCTTGATGTTGGCAGTCGGCCGATGCGAATTGTAGCAACGACTGACGCGCGTTTGGCAAGGTCTAACGCAGGCTTCTTACAACGCGTAAAATTGAATGCTTTTGAACTGGAAAGCGGGCTCGAAATCTCCTTTTACCTTTGATACGGAGAAAATTTACATAGTTGACTTTCGCACATGGTTACACGTGGCAGTATTGTCTGAGGTGCATCGCTCGATTAAAATTGTTACGACGCGTCGGGATATGAGTCTAGGTTACGAGGCAGCCATTTTCGTGCTTTGTGGTGTCAGTCGGCCGATGCAAATGGTAGCATCGACTGAGAGGTAACATCGACGGGGAGATGGAGACCGAAGAGTGTTTAAGCTTTGAGGAACAGGAGATGAAGGAGCGAAGTGCGGAACTGGTGGCGAATAGCGGGACGTGGATTCAAGTGCATTCCTTCGATTTCTCGCAGTATCCGGGGGATACTGCGAGAAACCCTCATATACCCTCATATACCCCTCATATCTCTTAGGTAATTCAATAATATCATCTGTGACCTGTTATAAATACTTGGAGCTTATCTTAACTCAAGACCTTTCATGGTCCTCTCACATTGCTAAAATAACTAACGAGGCTAACCGCACCTTAGGCTTCCTCCGGCGACATCTGAAATTTGCCCCTCCTCCAGTAAAAACTCTTGCCTACAAATCTGTGGTAAGGTCCAAACTTGAATACGCATGCTAAATTTGGGACCCTCATCGCACTAATCTTTCTAACATGCTTGAATCTGTCCAAAACCGCGCAGCCCGATTCATTTTCCATGACTATTCTTCATATACAAGTGTCACAGCACTAAAATCTAATGCGAATCTTCCTAGACTACAAGCGAGGCGTCAAGTGTCCAGGCTCATTCTATATCACAAGTTTTATCATGCCCCGATTGGTAACAGCGTCATATCGCCAGCTCACCGCCATTCATCCCGGACTAATCATTCAAAGTCAGTGTACCCCCCGCATGCGCGCACATCATCCCATCTTCATTCGTTTTTTCCACGTACAGCGAGAGACTGGAATGATCTGCGTGAAGAAGCAGCGGACCACTCCAGTGTGACTGCATTCAGGACTGCCATCGAACGCATTTTCCTTTGAAGCAGCCCACCCCTTATGTAAAACCCCTCTCCAGGGGCATTTGAGGAATAAATAAATAAATAAATAAATACCATCCCCGCTGGCGGAAGAGGCGTGCCACTTGGCCAGCAAAGCCACACGCGAAGCAGATCGGCCGGTTGTCTTTCTTGGGTACGCCACCGCTTATCAACAGGGGCCTAGGTAGCAATACACATTTCTGAGCTGGGCGTAGTGGCTGCGGCGGCGCGCAGAAGCCGCTTCTGGGCAAGTAATACGCAGCTGGAAAAGGCGAGGCGTAGAAGCCGTTTATGGGGGGTAGTGCGCAACTTCCGGCGGATATCTTGGCCTGGCAACAATGGCAGCGTACGTGAGCGGAACCGGCGCTGAAGGTGGCTGATTTGCGAGAGGTAGTGCGTCACTGACTTGTTCATATATGACGCGTCGGAGTTCCGGGGAGAACGAGGACTCGGATGACTGGGTAGCAGGGAGCAGTGACAGTTGGTGCGTGACTTCTTCGCAAACGAGTTGCTTGATTTGGTCGAGGAACGAAGAGTGGGCGGGAGCAGTACTGGAACTGTCAGTTGGGCCAAAATCGTTTCGTCGGGCGCGGCAGCTCGCCGCGCAGTAAGGCGTTGTTAGCGGAGCTCATCGTAGCTCTGGCACAGTGTAATCACCTCGTCAATCGTTTGAAGATTTTTCGCCAAGAGCATTTGGAAGGCGTCATCCTCTATGCCCTTCATGACATCCTTGATCTTTTCAGAGTCGTGCATGGCGGGATTAATGTGCCGGTAAAGGTCAACTACGTCTTCAATGTAGCTGGTGAAGTTCTAACCCTCTTGCTGAGCGCTGCCACGGAAGCGTTGTTCTGCGTGCAGCTTGCGTAAAGCAGGGCAACCGAAAACTTCTTTGAAAGACAGGGTAAATGCTGTCCAGGTGGAAAGGTTGGATTCTTGATTCGGCAACGAGAGATTAGCGACTCCAGAAAAATAGAAGATGACGTTAGGCAGTTTAGCTTTGTCATCCAATTTGTTATGCGCACTCACGCGATCGCACGACGAGAGCTAATCCTCCACGTCATGGTATTTGTTGCCGCTGAAGACCGGAGGATCTCGTTGGCGTAGAGCAGCCGAGTAGACGACATGCCATGCCAGGGGAGGATCGGGCTGCGCAGCGTCCTGAGGCGTGGCAGAAACGGTAGGGAGTGTACGGCTGCGGAGTTCCAGGTTTGGGAAGGGCCCAGCACGTCTACCAATCGTCAAGAGGCGTTATAGTTCAATGGATAGCTCAGAGAGCAGAGCACCGCAGCGAGAGGACACAGAGGTTCGGCAACACATGCACACGGCTTCGAAGCGCTCGTCGTCGTCGTCTTTGTCGTTCTTCTCCAGTACGATAAATACATATATTGTTTAAAATAGAGCATTTGGGATACACTCTGTAGAGGACTGCCAAAAAGGCAATTAACAGTCCTTACATTAGTGTAGTTTTGTATTTAGTGCAGAGCTGATCGTATGACCGGTCCCACTCGAATATTCTTTCCTATATGCCTCAACTTTTAAGTAATATCTTGTTCTTTAAATTATTAAAAGTACACTCATAATTTAGCAGAAACATTTTTTCACTGCGATAAATATTCAGCGCTAGGTCAGAAACTTGTGGCGTTGATCGCATTCGCTATGAGCAATTATTTTTTACAGTAGTAGAAGGAAGACATTATGGTTGCATTTCATTCGCGATATATGACCCTACCTGTTTTGTTCGATAATGTGCGCTTGCAATACATGTGCCAAACATTTATTTTCGATCGCGAACAAATTTTTCTACATGGCTATCTTCCGCGGCTGGCGCGAATGAACAAATCGCGATCAATAAATAGTATCCCGATTCTTATTGCACAGTGACAACCGTATAGGACATGGTATGTCACCGTTCCCGATATTTAATCTCAATGATGTTACCATACAACAAAAAGCCGGACGGGGACTTTAAGTTTAATAGAAACGGCTGCGGCATAAGCCATGCTGCTACGTTACCAAATTGAAACAAATATATATTGCCGTATTAAGTGCCACAATCATAATCTCATTCTGAAGCATGGCGCAGTGGGGGAGTCCCAGAATAATAGTGAACCCACGGGGTTGAACCGGGCTCGTAAATATGAATACAGGAGCGGTTTATGTTTTCTGCCCTATCGAATGTTTTCGCCATTATGCTTTGCGCCATTATGTTTTCGCCGCAACCGAACATGTGACTTCGAGCTCGCAGCGAAAAGCCATAACCACTGAGCTACCGCGGCAGGTATACGCACGTGCATGAGAATACAGGAACGATTGCCCGCGTTTCAGGTGGTTTCGTGCAGTGAAATTGATGGGGTTTGACCATGACCAACCAGCACCATTTATAATCCTCCTACATAGGCCAGGCCGCAAAACCGATAGATGTCCCGCACCTTCGCGCTCGAGTGAAGGCGTGTGCGACACGTTATGCCGTCAACCCGGACATCACGCCTGCGCAGCACTAGCACCGCACAAGTTGTTATGACACAGGCGCCGTGCACCACATGTGAATGAAACATTCAGATGGGAGTACCGTATGAACACACAACATGCGAAAAAAACTCACCGAAGACAAGAACTATCATCGGGGCCACTGGTGCACAACTTCTTCCTTCCTACACGCTCGCACGCTCACACGCAGCAGTCGGTGGCAAACCTCCACGTTAGTCGATTCATGAATTCATGCATTCAAAAACTTTATTAAAGTCCTGAAGCTCTGTCTTTTCAGAACAAAGTGGGCCGCTTCCATGTCAGTACCATCAGGCCGAGCCTTCCGGTGCCATCGTGGACGCTCTGACCAGCCCGTACTTGACCCTGATATGAAGAGCGTGATATAATCTTTTGCGAGTAAAGCCATTTTTCTTCGGGCGAGAATCGTGGAACAGCTCGCCAGCATTTGCCTGATGTCAAGGATGTTATCGCACACATTACATTCTTTACTAATTTCTCTTTCAGGGTGAATTTTACTTACGAGATATGGAGTGGGGTTCGTCCTGGTTTGCAGTAAACCTAGAGTGACTGCTTGAGCGCTGTTCAACGTTACGTTTGGCAGGAAGAACTGCATGCCACTCAAGTAGTATTTTTTAGTGATGTCGTTGTAAGTCTGTAAATTATCTTTATGCTCCCCGGAATGGCAGTGGGCGTCGCTTCGGTTTTGACCAGCACGGCAAGCAAGTCCTCGTGCCAGGTCGTTTGTTACCTCGTTGAAGTAGAGCCGAGTCTCGTCCACTTGTCCCATATGTGCAGGAATCGGCCGGATATTAGTTTTGATAGTTTCAATTTTTTCGATAATTTCAGCTGCAGTACCAGTGACATAGCCTTTGTCAAAGTTCTTAATTGATGCTTTGGAGCGTCAGTCGGTGCTCTGTTATTCGAAATTATGTAGCACGGATGGTATACATAGCCCTTTTCGTCTTCTAGCCTCTTGACAAAATATGTTTGATTATAGCGCTACAGCAAACACAGCAGTGCTAAGAGCAGACCACATGGATAACGCTCACACGGAGACCACCAAAATATTCAAAATGGTAGTCAAGCAAACATCCCACCAAAAAAGTAACAATGAAAATACCAATGTTGGCTGCTTCCTTTTTAGAAATGCATAGTGTTACACGTTTAAAACAAATTTCTTGATTCAAATTCAATGAGCTTTTGCGAAGCTGTAAGGTTTACACAAAGGCTCACAAATAAAATACATCGTTGCTACAAATGATGTTGGCTGCGATAACAGAATTCTTTAGTATCGAGGGGAATGTAGAGGCTTGACCTCTCACATTGAGACAGTTTGTGGGCGCGCCATTTTAGTGTCAGAGGTCACAACTACGGCATTATAAATGGCGAGCATGCCGGCACTCAGATCGGTGATATCGCATGTTACAGCAGAGAAGAAAAAGCAGAATATAAGAAAAAACACTGCAGCAATGGCTGCTGCCATTCTTTTTTTCATCTTTTTTTTTCGAGCGAGAGAGGGCAGCTGCAACCGCTAGGCTACCTGAATGCTCCTGGCCTTTGGAACTTCTCGGAAGCAACAGAAATGAAGGTATGCAGGCACCTTGGAAGACCGCAACCTTCTCTTTATAGCTTTATCCTGTGGGGCTTCGGGCTAACGTGCCCGGACCCGGCTAGCTCAGTTCTAAGGAGACACGTAGCTCCTCCCCACTTCGCAGCGCACGCAAAGGGGCGCCGCGGCGGGTTCGCTGACTCACCGGCAAGGCGTAGAGACGACTCCAGCTGTGGCACCAACGAATGAGGGTTTATTCCCTGTTATGTAAAAAATGCGCGTACAATACAGGAATGCGGCACTGTGGTGGCAGTCGCAGACTACGGGTGAAAGCTCCCGGGAAGTCTGCTCCGCCACGCTGGCTCTTCCGAGCAGGTTCGCCACACAAAAGGGGGCCGCCTTGCTCAGAGGGGCGCGGGACCGAGTGGGTGCGCACGTCCGACAGCCAATAGCACCAAAAGTCAATCTATCCGGGCGAAAGCGCCCGCGCACTTCCGATGCTGAAGGAGAGAGAAGCCGAAGAGAGGGCGAGAGGGGTCCGCTCCTCTGGCACTGTTCTTGCGCGCGGCGTGCCCAACCACACGCAGTGAATAATGCGCGCCTGGCTACGCGTCACGCGTCTACGAGGCCGTACGCGCCGGTCCTACGCGTCTAGAGAGAGCAGACGCGCAGGAATCGCGCGCGTCAAGGAGGTCTTCATTTTGAGCGTCATATTGAGAGTACGCAACGGAAATGGCAGCTTCCGCACCGACGTCACGTGGGCCGCATGTACACTTCCGGCGGTTCGAAAAGGTTGTTGAAGTTTCAGAATTGAGCGGAGACGCCGGGAGTCGCTGCTGGTTTCGTGTCGATAGAGCACAGAGGCTATGGAGGCAATCAACAACGAAGCGCTGATTGCCTGCGTTGAGGCTCGACCTAAGCTTTGGTAGCCGGCTAAACACAAGCGCCACAAGAACAAGCACATGACGAAGTGGTCGTGGATCGTCAAGCCCAACGCTGCCTAACCGGTGAGTGCTCGGAATTTTATACGGTCGTCATACCGGAGTAGTTTCAATCGCGACCGAGCCCGATCGGGATCGGATTTTGTGATCATGATTGCCTGTACTGCGCAATCTGCGTAGAACCGATCGTGACCGAGAAATTTGATCGCGCTCGATCGCGATCGAAAGCCTGTGTGGCATCGGCATAAGCTGCCTCTCTCATCGGCCGACTCGCAGATACCGAAAACGCGTTCAATCTGTGCAGATGACGTTATCACAGCGCTCAAGAGGTGATGGAAGTGCTTGCGGAATAAATTTCGGGGCCTGGGAGTACGCTTCAGAAAGAAAAGAGCCGCGCCGTGCCAGACGACGTTCAGGACGACGTCATCTGGCTGTTTTTCGACCAGATAATGTTTCTGCGCTACACAATGGAGTGTAGACCGTAACTGATCTTGAAGTTACCATCTTAGCCGGCGTGTTAAAAATGAAAGAGGGGACTCTAGTGCTTTCCCTTTACCATGTTGACCGGCGATGCCATATGTTTGTATTATATCTGGATATGCACCGCACTTATGTGAATCGACTCAAAATTGCGCTTACACAGGTAAATCTATGCGCAGTATGCATTATATTCAGCTTTGTCTAATTGGCGATAAAATATTTCATCATCATTTATTGACCCTTAAGGACCCTTTTCAGGGTATTACGTAAGGGGAGGGAGGGGGCAAAAGCACCAAGAAACACTATGGTCATTATTATACAATGGTTAACTCATTTGTCCAACGGTAAACAAAACGTAGTATACATGCTAGTAGACAACGGGCAAGAAAATTAAAAAAAAAGTAAGGTACGAACCAGATGTAGAAATAGAAATGGCAACACAACCGGCACTATAACAGAAAAGTGAAAAAAAGAACTTAGACGTTAGAGTAACAGCATACTACTGGTAGGTTAAGGGTTTAGAAAACGACAAGAGGTGTCTAAGTTTATCTGGATTACATTCATTTACTATGCTGTTGGGTAGCGCGTTCCACAATTCAATAGCACTGGGTAAGAAAGAATTGTTGAAGGCATTAGAGGAACCATGGAGAACCATTAGAGGAACCATTTGTGCGGCATCGCGGCTCCGATTAACGCATATTTCGTTAAATGTGATCTGGTAAGGAGACATACAAGCAGTACAAGGATAGCTTGGTATATTTATTTTTTAGGTACCCACAAAGCCAGTTTGGCTTTGCAGTAGGGAGCAGAGAAAGCAGAAATACAGGTACAAAATAACAAGTAAAATAGCACATAAAAACCTAGCCATAAAGCATAAGACAAAAGTACAGAAAATATCACATACAAATTAGCGGGACGAATCAAAAGAAAAGGCCTTGCATGGTGCACACACAAAAGCAAAACACAAAAGATGCCAGTAGTTTCTTTTTATTCTGTGCACTGATCATAGAAGGCAGCGTGCAAGTCAATGGCCAGTATTTAACCGAGTATTGAATGTTGCTATATTCACGTGTGTCTTGGGCACTCCAATGAACAGCTTTAATTTTGCATTTTGCTGCTTGCCAGCAGTGTGCAAATTGGCGCTTCATCACAGACCCTCAAATATTACCTAGCTTGCTTAGGGATTCATTCAGTGTCATCAGGCTGTAGGAATAAATGCACCATAGTACTGACGACATTGTCAGCTGTGTAATTGATAATTCTTATTTTGTGTCTGCTCAGGAGTGTCCTTACCTAATTATCAGCCTGCGGTTATTCTACAGATCCCAGCTGTGGTTACTGATTTCAGCGAAGCTTTCACGATGTTTGGGGAGAACGCTGTTCATGCTTAGCGAAATTTCCAAGGAAAGACTAGATGATCTAGTTAAACACATTCGCACTGTGCGAAAAATGATTATTGAAATTTGCATGCCAAAACCACGATCTAGCTACATTATTATAATAGGTATTTGTACTACTTCCGGTACTGGTTACTTGTCCAAGACAGTAGCCAGTAGTCAGCTGGGATGACAGTGGTTCAACGACTGCATTAATATCAGTATGAGGCATTCAGTAAGAGCGATTTGGCAAGACAGTAGGAGCAGCAGTAGAAAAGTTCAGAGAAGAGGGAAAAAAAGCTCAGCTTTAAGAAACCTTCTCGATGAGTTTGCTCGCTAAGTTCAGCTTTACTTGGCCAAAACACCCATTACAAGGCAGATGGCAATATGACAAACGGCATTATACGTAACTTCCTAAATACAAACAACAAATGCACTGCCTACTACGTACAAAGCTTGACACTGTGTTTAGACGTCGATTCAATTAAGAAAAACAGTTTAGAATGCGATGAAGTTTACAAACAAATGAAAGGAAAACAAAGTTACTAGCCAAGAAGGTTTCAAGTAGAAAAACTAGAACAGGAGAGAGCCTTATGCTAAAGCATGACCTAACAATACTACTACTCTATGTTTAGAAAGTGCAAGCGTAGATATTTCAACATGAAATTTATTAAGTGGTTTTACTGATAAAATGTAGTGGAATGCATGCTGCTAATTACTTCCAAACTGTAACATTCCAGAGACCATGCACTGTTTCATGTACAAGGTATCACTAGGCTTTAGGCATGGAGATCTCATAAGAACTGCTTAAATGCATCAGAAGCAAAAGCAGAAAAAAATACAAAATCTACATTTAAGTGCATGCAGAAACTGTTCATTCTGGTTGTATAGGCAAGCTACTTTTGTCCCTACAAAACTGACTCAGAGCTTCGGTGTTCTGTAATAAAATCACACATTAAAACAAATGTGGACGAATTTGAGCCTTTATATATTTTTGCGTTCAGACTGGGATGTTATTTACACATTGACAATGTGTGCAAACCTTATTACGCTCACATGCAGCATGTCCGCCAACCTTCCACCAGTGCCCCTATCTAGTGAGGAGGGAAGGGCTGCAGACATCTTAACGAAAAATGTGCCAGTTTTTCGAGCTGGTAACACTTGAAGTGGCATCACCGTCAAGTGAAGAATCACAAGCGCCAGCATCGACTCTGTCTTCGGCTTCGCACGAGTCTGTGGAGTCTCAGGACATTTTCGAATCTCTTGAATCACCAATGTTTCAAGAAGTTCTGGTTCCTGAGGCTTCTGAGGCACATCACAGCAGGCCGCAGTCACAAGCATCGCTGGTTTCAGCAGGAAGTCGCAGGCTGGATACGTTGGGAAGCATTGCTTCTGAAGCGATGTCAATAGGGAGGAAAAGGAAAAAGAAAGGTGAGAGTCAGTTAACATTAGAGGAATTATGCAATGTTTCAAGTGCAATAAAAAAAAATGCAAACCGCAAGACGACCTCAAACTTTTGCAGTCTCTCTGCTCAAACACATGAGAGAGGCCAGTGAGGACAAGCATCTCGATATGAAAATTTAATTGATGAAAGTAGTAAAGTAATTCAAAGAATTATGTTTTAATGTATACCTTTTGTATAATAAATGAAATCATTGAATAAAATAATTATTTATATTGAAATTGAGAAATAAGGAGGAAAATAAAATTGGATGAAAATATAACTTCCCATTAATGGTAGACGAACCCACAACCTTTAAATTATGCTTGCATTGCTTTATCAATAGAGCTGCAGCAATGGCTATCCCTCTGCAAACTTTCTTGAGCCTATATGTGCATGTACTAGATCTCATTCTGGTAGTGTTAGCCAGTTCTACTTGTGCAACAACACTCCCAGAGCCTAATCTTGTAAACGTAAATATTCTAGGAAATTGATGGCAGAATGGCCTCCAGTGTAGGTCAATTTGTTTTGGGTTTAGCTCCCTCCAGTGGCAAGGTATATTTTGTCCACTTTCATTTCCCTTCTCCTTGTGATCTCGACATTATAAATAAGACTACAGTTACTTTCATCTATGCTTTACTACGTTTCCTTGTCTGTCGGTGTCATTTCAAAGCTCCTCAGTTCTTTTTTGCTCATTTTGCATTGTGTTGTATTTGTATTTTTGTGTGTAATTATTCAGGAATTTCATAAAGTTGATATATGTGGGCCTGGTTGCTTGGCCATTGCTGCTGTAGAGATGTGTGAACATGTTTTAGCAACACACCTATAACAGAGAAACAAGCACTGACTTGTAACTAAAGGTTTCTTACAAGACAAGTGTTCATCGCCTTCATCTGTCCTTACCCATTGAAACTATCTTGCAGCAATGAACGTTTTTGAGTTCACCACCTGTGAATGTAGAGATCGAGGATACATTTACGGGTGTATGTACATGCCTGTAAAGAAAAGAAAATGTAATGGACCTTCAACCAATCCCCATAAGAAATTTCGGTGAGATGTTTCACGTTGTAAATCATTATATCGGGGCGTTCTAGCACCGAAAGTATTTTTCAAATAGTTTTTTTTATTAGAAGAGATAGCAGAAAGTGAAAAGTCATATCCCCGCCTAGCCAGGAGGTGAGGTTCACTGCCAACACAGACAACCACAAGCCACATTTCTTGTTCTTTTTTTCGTTTTTTTTTGCTTTTGCATGACTGACTTCCAGAGTTGGTTTAGCATGTTCTGCGTTGGATGTTTGGCCAAAGTCTTTGTACGTGATCAGTGACATTGAAGGCAATGCGTAAATGAGGCATTTGTACATATGACCCTACTTCTCTGGCAGGAAGCAGGGCTACCTGACGGGAGCCGTCAAGAGCATGTGAGCTTTAAAAAATTCTTAAGCTTAAAGAAATGTAAGAAATTTGTGCTGCTGTCATGCTGTGCAGCAGTTTAATACTTTGCAGACACCCTCGTCACAAAACGACTTACATAGCATTGCAGAGTCTAGCCGTCTCAATCCCCACACGGTAAGCAAAGACCACGTCTTTTATGTCTTGCCCGGATGCCAAGTAGCCGGAATGCAAGTTGGAAAAAGATTAGTGCCCATGTCTCAATTGTTGTTTGCACATTATTTATGATGACATCACTTTTCATCACAATGATTTCCATGGCTGTGGGGGCACTTCTTGGGTGACATACGATCAAATGCTTTTGTGTAGGTTAGCTACCACCTTTATTTAATGCTACATGTGCAAGCTTTCCTGAGTGCATGTTTTACAAGTTGCGCCAGGCCAATAGCGCTGAAGTAGCTTTTGTGCAATGCCACTCGATGGCAAAGTTTTTCTGTTAATTTAGCCAGAACAGCTACACTGGTGATGCACTAAGGGCTAACTTTCAGTCTCTGTGATCATGTGATAATTTTCTTTCAGTTATCTTTATTTACGCACATTGTGAGTAGCTTCATTACTATTTCTCTTGGTTTTTATCAGTGTTTTCTGTACCATCCTTTATGTTTTTATGAGTTCATAAATATTTAGTTGTGTTTAATGAACTAGATTATGTATTGCTATTTTTTAGGCATGCTCATTGTCAGCTGCTCCGTTTTTTCCGTTTTCTTGAATGTTTTGTGACCCCTCCCTGCTTTCGCTGCCAAAAGGCGGCGGGCAGTGTTATGTAAATAAATAAAATCAATGATACATCAACTCACAAAGAAACTGTGTTCTTTTGTATTCCTCCAATAGCACATTATTACAGTAGGGGCAACTATCCTATGCAAACCTCAATGCTATAGCAAGTCATTATCCAGGCTGCATGGATTTCTCGAATGTGGTGCTTAGGTGTGAGGTCCTCTGTGACAAAGCACAATGGCTTGTCAAAAAGCTGCGGCGTCATGCGAAAGAAATTGTAGAAAAATCCGTGGTCATCCTGACACATGTGTTGCATCTGTAAAAAATGGTGCATTATTACTTGACAGAATGCCCGTGCCCTACCCACAAACACGCTCAGGTATCAGGAGCTGTACACCTTTCACCGACACACACGCATAGCCACTAACCGTGATTAACATTACCCTCTGCTTTGTTTATATGCTTGAGTACAAACGCTGTGTAAGCAAAATAGGAGAGCCAGTCAACGTTATATTAAGCAAAAACCGTGCGGCCACTGCCAAAAAACTTCCGAAAGCAGCCGCACTGCATTTTAACCGGCCAGGTCACAATTTATTTACATTACACTACATTACACAGAAAATACTACACTACATTACACAGAAAACATAGGAACTCATATCTCGTCCGCAAGCTTCATGTATGACAACCAAAACAATAAAAAGGTGTTCTTGAATCCATGTGTTATACTAATGGCACAAACATAACCAGCAGCCCTTAACCTTTTTCCTAGGGCTGAGCTAATACCGAATAGCGGATTTAAAATCAAATATCAAATCAAACGAAGGAAAAGTAAGCTGGATGTCTAATAAAATATTGAATATAGCAGAAAATTTATTACAAAACATAATCCTTACAAATTTTGCGCAAGACGGTGCTACACAAGCACTGTATAAACAGTATGGTCTACTGTTAGTAGTGAAGGGAGCTCCAAATTAGTATTCCAGCAGTTGTTACACCTCTGTTCTAGTATATGAAGGTCTGGAAAATACTTCTTTTATTAACAGATTGTCGGTTGAATAGAATGGTGTACTTATTCCCCTCCGAAACTGAAGAATTAGTGACGGTGTGTTGTACTGCATACGCGGGTTAGACAGACGCCTGTTGAAATGGCGTAAAGTATCGTCACCGCGTACCCAATATACGATTTGCGAGCCTCCGGCGGCTAATCAGCCCGATCTTCGCCTATGCGTTCGTGCTTTCCGAAGTACACCCTGCTCTCATCGTTCCCTCTGTTGGCGTACGTTACGTTATCGTTTCGATCGGTGCTTTCAACCTGAACGGACCTTGTGCCGATGACGCGGTGCCGTTCTGCGAAATGTGGCGTTCGCGCGCTGCGAGTACGATCCCCGCATTACTATGTTAACCATTTCATTTATGGCTCGTATTTGTGCGCACTTAAAAACGCTGATAAGTAATTGCTGTCCCGGTGAAGATAAGTCCCCAGGTCCAAACACTGGCTTTTAGTTCTACCACTGTAGAGATGATCGAAAGGTAAGAAGTTACTCACCGCCGTAATGACCTTCTTCGTTACGCCGTTGAAAGACGGGCCGGACCCACGAACGTCGCTGCAGACGCTTTCTGCGCTCCCGCCGTCGTTGCAAGAGCAGCAGCAGCGAAAGCTTCTTTCTCATGTGGTCCATTGCGGGCAGAGAACGCTGAAGCCGGCGAAGCAAACGGCTAAGCAAAAGCTCGACCACAGTATCGGGTGAGGTCGCGCGCAGTTCTCAACTAAGCAGGTGCTATCGCGCGTGATGGTGGTCATTGATGTAGCTTTGCTTGCCAAAGGGATGTGTAGACACAAACGGCGCACATTTCTCAGCTTAAAAACAATATACTAGCTCTAACATTGATAAATTAAATAGAAAAGGCAGGCCATAATGAAATTAAGGATAAACTTTTCTCAAAGCCAAAGGCGAACTTTTCCGCCATCACTGAGCCGCTGGTCTGACAGCCCTGTGCTACGCTCAGCGAAGCGCGCACGTGTGCGCGTATCCTGTGGTTGGACGCCCTTCCCTTCATCACCCGCGACGCGGGTGATGAAGGAAAGGGCGTCCAACCACAGGATACGCGCGTGTACACGTGTACACGCGCGTCTCTACGTGTACACGTAAGCGTACGCAGACGCGTACCCTTACGTGTACACGTAGCGAGACGCGTATCCCGTGCTGCGTGTGGATGGGCCTTAACATGAGCCGCACGCGCAAGCAGCAGGCTGCGCTTCGTGCCGGTGCCAGTGGCTGCGGGGATGTACGCTATCCAAAATAAGGCTTCGAAAAGCGTGTCTCCAGCAATCGCGCGGGCGAAGGGCCCAAGTCGCGCGTGAACAGGAGACAGGGGTCCAAAAGGGGTCCCCACAGTGCAGATGAGGCGCTGTCCTCACATGCCTGTCTTTGAGAAGGTCGTCCTTATTGTTACGAGAGATGGCATGCTTTCGACTGCTTTTGCTGTAACGGAGGAGCCTTCCTTCACACGATAACCAGTTAGGGGAGTTGCCGGGGTCAATGTAAGGAATCTTGCTGTGTTGACCAGTACATCTAGGTTCTGGGACGCCACACCTACGGGTGCCAAGACCCGTCTCCATATGACAACGGTACGTCGATATTCCACCTGCATACCCTCTTCTCGCCACCAGCCGCGGCATATGTTTAGGAGAACCGTATATACCGGGACAAAATTTATGGTAATTTATGGCGCTTTGCTGCACTCCCTCTTAAATTGAATCGCACAACTATGAAGGCAACTTCACCCTGACTGAGGGTTTCCCATCGTAGTGGGGCAGAGTAGGAGCGAAGAGGGGGGAGGGGGCATTAAGGTCATTCATCTAAACTTAAGTTCATTCCAGTCACACCTTATGTAAAAAAATAGACCAGAAATCAGTGTAACGTCGTCAAAGGAAAATTATAGAGCCATCCACAATGGAAGTTTCATGAAAATCTCATTGTGCTGTCTCAGAGGGCGTTAAAATTCCGTGTACTTTGAAGTAAATCAATCAATCAATCAAGTTTTATTTTCGCCGCAGACAATACATTGTTACTGCGAAAATAGGGGGCCAGAGAAAAAAGCTGCATATGTGCAGCTTGACCAAGCTCTAGCCACCCCTTACAACAGCAGTGACACGACGATTTGTTATCTTGATTCAGTTATATAAACATATCAGAAAATAAATGATAAGACAGTCCGATCACAAATGACAATTACAAGAACAATTAGAAGCATAAGCAGTTTCGATACAGTCAAACAAACAGGTCAAATAAGGTTTTGTTAGTAAGGGCCAGAACGTCCACACCTTTCCGGTCTAGCTCATTTAGTGCAGTTGCCAGGGCGTAGTCAAGTTTTTCTTTCCCATAATGGGTGCGCGAGGAGGGAACGTAGTATGGCGGTTGATATCGGAACGGGTAGGAAGTTGTACTTTTCCTGAGATTTGATAATTCTTGGAATAGTTCCGCCCTACCTAATGTGGCATTTTTATAGGTTCTTAATAATTTGTATTTGTATATATTGTGGATTTTTAGAATTTTATGTTTGTGAAATAGTGGTTCTGTGTGTTCTAAGAACGGGGAATTTTCTATAGATCTAAGTGCTTTCTTCTGAATAAGGAAGAGTTTCTGCAAGTTCAATGCTGTCGTGTTTCCCCATATTAGCATGCAGTAATGTAAGTGAGAGTTAAAGAGTGCAAAATATAACATCTTTTTAATGCTGACTGGAAAAGTGTGACGGTTCTGGCTTAATACACCGGCGGCTCTGCTTAATTTTGGTAATAAAGTTTTCACATGTTCATTCCAAGACATGTTTTCTGAAAAAATGACACCTAGAATTTTAACAGACTTTTCTATTTTAATTTTGAATGGCCCGAGAGCAATATGGTCGTCTATATTCTCTAAGGTACCTGGGGTGCGAAACAACACACACTTAGTTTTTGACTCATTAAGAATGAGCCTATTGTTCTGGTACCAAATCTGCAAGTTGTGACAGAACGCACTTCCCTTTTGTCTTACAGTATCAATGTTTTTTCCTTTAACGAGCACCGAGCAATCATCGGCATAAATAACATATCTACAATCCTCATATATTTTTACAATGTCATTAATATAGAAAAGAAAGAGAATTGGTCCCAGTATGCTACCCTGTGGAACTCCAAATTCAATAGACCGTAGGTGAGATTTATGCTTATTTACTTCGACGTATTGATGGCGCGCACTCAAGTAAGATTTAATAAGTTGTAGTATTGTGCCACGAAACCCATAATGCTCTAATTTATCTAACAATATTGGATGGTTGACTCGATCGAAGGCTTTGCTAAAGTCTAAGAGTATACCCAATGTCATTAACTTATTTTCGAAATTGTTTAATATTTCTTCCTTCTGAGCTAGAAGTGCTGTCTCGGTGCAGCGTCCCTTTCTGAAACCAAATTGGTAGTCCGTTAAAAGGTTATATTTTCTAGTAAATTTCTCAATGCGAGAATTAATCACTTTCTCGAGTCCCTTAGAGAATACAGGCAAGATTGACACAGGGCGATAATTACCTAAACAATTTTTGTCACCATTCTTGTAGATTACCGAAACTCTTGCTACTTGCATATTGTTTGGAAAAATCCCCGTCGAAAGAGAGACGTTATATATGTGTGTAAGCGCTGGCGCAATTAAATCTATGACGTATTTGATTGGTTTGATTTCTAGATCATCTACATCACGGCTACGGCTATATTTAAGCTCCTGATATAATGTTGTTACTTCAGCGATGGATGTAGGCAGTAAGTACATTGTGGGGGGTAATCTCGGAATATGATTAGCAGCTTCATGACAGTATGTACTAGTGCCAATTTCAACAAAGAAATCGTTAAAAAGGTTAGCTAATTCCTTTCCACGAACCTTTTTGTTATGTATAACAAGGTTGTCAATCGTGGCATCCTTAGTGCTCTTGTTTAATACGTCGTTAATTTTCCTCCACACTTTGCCGCTATCACGCAAGCAGTTGTTGTCAAATACACGCTTATAATATTCGCTTTTTGATCTTTTTATGTCTTTATTCAACCTATTTCGAAACATTCTAAATTCGTTTAATTTTTCCATGCTACGTGACTTAAGAAAGTTGTCAAAGAGTTTGTTCTTATGCTTAATAAGCTTGATATGTTCATGTGTGATCCATGGTTTACGCAACCTTTTTTGTTTACGGTATGTGCGTAATGGGAAAGACTAGTACAATAATAGTACAACGGATTCACAACTCAAGTTCAAAGCCCATGTTCCTGTGGAATGAATGCATATCGAGGAATTATTTTTTGATGCGGCAGACGTGGGAAAACAGGATAGTGGCTCTTTTTCACCACCTAGCACTTGGATACCTGAAGCCGAACACTGCCCAGACCATGATTTGCACATGAAGCCAATCTTAAATAAAATTCTAGAGTCAACGCGGCATTGACGCAAGAGCCATAATTAATCCCCCGCTCAGCATCAAGTGCCTAAACATTTCGCGGACAGAAAGTATATTGTAAGAAAATGAGCAAACAAAGACGGCAGCACCGCAATCTGGTCTGTAGAAAACTAGAAAATTTAGAGCGTCAAGCAACTGAGCACCACGCTCACAAGAGAAAACTCGACGGCAAAGCAACTTCGCACTACAGCAGTGTTGCGGAGTAACAACGCTGGAATTGGAATGATTCCGGAATCATTCCTCATTTTGATGATGCCGGAATGGAATAGGAATGCAATTAAGCGCCTTTTGGTCGGAATAAAAGAGAATGGAATTAAGTCTTTATCCGAAAATAGCGCACTTTTTTGTATGCGCCCTGCTTCTGAAAAAAAAAAAAATGACCGAAGAACCGATCAGCCAACGTTGCGCTATTATTAAGCCAGAGACGCCAATTCGACAATAAAGCAGCATTTTAAAATGGCTTGGCTAATTACAAGCACGATACCTTTAGAAGCAACGACGCTTACTGGCTTACTGCAAATATACCCTTATAGGCCTAATTGCTCCGAAGTTTGTCTCGATGGTTCACGTAACCCCGGGCCTATGTGTTGTCTGTCCTGCGGAACTGCGGTAGCGGAATACCCTCCCGCCCTCCCTTCCCCCCCCCCCCCTCCTTATGCCCTGAGACCTTTCTTTCACCTTGGCGGTGCAGTCGCCCCCACCGCGCCCTGTCTCCCCACCTTTCACTACTTTGTTTTTTGCTTCTGGCTCCATCGGTTCCTCGCACGCATATTCTAAAAAGCGCTTCTCTAAGTCGCAATGCGCACTGGGGCTGGCACCTTGCTTGCGTTCACTGCAAGCTCCATTATTGGTATCCTTCTGGGGAGCTCCGGCTGGCGCCGCCGTTGCGCTGGCGCCTGTGGACGGCGCATTGTTGACGTTGTCGTTATTGTTGGCGAATTATTTAGTAACTCGCTCATACTCTGAACGCTAGCCAATGCTTCGAAGCCCCCCCCCCCCCCCCCCCTCAGTTTTCTGTGCTACCTCCCCCACTCCTATTTCCAGCCTTCTTTCTTGCAAATAAAAAAGCTCTTCGATAGCGCACTGCCACACAGGCTCCTACAGCCAGCGGCTCATTTTTACTTTTCAATTCTACACCCTTGCCGCTAACACAGCCTCGATACTTGCCTCGCCCACCCAATTTATCATATCTCCCCTTTAGGAGAACCGTAAATACTTTGCCGAGGAGAGCATATGTTACCTTGAAAAAGTCAAGTCCACTTGTCAAAATGTTGGCTCCTGCTTTCACCTTGTTCCCGTTTAGCTCATGGCCTAAGTGGTGTTAGCAAGCCTTCTTTTAGTATGTGTGTATCTCGTTCGAGCAAGCTCAGTAAAAAAGAAATTTCGAAGGCTTCTTTTTAATTTTTGGTGTCATGGGTGAAGTTCAACCAGTTCGCTGTAAATGTTTCTCTCTGCTTGTATGTATTTTTGTCAGCGCGTATCTAACTTATTTTAAAACGACGCTGTTCCCTGGGTAATACATGGTTTAGAGGGCTGAACATCAGGCTGCTTTGCTAAAGCAAACGGTTTTGAAACTAACAGAAGTTGAATCTTCTGTGGCGGCGTCAATATGCACGTGCAGCTGTTCAATAAGCCTTATTGACGCCAGCTGGAGTTTCGGAGCATATGCCGCTCTTCAGTAGAGTTCCTTTGCAACATCTTTGAAGGAACGCCTTCGGAAATTAAACAGCCTAATGCGGTAAAGAAGTCATCCTGATTTGCAAGGACAGACTAAGGAGTCCAGATGATTTTGAGCATCGAGCACTTAGTTGGGCACGGAGCACGTTCTTTTTCAAAAGTTTAAGAAAATTTGTCAGGACCTTCGCGCAGACTGTGGACATTGATACGTTTGGCAATAATTCATTACAGCAACATAACGTGTTGCTACCACTGAAACTAGTTATGTGGGATGCTTGTTACCTAAAGGGATTCCTCGTTCGCGCCTAAATAATGATGATTGTCATCATGTTTATGTTGTTGTTCGGCATTTCTCTTAATTTTTTTCTGGGCCAAATATACCCTTAGCTATAGTGATCTATACACGTTTTTTATGTGTATCGCTATCCTACCTTTTCATAATTTGATCTCAATCCTACTAACGCCTATCAATAAAACGCCTATCACCATCCCGCACCATTACGAACATTTGAGATGACTCAACCTCTCCGAATCTCTTCCCTCCTTTTCTTCCATCAATATTTTAACCATCTTTAACGTACCAGATCGCACCAGAAATCTTTAAAGAAGCGCGAAACAACAGTCCTCCAACACTACACGCCTCATAGACGCCTGGTTTCAGCGCTAGCAATATATTGTCTCGTTAAACTAATTTAACGCTTAACGCAATATTGTCGTAGTTATTGTATGATGGGTTGTGCCAAATTCTTTTATGAGAGTACACATAGTTTCACATTGGCTGATAAATAAAAGAAGGTATGGCATGCTGAAAGTTTTCCTAAATATGTGTTTAGGATAGCTGTACTTCTTTCGACGCTGCAATCAAGATGTTTGACGCACAGCAGTTTTACGGTCCTTCGTGTAATGGTGCACCTTAGATGAAAATACTTATATTTAGCTCACTACGACTAACGAAATGCCGGTGCTAATGCTTCGAGGGCTAATCAGTGTTTTAAAACACATGCTGTATATGGCAGAAAAACAAAAAACCCAATAATTGTATTGGTATGAAGGTGCGGTTCGTAAGTATTATGACGGGCTCTAAGATTTGTCTTCCGTTTTTTTTTTTAGGCATTCGAAACAGCACGAGAAAGCTTAAATACGGTAACGTAAAATCATCTGAAATAATTCTAAGAATTGAGTTCTACATCAATACTACAGTGACTATTTTGGGCTGCCTAAAATTGAGATGTAAATCTAAATTTCACAGTATACAAGGAGCTGTCCTACTTGGATGGAGTTGCTGCAGTCCTTTGTTTGCTTTCCCACTCGTTATTACGTGTGAATAAAACGCTGAAACTTCCGCCGACGTCCCTCGCATTTGAAAAGATCTTTGCAAATATTTTGATAAAAAGTCTCCTCCTTCTTGGTGTTCTTGTGACCGTACAAGATTGCATGCACACAAAATCAGAGGTAAATGAGCCGACTATACAAATCAGTTTCTCTTGCTTTTATGGAGGGCCGCAAATATCGATTACTGTTTTTGTTTGTTGTTATTGGTCCTTTGAGCATGTCTAGATACATCATTGAATTTCTAGCTACAAAGCTTGCCGCGTAACCTTATTCGTGTGGCACTGCTGTACTTGTACAGGTATGGCTACAATGTTTTTGCACGAACCGGCTCTACAAAGGATTTTGTTACATTTTTATGACTTTAGCATTCATAGGGTGCCTTAAACAATTATCCGTGATGTGGATAAAGTTATCTATCCTCCTGCATTTGTAATTATGTTTCCCTCTATGTATGCTTCACCAAAAACTCTCCCTCACCAGAACAGGAATTGGCCTCTCGGGTGCAGTATTCGGCCACTTCCTCCTGATTATTCCTACCATTAAGCAACGGCCCTCAATTCCCAGCAGCTGCGGAGCACTTGGCCGAGGTGGCGGTGACACCTGTAATGCAGCAGAGGGTGCTAAGAATCTCTGGGTCCGGACAGGGCGCGAATTTAAACTGACCCTAGCAACCTTTAATACCCGAACTCTATCGAGTGAGGCTAGCTTAACAAGGCTCTGGGGAACTATCAGACATTGTTTGGGATATCATCAACCTTAGTAAGATTAGAACTGGTGAGGCTGGTGAGAAGCCATGCGGGGTGGGATTCCTAATGCATAAGGACATAGCGGGACATATTGACGAATTCTACAGCATTAATGAGTTGGTAGCTGTAGTTCTAATCAAACTTAATAAGAGGCATCCAACAGGCTGATGATAATGATGATGGTGATGATTATGGCGAGGATTTTGGTGATGAGGATGGGAAAAAATGGAGCAGGGCGGGTTATGTAATGCGCCGGTTAGATAACTGTCGGACCATTAGTGTTACAGAATGGGTACCAACAGAAAGAAAACGCAATCGAGGACGAGAAAAGACTAGGTGGAATAATGAAATTAGGAAATTCGCGGGCGCTAGTTAGAATAGGTTGGCGCAGGACAGGGGTAGTTGGAGATCGCAGGGAGACGCGTTCGTTCTGCAGTGGACATAAAACGGGCTGCTGCTGCTGCTGCTGATGCTGCTGCTGCTGATGATGATGACTAAACGTAGTACAAGCCTACGCTCCAACATCCAGTCACGATCATGAGGAAGTAGAACAGTTTAATTAAGATGTTGAATTAGCCATGGGAAAAGTGCAAACTTAGTATAATGTAGTAATAGGTGACTTATATGTAAAAGTGGGGAAAACGCAGGCTAACGAACAAGCAATTGGTAACTACGGCGTCCATTCTAGGAACGCTAGAGTGGAGATGCTGGTAGAATTTGCAGAAAGGAATAAGCTTCGAACAATGAAAACCTTTTTCGGGAAGCGTAGCAACAGAAAGTGGACCTGAAAAAGCCTTAATGGCGAAACAAGAAGTGAAATAGCGTTGACAAGTTCAGCCGAACACAGCATAGTGAAGGGTGTGGAAGTGTTCAGTAGAATTAAGTACAGTGATCATATGTTGATGAGGTGTATGATGCACCTCAATTTGAAGAGGGAAACAGCAAATTCGTCAGGAAGAAAGAGGCCAACCTATACAGACCAAGCCTAAAAGCAGACAAATTCAGGCTGATACTTGCAAACAAATATGTAGCCTTCGCACAGAGGTGAAGATGACATAGAGGTAATGAATGAAACCGTAAAGAGGCTCGCTTCAGGGGCAGGAATTTAAGTATGAGGCCAGACACCAAGGCAACCAGTAGGCAAGCTCTCCCAAGTAATAAAGAAGCTAATGAAGAAACGTCAAAGAATTAGCGTCCAACTCAAGAGATAAGATAAATGTGGCGGGGATGTAACAGTTGATCAAAAGGCCAAAAGTGATATTCGAAATTATAACGTGCGAAAGGCTGAAGAAGCCGCAAGAAATGGACGAAGCCTGAGTTAGTGAGAAGGAAACTTGGCATAGGAGAAACCAAGATGTATGCATTGAAATATAAGCCGAGTAATATCATCAGCAATCTCGAAGGTACAATAAGAGCAGCGCAATTATTTTATACTGACCTGTACAATACCCAGGTGACTCAGGATTAACTCCATCCGAAAGAGTAATGAACAGGATACAGAAGCTCCCCCTATAACTAGCGATGAGGTCAGAAGGGCCTTACAAGACATGAAACGGGGAAGAGCGGCAGGAGAATATGAAATAACAGTCAATTTAATCAAAGATGGAGGAGACATACTGCTTAGAAAACTCGCGGCTCTCTATACAAAGTGCCTATTGACTGCAAGGGTCCTATAAAACTGGAAGAATGCAAACCTTATATTAACCTACAGAAGGGAGACGTTAAATAATATAAAATTTATAGGCCCATTAGCTTACCTATAGTAAAATATAAAGTATTCAACAAGATTATTTGTAAGTGAATAAGGGCAACAGTGGAGTTTATCCAACAAAAGGAACAGATTGACTTCAGGAAGGGATGCCCTACAATAGATGTCATCCATGTCATTATTCAGGTAATAATTTTATTTATTTATTGATTCACGTAACCCCCCAATGCTCTCCAGGAGATGGTATTACATAGGGGGAGGGGATACAGGTTTTAATGAACGCGATGCATTCCAGTAAAAACTGCAATAAAACATTAGGCATAACACAAAAAGGAAAAATGAACACAAACAAAAGCGGCAAATTTTACACACTTCCGTCGCAGCGATGAAACTCTTGGAAATTTATGATGTCAGTTTCTGTGGCAATGGCTGGTGGTAATTTATTCCATTCGATGAGAGTACGGGGAATGAATGAAGTGGCGTGGGACGAGGAATGACACTTCACACGTTAAATTTGGAAGTATGATCACGGCCCGTAAAGATGGCATGAGATGACTGAAACAAATCACTTCGAAGGGAGGGGTGGCGATAAAGCTTATGGAAAAGTGTTAAACGAGCAAGTTTGTGGAAATATGAGAAATCTTCTAGTTCGGCACGTTTTTTAACTGCTGCACCACTTGTAAGGGTAAGTAGTCTTAAAGTATAAAGCGAACAGCGCTGTTCTGCAAAGATTCGGCGTTGTTGATAACGTAGGCTTGCTCAGGGTCCCAGGTGGCCGCAGCATATTCGATTTTAGGGCGTATTAGAGTTAAATAAGACATTTTTTAACGTGCATAGGGGCGTGTTTGAGGTTACGTTTGAGAAGAACAAGTGAGCGGTTAGCAGACGCTAGGGTGAGGTCGATATGGTGATGCCCTGATAGGTCAAACTGAAGGTGCACACCAAGGTACTTAAATGTTGCTGTTATTTCTACAGTAGTTAAAATTATATTGAAGAGTTTAACGTGCTAAAACCACTTTCTGATTATGAGGCACGCTGTAGTGGAGGACTCCGGAAATTTTGACCACCTGGGGTTCTTTAACGTGCCCCTAAATCTAAGTACACGAGTGTTTTCGCATCTCGCCCCCATCGAAATGCGGCCGCCGCGGCCGGGATTCGATCCCGCGACCTCGTGCTCAGCAGCCTAACACCATAGTGTTCTACAGTAGTGTCGTTAAGAATACAAGTGGCTGGAATGCGATCTGTGCTGCGAGTGAAAGATATCTGTTTTGTTTTAGAATCGTTTAAACACATTAACCAGGATGAGCACCATAAGCTTGCTGCGTTGAGATCAGATTGTAGGGATTGGCGGTCACTGTCACTAGTATTGTTACGGTAAATTACGCGATCATCAGCGAAAAGTCGAATGCTAGATGTTACACAGGCAGGTAAATCATTATTATAGATTAAAAAAGCGATGGTCTGAACACACTTCCTTGTGGTGCACCAGATGTCACATAAGTATAGGACGAATTAGAATTAGTGTGTTCTAGATGAGAGAAAGTGCTTAATCCAAGCAAGCACAGTAGGGTGGATGTTAAGCTGTGCTAGTTTCAGTAGAAGTCTGTGATGAGGAACCCGATCAAAACCTTTTCAAATATCTAGACAAACTGCGTCGTCCTGAGAGCCCACGTCAAGTTATAATTGTAAGTCGTTAACGAAGCGAGCTAGTTGAGTGTCACATGAAAATCGCTTGCGGAAACCGTACTGATAATGGAAAATATTGTTATGATATTTGAGGTAGTTAACGACTTGGATGTGAATGATATGCTCAAGAAGTTTGGGAATGGTGCTGGTTACCGAGATTGGGCGATAGTTCAATGGAGAGCAACGCTCGCCAGATTTATATCCAGGTATTACTTTGGCTATCCGACAGTCATTAGGAATTAGTTTGTGGGATAATGACTGCAAAAACAAACATGACAATATAGCGCAAATGCTTTGAGATGTACTCTTAAGTATCTTATTGTTAAAGCCGAGGTGATCTGAACTACTAGTAATTTTAACATTGTTTAATAAATCTAGAATACTTGTATCGCAGTCACAACTTCAGGCATGCAAATATCATGGATTGTATTTATATCAGGGGATGAGCTAATGTCTTCTTTGGTGAATACTAATGATAATATGTCATTAAAAAACTGAGCACATTCAGACTCCTTAATTATGACGCCGTTACAGTCGGTAAGCAAAATGTCAGGATGAAAGCTAGGATTTATGGTGCGCCAGAACTTACGAAGGTTGTTGGTTAGCAAAGATGATAGGTTGTGATTGAAAACCTGGTGTCGAGTGGATTTTAGGAGTAACTGGTAGTCCTTGTGGCGTTTCTTATACTTGTCCCATGCGCTTAGAAGACCATTTTTAGTGCCTGCTGGTAAAATCGCTTTTTGTTATTATTCATACATCATAACATCTGATTAAACCATAGTGCACTGCTGCTGCATCATATGGTTATAAGTTAAACTAAGTCATCAACAAGTAAATAAAGTACTCTTGAATAAATCCCCATTCTGCTCAACAGTGCGCAATAAATATTGATTCATGAACTGGGTGGGGAAATAATCTAATCTGGAATTTATTTGTTCATATTTAGCTGCGTTGTCACACCTTACTTGTTTAATAGTAGTTTTCCTTTCGTTAAAGGAACCGGTAATGCGTTCTGATATTACGTCATGATCCGAAATGCCATCTAGATGAACAATGTCTGAACGAATATCAGGATTATTCATTAATATTAAATCTATAATTTTGGGGGTACAAGATATGCGACGCAAGGGAGTGGTAATAAGCCAGCTTCGGCTTCACTCGCTGTGACGGATTGGGACAACAGGTTTTTACTGGGGAAGTTGAAGTCTCCAAATATGAGTAAAGTACAGTTAGGGAAACGCGTAGATGTTTCACACAGAATTCAATGAAATTAAGACGAAAAAGCACCATTCATATTAGGAGGATGGTAAACAGCACCAATTATTACACCACTTCAACAATACGCAAAAGAAATCCATACACATTCAAGAAAAGAACTAATCATCACAGGCACGGTTAGCAAATCATCCCTTATCCCGAAGGGTATACCACCTTCTTTACGGTAGGATCTGTGGGATCGACAGATGTTAAAACGTGTCTGGCTGAGAAAAATTGATTATCAGGAATAAGATAAGTCAGCCAAGTTTCCGTTAGCGTTACAAGTGATGCGGAGCATGAATCGATTAATGAAGGGATAGCAACGTCCTTCCATACAACACTTCTGGTGTTAGTGTAAAGGAAAGAAATGGTTCTGGAAGCATTACATGGCGATGTTTGAGGAAAATGGAAAGCAGGTGTGTCATTTCAGGGAGTGACAGACGAAGATCATTCTTGCGTGGGATGCCGAAAAACACATGCTGCGCGAGCAGCCTCAGTGTCCCATACATAAGTATGTTATTAATGAGAAGCTTGTTGAATGCGAGACGAATGCGGTCACCTTATTTTTTTACAGACTTCCCGTAGTGCCAGAGATGACGGCGCTTTTGTCGGACAACGTCAGAATAATCACGTGCGATGCTGAGACAGTGTCCTTCAGCTTCGATCCGTTGCTTAGCAGAGATTCAACTTCTTTATCATTGTAAAATTTAGCAATGATTGGTCTCGCCTTACTTGTAGAAAAACGACCCAAACGATGCACTCTCACAATTGAAGTTGCAACGACACCAAGTATGCTGGAACAAAATATGTTCCCGAGCTGCTCCGAAGTCACCCAAGTTTCATCGTCTGTATTATGCATTCGGTAAAAAAGGAAAACAAGACCGTCTAGACCGGTTTTCTAAATCATCAATTTTGTCATGCATTTTAGACATTTCTAAATTCGGGGTTAACGCGGACTGTGTAGAAGGCGCCAATTAAGTTTTAGATTCCGATTAAACGACACGCTGTGTTAGGGCATCCAAGTCATTCTACCAGCTGATATGAACGTTTAGCATTTTATTCAATGACTCCAAGACTGTAGTATGGCTAGCTTCCAAACGTTCAACCACACGAGCCATATTGTCTAGTTTGTCCTTCTGCGCCTTAGTCATGAGCCGAGGGTTCGATTCAGCATTGCCACCGAGAAGCAGAACGCGCCAAAGGTACATCAGAGCATCACGGGCACATTTGAAATAATTAAGGGGCAACGACACCGCGAAAAGGCAAACGTCGCCGTTACGGTAAGAGAAAATTTCACACTGACAGATCTGGAAGAACTTCAGCGGTGAGCGTGGCATCGTAACTGCGGTGCCGTGGTAAGTTGCGTCGGTGAAATGTGCGCGTTTTTGAGCGGCTGGGTGAGCTGACGCCGTTCCATGTTACCGGACTGTATACACAGTAGTGTCCAGAAGTGACAGTGGTGGGTGCGGTGATGCGGTGCACTTGGCTGAGAATCGAGTCGCATAATGCCTAGCGGCATCAGGAACCCAAGAGGGTTGAGGCATGACCAGCCGTAGGGGTGCCGGCTTGACGGGAGATAGCTGGCCCAAGAATGATAGCAGCAGCACCTGGAAGAACTACAGCAGTGAGCGTGGCATCGTAACTGTGGTGCCATGGCCCCGTAATCGATGTAATCGAGGTGATCGAGAAATCCGCGGAGTACAATCAGCCTCTCTAAATGTCTTTCATATAATGCGAAAAGCTATTTAATTCAGTAGAGATACTACCGGCAGTGAGAGAGGCATTACGGAATCAAGGACTACAGATCACCTACGTAAATATCTAGGAAAACTTCTACAGATTCCACAGCTACCTCAATTCCGCACAAGGAAAGTAGGAAGATACCTACAAAGAAAGGGGTCAGACAAGGAGACACAATCTCTCCAATGATTTTCACTGCGTGCTTGAAAGAAGTATTCAAGCTACTAAACTGGGAAGGCGTAAGTGTAAGAACTGATGGCGAATATCTCAGCAACCTTCGGTTTTCTGATAATATTGTTCCATGGAGTGATACTCCAGACGAGTTACCACGAATCTTTGAGGACCATAGCAGAGAGAGGGCAAGGATAGCGTTGGAGAATAGTATACAAAAGACAAAGATAATGATGAATAGCCGTTCAAGGGAACAAGATTTCAGGATCGCTAGTCAGCCACTAGAGTCTGTGAAGTAGTATGTTTACATAGGTCAATTATTCGCCGGGAATGCTGCTCATGAGAACGAAATTCATAAAAGAATAAAAATGATTGGATCATTTACGGCAGGTTTTCACAACTCCTGACTTGAAGCTTACCATTATCATTGAAATGAAAAGTATACAATCAGTGGATTTTAACGGTGCTTCCATATGGGGCAAAGACTTGGAGACTGACAAAGAAGCTTTCGAACAAGGTAAGGACCGCGGCAAAAGTGATGGAACTAAGAAAGCTACGCGCAACGTTAAGAGATAGAAAGAGAGCGGTTTGGATCAGAGAGCAAACGGGTACAGCCAATTATCTGATTGGCATCACAATAAAAAATGGTTTGTGCGGGCCATGTAATGCGCATGTTTTGCAGAATTGGTACCAAGAGAAGGCAAGTGCAATCGCGTACGGCAGAAGGCTAGGTTGGGTGATGAACTTAGGGAATTCGCGGGCGCTAGTTGGAATTTCTTGGCAGAGGACCGGGGCAATTTGAAATCGCAGAGAGAGGCCTTCGTCCTGCATTGGACCTAATATTGACTGCAGCTGCTGATGTTCATGATTTATGTATGCTGTATCTAACCTCTTTCCCGCCTTCCTGGAAAACTGGGTCATTGATGCCCACTTGGGCTACAATTTAGGCGCCAGAAGGCATGTGCCAAACTACAATGACAATGTAGATTGCTTGAATTTATCCGATGCAGAGTGGCATCAAATTCACCTCATCAGGGTTTCTCAAGGGCAGGAAACGGACGCATTAGGAGGCTGCGCCACAAAGATACTGGATATGTGGCACTTCGCAATGAACCTGTCACCAACTTCGATCCCTGAGTAGGTGCCAACGTGTCCGCAGCAAACCAAGGAATGAGTTCTAATGTTCGATGGCACCGGAACGCCAAGCTTGTCATCTCGGAGGCCACGAAGGGGCAGCATTATCGGCTTTGCCACTAGGCGGAGCAGCGTACGCAGAAAGAAGCGTGAGGGAGGCCCCCGGTAGCATTGGTGGCCGCAGGGCGCATTTCTCAGCATTCGCACGCACTGGGGCGCCATGCATTTCGGAGGCGTATATGGCTCATGGTGGCCTCCAGCGTTTTTAGGGGAGCGCAAGACATTCCGCTGAACCACACGCAGTGGCATAGCTAGGTCATCTGGCACCCGGGGCCCATAGCTTTTCTGTCACTCCGCTTCCCTTCCGGGTTTAGTCGAGGAAGGCGAGGATATCAACAATGTTCGGGTATCAATGTTCGGGTGTCCCCCCTGGCCCCTTGCACCCGGGGCCCACGGCCGCCCCACCCCGTTGCTACCCCACTGACTACAGGCCTCATGTAGCTGGGCAGGCCATTCAATGCGTAGGGTAGATAACCGGATCACAAACTTACAGAATGAGTGCCAAGGAAAGCGAAATGCTGTTCAGGAGGGCATAAAAATTAGGTGGGCTGGTGACAGTAAGAAATTCGGAAGCGGAATTTGGAATCAGCATGAGTAATGCACGAGCACGTTGAGAACACTTGGAGAGTTCTTCTTGCATTGGACATAAATCTAGGCTTAAAAAAAAAACATATTTCCGACGACATACATATTCACATACGTTCCGCTGATTTACGGTGAAGCTGTTTTCTTAATAGCGGTCGGAGTTTTGAATAAAGAAAATTGATCATCATTAGCAATGTTTCATACCTCTCCAAGCAATACCTAAATGCAGCGGAGAGGCTAAAATAGACAGGCTAAAATCGTAATGGAGAGCCCAAAAGCCCTGTGCAAATGGAAACGAACATTGCATGCTTTCAGTGGAATAACGCTTACAACGAACACAACAGAAAGGCGGGGGTTCTGAATCAGAATAAAATTTCCTACAACTACCAGGCTTTTCTTTCGAGGAAACCGTATAAGTTTTCTTTGCAGCTATTGCTTGGATTGGGTGTATCTGTCATTGCATCTTTAACTTTGCTGGATTCCGCAGAACTATCCCACTGAACTCTTCCCTTTGCTTCGAACAGTTGATAAGTTAGACTTCGCCCTGCGTTTTCCTACCCACCTGGTTCGCTCAGATGGTAAAACGGCTGTGCCAGAAAGGCGGTGTTCCTTTACCAGGATAAATGTTTCTACAACTGCTGGGCTTTTGTTTCAAAGAAACAATATATGTTTCGTTTGCAGCTGTTGCGATGATTGGGTGATCTGTTATTTTCTCTTCAAATATTACTTCTTTTGGCCTTCCGGGCTTCCGTAGAACTATCCCAACAAACTCCTCCCTTTGCTTCGAACTGTTGATAAGTTCGACTTCTCCTTGCATTCTCCTAGCCAACGTATTCACTCAGATGGTAAAGCGGGTGCGCCAGAAAGGCGGTGGCACTGAATAAGGTCAGATTTTTCTACAACTGCCATGCTTTCTTTTTCGACGAAACCATATAAGATTTTAAATATAACTTTTCTGAACCTTGCGGAGCTCCGTGGAACTATCCCACCTAACTCTTGACATTGCTTAGACCTGTTGATAAGTTCGACTTCAAGCGGCATTTTCTTAGCCACCTGGTTTGCTCAGACGGTAAGGCGTCTGCGCCAGAAAGCGATAGTCCTGTACCAGGACAAATTTCTTTTAAAAACTGCCAGGCTTTTCTGTCGAGGAACGCGTATATGTTTCTTTTGTAGCTATTGCTACGATTGGATGGTCTGTTGTTTTGAATTTATATATTACTTTTTTCGACCTTGTTGTTTTCCTTAGAACTATTCCACTGAACTCTTGCATTTGCTTCGAATTGTTGATAAGTTCGACTTCGCCCTGCATTGTCCTAGCCACCTTGTCCGCTCAGATGGTAAAGCGCCTGCGCCAGAACGGTGGTTGTCCTGTGCCAGGACAAAGTTTCCTGCAACTGCCAGGCTTTTCTTTCGAGGAACCCGTACTTTCTTTTGAATCTATTGCTTCGATTGGGTGTATCTGTCATTTTATCTTTAAACAATATTTCTTTCGACCTTGCGGGTTTCTGCCTAACTAACCCACCGTACCATCGCCTTTTCTTAGAATGTTGATAAGTTCGACTTCGCCTTGAATTCTCCTAGCCACCTTGTTCTCTGAGGGGGCAAAGCGGCTGCGCAAGAAAGGTGGTCGTACTGAGTCAGGACAAATTTTTCTATGACAGCGAGGCTGTTCTTTCGAGGAAGCCGTATCAGTTTCCTTTGCAGCTATTGCTTAGATTGGGTGTATCTGTCGTCTCTTTAAATATTACTTCGACTTAGCGGGTTTCCGCAGAACTACACCACTGAACTGTTGCCATTGTTTCGAGCTATTGATCACTTCGACTTCGCCCTGCATTCTCCTTGCCACCTTGTTGGCTAAGGTAGTAAAGTGGGTGCGCCAGAAAGGCGGTGCTCCCATACCAGGAGAATTTTTTCTAGCTCTGCCGCGCTTTTGTTTCAAGGAGCCAGTAAATGTTCCTTTTGTAGATATTGCTGCGATTGGGTGATCTGTCCTTTTCTCTTTAAATAATTCTTTCTTTCAACATTGCGGGTATCCACAGAACTATCCAACTGAACTCTTGCATTTGATTCGAACTGTTGATAAGTTCGACTTCGCCCTGCGTTCTCCTAGCCAACTAGTTTGCTCAAATTCTAAAGCGGCTGCGCCAGGAAAGCGGTGGTACTGAATGAGGACATTTTTTTTCAACTTCCAGGCTTTTCTTTCGAGGAATACATATAAGTTTCTTTTGCAGCTATGGCTACGATTGGGTGCATGTGTCATTTTCTCTTTAAATATTACTTCTTTCAACCTTGCGGGATTCCGCACAACTATCTCACCGAACTCTTGCCTTTGCTTAGAGCTGTCAATATGTTCGACTTCGTCATGCATTTTCCTAGCTATCTTATTCTTTCAGATAGTAAAGCAGCGCCGCCAGAAAGGCGGTGGTCCTGGACAAATTTTTCTAAAGTGCAAGGCGTTTCTGTCGAGGAACCCATGCAGGTTTTTTTTTGTAGCTATTTTTACGATTGGGTGCTTATGTCATTTTCTCTTCAAGTATTACTTCTTTCGGCCTTGCGGCATTCCGCAGAACTATCCCACCGAACTCTTCCCTTCGCTTCGAGCTGCTGATAAGTTCAACTTCGCCCTGCATTCTCTTAGCCACCTTATTCACTCAGATGCTGAAGACCTGGAATCCTGGCTGGAGACCTACGAACGAATCGCGACTTTCACCAACTGGGACTCCGACGACAAGCTGCGGCACGTATATACTTCGCCTTAGAAGGCACCGTCAGAATGTCCTTTGAGAACCGGGAGTTGACCATCACAACATGGGACCTTTTCCGTACCGACTTCCTGCGCACCTTTACGAGCGTCGTGCGCAAGGAAAGGGCCGAAGCTATGCTGGACGCCCGAGTGCTGCTACCTAACGAGAATGTTGCCATCTTTACGGAAGAAAGGAGCCGTGTGTTCCGCCATGCCGACAGGGACAGGGATAGAAGAAAGTCCGCCTACTGATGCGTGGTGTAAAGGAGGAACTTTTCGACGGAATGGTACGAAGCCCACCGAAGACTGTAGACCAGTTTCTTCTCGAGGCCACTAGCATCGAGAAGACACTGGAAATGTGAAACGAGAAATTCAATCTGTGCACGAACTCCAGAAGTTACGCCGGAGCTCAGTCAGTGGCCACCAACCACCTGCGTGAGGTTATCCGACTGGTCGTGCAGGAGGAGCTACATAAGCTGTTCCCTTCATTACAACCTCAAGTGGCGTCGATTGCCGACGCCGTACGTAAGGAGCTCCAGCAACAACTCGGAGTAGCCCCTGAATCGCCGGAGTCTCAGCCGCAGGCGATGATATACGCCGCTATAGCGCACTCTCACCTTCCCCCTCCGCGCCCACGGCAGGGCCCACTGACGACATAGTACCGCCGTCTACCACCACCGGCGCCACCAGCACGCCAAGCCGTCACCCCACGTGACGTTCTAATGAAGACTGACATTTGGCGCTCCCCAACCCCCGTCCGCTTTGCTATCACAGCGGAGAAGCCGGGCACATCTACCGCCGATGCCACTACCGGGAGATGAGACTCCTAGGGTTCGCAGTTAACGCACCGCAGCCATTGATTGGCGAACGACCTCGCGATATTGCCAAATACCTCGCCGCCACTAGGTGGAGCCCTCGACGACCATCCCATTCGCCGTCACCGTCAACATCCTTCACCGCCGAAGAAGACGACGAATAGACCATCTCGACGACATAATAACGACACGCCGCCGTCCAGACGAAGTCAGGAAGCCAAGACTACACCGACGAAAGACGACTTGAGGGCGCCACGTTCTAGTTTCAATTATACACAACGCAGCCGTGATCTGACTCCAAGACCTAACTGCAACGCCACACAAAGCACCACCAACCTCAACGTGCTTCTCGACGGCCACGCAGTTACCGCCTTAGTGGACATAGTGACCGATTACTTCATAATGAGTGGACACATCGCCGACCAGTTGAAGACAGTTAAACTGCATGGGAAGGCCCTAAAGTTCGAACCGCAGGAGGACACCTCATTAAGTCACCTGGAGTCTGCAAGGCAAGAATTACCGTTCATGACCGCACTTACCCTGCCACCTTCGTTATACCCCAACAGTGTTCGCGAGACGTCATTCTCGGCATGGACTTCCTGAACCAACACGGCGCAATCATAGACCTGAAGTCAAAATCGATAACGCTGTCGGAAGATTAAGCGATACCGCCGGAGAGCCCTCGTAGTCACCACGTCTTGAGTGTGTTCGAAGATCAAGGGAGCATCCCGCCGCGCTCCAGCATTATTATTTCCATTGGCACCGAAACACTCGCCGACGCAGAAGGCGTTATCGACGGCGACCAACATCTACTGATCGACCGTGAAATTTGAGTCGCAAGAGGGATCGCTCGACTCCACGGAGGGAAAGCGGAAGTTATGCTAAACAACTTCAGCCAAGAGTTCGAGCACATCAACAAGGGCACGACCAACGCGTACATCGAGGAAATTGTGGGAACCAACAATGCCTTTTCCCTCTCGGATTCTGCCGCATCTACCCCGATGAGCATAGTCACCGAACCAGACTTCGACGTGAATCCATGTCTTCCTATGAATAAGCAGCAACAGATCAGAAGTCTTCTCCGACGATACAAAGACTGCTTTTCCACATCATCGAGGATTCGACAAACACCAGTTGCAAAGCATCGCATAATAACCAAAGAGTGCGCTCCACCACTCCGCCAGCGCCATTGCCGAGTTTCAATGCGAGAACGTGAAGCTATTAGGCAACAAGTCGACGAAATGCTGTGCGACGACATCATCCAGCCGTCGGAAAGCCCGTGGGCATCTCCTGTAGTCCTGGTGAAGGAAAAGGACGGAACCCTACGCTTCTGCGTCGATTATCGTCGACTGAACAAGATCACGAGGTGGAGGTGGAGCCTCAGACGTGTACCCCCTTCCACGGATAGACAACGCATTAGATCGGCTCTGCAATGCTAAATACTTCTCGTCATTGGACCTCAAGTCTGGCTACTGGCAAATAGAAGTGCACGAGAGAGATCGCCAAAAGACCGCCTTCATCACGCCAGACGGCCTCTGCGAGTTCACGGTCATGCCATTCGCACTGTTCTCGGCGCCTGCAACGTTTCAGAGCGTCGTGGACATGGTGTTAGCAGGATTGAAGTGGCAGACGTGCGTTGTTTATTTGGATGACGTCGTTGTCTTCGCCGGAAATTTCGACGATCACCTTAGGCGGCTTGCGACTGTATTAGAGGCCATCAAGGCATCAGGGTTCACTCTGAAGCCGAAAAAGTGCCGCTTCGCTTGCGATGAACTTCTCTTCCTAGGTTAGGACATCAGCAAATCTGGAGTACGCCCCGATCCGCAGGAGACAGCAGCCATCGCAAAGTTCCCGCAGCCAATGCACAAGAAGGTAGTTCGTAGATTCCTCGGCATGTGTGCCTAGTACAGGCGCTTTTTCAAGGACTTTTCACGTATCGCGGAGCCCTTAACACATCTAATCAAATGTGTTGTCGAGTTCAAGTGGGAAGCGCCGCAGGCCGACGCATTTCAAGAACTCAAACAACGCATCCAGTCACCGCCAGTACTTGCACACTTCGACGAGGACGTCGATACCGAAATCCACACTGACGCCAGTAGCTTAGGCCTCGGAACCGTCCTAGTCCAGAGGAAAGACGGATTTGAACAGGTGATACCCTATGCTAACCGGTCGCTGTCAAAAGTGGAAGGCAATTATTCTACGACTGAAAAGGGATGCCTCACCATCATTAGCGTTACAGCAAAATTCCGCCGTTACCTCTATGGCAGGCCATTCAAAGTCGTCAGCGACCATCACGCGTTGTGTTGGCTAGCTTACTTAAAGGACCTTTCAGGACGGCTGGCGCGGTGGAGCCTCAGACTACAAGAATATGACGTCACGGTAATATACAAATCTGGAAGAAAATACTCCGACGCCGACTGCGTATCACGCGCCCCCGTCAACCCCCGCCGCAAGACGACGAGGACGACGAAGCCTTCCTTGGGACAATAAGCGCGGAAGACTTCACTAAACAGCAAAGAGCCGACCCCGAGCTAAAAGGCCTCGTCGAGTATTTGGAAGCGAACACCGACGTTGTCCCTAGGGCATTTAAGCACGCGTTGTCTACGTTCACGCTACAAAACAACCTGCTCGTGAAGAAGAACTTCTCACCAATCCGCGCCAGCTACCTTGTTGTACCGTCAACGCTACGTCCAGGAGTACTGCACGCCCTACACGACGATCCAACCGCTGGCCACCTCGGATTCTCCCGTACGCTGTCGAGGGTACCTGAAAGGTATTACTGGCCGTGTCTGACTGCCGACATCGCCCATTAAGTCAAGACATGCCGAGACTGTCAGTGACGCAAGACACCACCGACAAGGCCGCAGGATTATTACAGCCGATGAAACCTCCTCGCCGACTATTCCAGCAGATTGGGATGGATTTGTTGGGGCCGTTTCCGACGCCAACATCCGGGAATAAGTGGATCGTCGTGGCGACGGACTACTTCACCGGCTTAGGTGGAACTAAAGCTCTACCGAAAGGCAGCGCAGCCGAAGTGGCGAAATTTTTTTCGAGAACACCCTGCTGCGACATGGTGCCCCAGAAGTCCTCATCACCGACAGAGGAACGGCTTTTACAGCAGAGCTCACGCAAGCAATTCTGCAATACAGCCAGACAAGCCACAAGAGGACAGCTGCATGCCATCCGCAAACGAACGGTCTTGCGGGGCGCCTGAACAAGACCCTCGCCGGCATGCTAGCAATGTACGTCGACGTCGAACACAAGACGTGGGACGCCGTCCTGCGTAAGTAACCTTCGCTTACAACACGGCGGTTCAAGAAACAACACCGATCACGCCGTTCAAGTTGGTTTAAGGCAGCAACCCGACGACGATGCTCGATGCCATGCTGTCGCACGTCACTCACGGAGAATCTTGACTTCGCTAGGCGGGCGAGCCCGACAGCTTGCCCGCCTACGGATCAAGAACCAGCAGCGCACCGATAGCCGACACTACAACCTCCGACGACGCTTCGTCGAGTACCAGGCCTGCGACCGTGTTTGGGTGTTGACCCTGATACGTCGACGAGGACTAAGTGAGAAACAATTGCGACACTATTTTGGACCCTGCAAGGTCATTGGACGCATTGGCGCACTGGACAATGAGGTCGTGCCAGACGGCATTTCGCATTCACAGCGGCGCCGCGCACGATCTGAAGTTTTCGACGTGGAGCGTCTTAAACTATTTACGGATGCTGACGAACTTCCTTAATTTGTTTGCAGCATTCGAGCAATTTTGCAGCATCCGGTAGATGCTTCTTAAGAGGGGGGTATTGACACGTGTACTTTTCTTTATCGGGCGGCACGTTTAACCACCTAACAAATGGTATCCCACAGCGCAGGACGCGCCTGCATGTATTGAAAGTTTCTGGAATGGTATCGATGCTTCGATCCGCTGTCTGTGACCAAACCTTGCGTAATCAGATCGCATGTGTGCGTGACGTGAATAATGTAGAACTCTGTAGTAGGCTCGCGGGTCGCAGCAATTACACTGGAACGTTCCACGACTGATGTATAAATGCCGACGCTCTTGACCCACTGATCAGATTTTCGGCGATCACCGACTGTGTTCGCCGCTATCGTTATGCTATAAGTGTAGCCTTTTCTTGTGAGCACAGGTTCGCCCAATCAACGTTTCACAGTATTGCAACTGTGTTCTTCAACGTCACCACCACGTGACATTATGTTCGACTTCGTCCTGCATTCTCCTAGCCATCTTGTTCGCTCAGTAGGTAAAGCAGTTGCATCAAAAAGGCAGTGGTCCTGGACAAATGTTTCTGCAACTCAAAGGCTTTTCTGTCGAGGAACCCATACATGTTACATTTGTAGTTATTTTTATAGTTGAGTGCAACTGTCATTTTCTTTTCAAATGTTACTTCTATCGGCCTTGTGGGATTTCGCAGAACTATCCCACCGAACTCTTGCCTTTGCTTCGAACACTTGATAAGTTCGACTTCGCCCTGCCCTTCGACCTTCTTCGCTAAGATTGCAAAGCGCCTGCGCCAGAATGGGGGTGGTCCAGTACCAGGACAAGTTTCTACACCTTCCAGTCTTTTCGTCCGACGAACCCGTGAAGCTTTCTTTTGTAGCTATTGATACGATTGGATGTATCTCTTATTTCCTCTTCAAGTATTGCTTCTTTTGACCTTGCTTGTTTCCACCGAACTATCTCACTGAAATCTTGCCTTTGCTTCGAACTGTTGATAAGTTTGACTTCTCCCTGGATTATCCTAGCCACCTTGTTCGCTCAGATGTTAATGCGGGTGCGCCGGAAATGCGTTTTTCGTGAATCAGGACAAATTTTTCTACAACTGCCAGGCTTTTCTTTCCAGGAACCTTTATGAGTTTCCTTGGCAGCTACTGCATGGATTGGGTGTCTCTGTCATTTTCTCTTTAAACATTACTTCTTTCAACCTGGCGGGATTCTGCGGAACTATCCCACCGAACTGTTGCCTTTGCTTAGAGCTGTTGATAAGTTCCACTTCTCCCTCGATTCTTCTAGGCACCTTGTTCGCTCAGATGGTAAAGCGGGAGCACCAGAAAAGCAGTGACCCTGAATTAGGGCAAATTTTTCTACAACTGCCAGGATATTTTTTCGAGGAACCCGTATAAACTTCCTTTGCAGCTATTGCTTGGATTGAGTGTATCTGTCATTCTATCTATAAACATAACTTTATTGATCCTTGCGGGTTTCCGCAGAACAGTCCCACCGAACTCTTGAGTTTGCTTCGAACTGTTGATAAGTTCGACTTCGCCCTGCATTCTCTTTGCCACCCTTTCACTGAGATGGTTCAGTGCCTGCGCCAGAAAGGCGGTGGTCCTGTACCAGGACAAATTTTTCTACAAATTCCAGGCTTTTTTTTCTAGGAACCCGTATATATTTCTTCTGTAGCTATTCCTGGCACTGGGTGTATCTGTGATTTTCTCTTTAAACATTACTTCTTTCAACCTTGCGGGTTTCTGCGGAACTATCCCACAGAACTCTTGCATTCGCTTCTAGCTGTTGATAGGTTCGACCACTCCCTGGATTCTCCTAGCCACTTTGTTCGCTCAGATGGTAAAGCGGGTGAGCCAGAAAGGCGGTGTTCCTGAATCAGGACAAATTTTTCTACAACTTCCAGGTCTTTCTTTCGAGGAACCTGTATATGTTTCTTTTGCAGCTATTGCTACGATTGGGTGTCTGTCATTTTTGCTTTAAATATTATTTTCGACCTTGTTGGATACCGCAGAACAATCCCAGCGAACTCTTGCTTTTGTTTAGAGATGTTATGATGTTCAGCTTTGTCCTGCATTCTCCTTGGCATCTTGTTCGTTCAGATGGTAAAGCAGCTGCGCAAGAAAGGCGGTGGTCTTGGAGAAATTTTTCAACTGCCAGGCTTTTCTGTCGAGGAACCCGTATATGTTTCTTTTGTAGCTGCGTTTATGATTGGGTGCATATATCATTTTCTCTTCAAATATTACTTCTTTTGGCCTTGCGGGTTTCCGTAGAACTACTCCACCCAACTGTTACCTTTGCTTATAGCTGTTGATAGGTTCGACTTCTGACTGGATTCTCCTAGCCACCTTGTTCGCTCAGATGGTAAAGTGGGTGCGCCAGATAGGCGACGGTCTTGAATTAGGACAAATTTCTCTACAACTGCAGGGATTTCTTTCCAGGAACCTTCATAAGTTTCCGTTGCAGCTATTGCTTGAATAGGGTGTATCTCTGAGTGCCTCTTTAAATATTGTTGCTTTAAATATTGCCGCAGAACTATCCCACAGAATTCTTGCTTTTGATGAGTTTGACTTCACCCTGCATTCTCTTAGTCACTTTCTTCGTTCAGATGGCAAAGCAGCTACGCCAGAAAGGCGGTGGTCCTGGACAAATCTTTCTTCAACAGCCAGTCTGTTCTGTCGAGGAACCCTTATATTTTTCTTTTGTAGCTACTTTTATAATTGGGTGCTTATATCATTTTCTCTTCAAGTATTACTTCTTTCGGCCTTGTGGGTTTCCGTAGAACTATCCCACTGAACTGTTGTGCTTGCTTAGAGCTGTTGATAAGTTCGACTGCTTCCTGGATTATTCTAGGCACCTTGTTCCCTCAGATGGTAAAGCGGGTGCGCCGGAAAAGCAATGGTCCTGAATCGGCAAAAAATTTTTCTACAACTGCCAGAATTTTCTTTGGAGGAACACGTATAAATTTCCTTTGCAGGTATTTAGGTGTATCTGCTGTCATTGTCTCTTTAAATACAACTTTTTTAAACCTTGCGGGATTCCACGGAACTATTCCACAGAACTGTTGCTTATGCTTAGAGCTGCTGATAAGATCGAATTCACCCTGCATTCGCTTCGCAACTCTTTTCGATCATATGTTAAAGCAGGTGTCCTGTACCATAAACATTTTTATACAACTACCAAGCTTTGTTTCGAGGAAGCAGTATATGTTTCTTTTGTAGCTTCTGCTACGATTGGGTGCTCTGTCATTTTCTATTTAAACATTATTTTCCCAACATGGCGGTTATCGCCAGAAAGGCGGTGGTCCTGTACCAAGACAAATTTTTCTCCAACTGCCAGGCATTTCTGTGAGGAACCCGTGTAAATTTCCTTTGTAGGTATTGTTACGATAGGGCGTATCTGTCATTTCCTCTTTAAATATTGCTTCTTTCAACCTTGCGGTTAGCGCAGAAATGTCGCGGTGAACCTTTGCATCTGCTTCGACATTTTCATAAGTTCTACTTCGCCATGCATTCTTCTAGCCACATTGTTCGCTCATATGATAAAGCTCCTGCAACAGAAAGGCGGTGTTCCTGTACCAGGACAAGCATTTCTGCAACGGCGAAGTTGTTCTTTCGAGGAACCCGTATAAGTTTCCTTTGTAGGTATTTCATAAGAATCAAACACTGACACGAAGGACAACAATGAGGAAATTACTTGTGCCTAATTCTTGAAATAAGGAAACGATAAATTAATTGAAATTAAAGTAATGAAAAAACAACTTGCCGCAGGTCGGAACCAAACGACGCAGCGGTAGTTGAATTGGTAGAGCATCGCCCATGAAATGCGAAGGTTGTGGGTTCGGTTCCCAACTGCTGTAAGTTGTTTATTCATCCAATTTATGTTCCATTAATTTATCGCTTCTTTATTTCTATAACTAGGTACAAATAATTTCCCCACGGTACTTATTGGCTTCTTATGTTATGACTAATAAAAATCGGCCCCTCCGTTTACCTCTTTTTCTTCTCCTTTGTAGGTATTACGATTTGGTGTATCTTATTTTCTCTTTAAATATTAGTTCTTTCTACGTTGCCGGTTTACGCATAACTGTGCCACCTGACCCCTTGCCTTTGCTTCGAACTGTCGATAAGTTTGACACCGCTCCGCATTCTTCTAGACACCTTGTTGGCTCACATGGTAAAGTTGCAGAGCCAGAAAGGCGGTGGTCCAGTACCAGGACAAGCATTTCTGAAACGGCCAGGCTTTTCTTTCGTGGGATTCATATAAGTTTACCTTGTAGCTAATGCTACGATTGGATGAATCTGTCATTTTCTCTTTAATTATTACTTCGTGCGACCTTGCAGGTTCCCGCAGAACTATCCTACTGAACTGTTGCATTTGCTTCGAACTGTTGATAGGTTACAATACACCCTTCATTCTCCTATACACCTTGTTTGCTCAGATGGTAAAGCGGCGGCTCCCGAAGGACTGTGGTCCTGTGCCAGGACAAAATTTTCTCGACCGGCCAGGTTTCTTTCGAGAAACCCGTAAAGCTTCCCTTGTTGATATTGCTGCGATTAGACGTAGGTGTCATTTGCTCTTTAAATATTACTTGTTACGACCTAGCTGCTTTCCGCAGAACTATCCCACAGAGCTCTTACCTTCACTTCGAAATGTTGATAAGTTTACCTTCGCCCTGCATTCTCCTAGCCACCTGGTTCGCACAAATGTTAAAGTGGGTGAGTCAGAAACGCGGTGGTCCTGTACTAGGACAAGTATTTCTACAACGGCGGGGAATTTGTTTCGAGGAACACGCATGAGTTTCCTTCGAAGGTATTCTTACGATTGGGTGTATCTGTCATTTTCTCTTTAAATATTACTTCTTGCGAGCTTGCGGGTTTAAGCAGAACTATCACACTGAACCCTCGCCTTTCATTCGAACTGTTGACAGGTTCGACTTCGCCCTGCATTCCTCCAGCCACCGTGTTCGCTCAGACGGCAAAGCTGCTGCGCCACAAAGACGGTGGCCCTGTACCAGAACAAAGTTTTCTCCAAGACTTTTCTTTTGAAGAGCCCGTACAAGCTTCCTTTGTAGCTGCTGCTACGATTCGATGTATCTGTGATTTCCTCTTTAAATATTACTTCTTTCAACTTTGCGGGTTTCCGCAGAACTATCCCAGGGAACTCTTGCCTTTGCTTCAAACTGTTGATAAGTTCGACTTCAGCCTGCATACTTATAGTCACCATGTTCGCGGAGATAGTAAAGCTGCTGCGCAGGAAAGGCGGTGGTCCATTACTAGGACAAATATTTCTACAACTGCAAGGCTTTTCTTTGAAAGAACCGGTATAGGTTTCCTTGTAGCTATTGCTACGATTGAGTGTACTTGATTTACTTTTAAAATAGTAGTTCTTTCTACCTTGCGGGCTTCCACAGGACTATCCCACGGAATTCTTGAATTTGCTTGGAACAGTTGATAAGTTCGACTTCACCGTGCATTTTCTTAGCTACCTCGGTTGCTCAGATGGTAAAGCTTCTGAACCAGAAAGGCGGTGGTCCTGTACGAGGACACATTTTTCTACAATGACCAAGTTTTTATTTCGAGAAACCCGTATATTATTCCTTTGTAGCTGTTGCTACTATTGGTTGTGTCTGTCATTTTCTTTTTAAATATTGCCACGTGCGTTTATTTCAGCTTCTAGCGACGCGAGGTACGCAGCTCGCGTCGCTGCGACGCGACCGGCGTCGCTGCGCCGCAGGCGGCGTCGCTTGACGCGTTTCGATCATGCACGCAAAACGTATAAATGCAGCACCACCGCCTGCGCTGGCTCAGTCCGACGAACGCCCCAGACGCGCTTGCTGCATTCGCCGTCACCGCGTTGTTCACTTGATTTCGGGCACAAGTTCGCCCATTAAACTCTTTTTACATCTAACGTCGACGCAGTGTTCCTTTCTGTCTGCCTGCGTGCCAGGTAGCCCACCGTGACCTACGTGACATCTTGGTGGAGGTGCTTATGCCCCGGACACCCCCTCAAAGCCGGGACACCAGCCCAAGTGCTTCTGGAGCTGGCGACGCGGAAGACAGCTCCAGAGAAGACAAGAAAGAAGAAACCCGGAGCAACCGCCGACTTCAAGGACTGCCGGCTGAATTGGGACCACTACCTGCCCCTGGTCGCCGTGTGAACCACCGCTTGACGTCACCAACGCAAGCCGCCACTACACCTGCGCCGCTCGTCGTCCAGCAGCCGCGAGTACGTCCGCTTTTTAGCGGCTCCACTTGCGAAGATGTACAAGATTGGCTGGAACGTCACGAACGAGTTGCAACCTTCAACAAGTGGTCTGACGAAGACAAACTTCGGAACGTCTTTTTCTCTCTCGAAGACTCTGCTAGAACCTGGTACGAGAACCAGGAGCTGTCCCTGACAACGTGGGAGGCTTTCAAGAGGCACTTATCTGCAACTTTCGCAAGTATTCTGCGCAAAGAACGAGCTGAGGCCTTGCTTCAAACTCGCCAGCAGCATCCAAACGAGTCCGTAACCATCTTTGCGGAAGAAATGCAAAAGTTCTTCCGCCACGCGGATGCCAACATGACTGAAGACAAGACGCTTCAGTACCTTATGAGGGCCGTCAAGGAGCAACATTTCCTTGCTCTCATTCGCAACCCGCCGAGGACCGTCGCCGAATGGATTAGCGAAGCGGCCACTATCGAGAAGACGCTCGAGCTGCGCGCGAAGCAATACGACCGCAACTTACGCACTCCTCCGTCAGACTGCGACGACTCCCGAAGTACCTCCGCAGTGGCCCTTCGAGATACCATCCGTGCCATCGTGCGCGACGAGCTGCGCAAGTTGCTACCGGGTCCGCAACCACAAATATCCTCGTGCGCCGACGTTGTAAGGGACGAGGTACAACAAGCGCTGGGCACACTCGATCCTGCCGAAACGGCGCCAGCCATATCGCCACCTTGCCAGGAGCCACGCGTTTAAACTTACGCCGCCGCTCTGCAAAGCCAAGTGAGGCCGACCAGCTGGCGACGGGAAACGTACGTGCCACCACAACGCAGCCAAGCCTACCCGCCACCGCCGCGTCCGCAGCAGGCCGTCCGCTCAAACACGTTTCGGCAAACCACCACGAGGAAGACTGACATCTGGAGAACCCCAGATCGACGACCGCTTTGTTTTCACTGTGGTGAAGCCGGCCACCTCCTTCGAGAATGCCCCTACCGTCAGATGGGCCTCCGCGGATACAACATCGACGCCCCACGACCTCTTCCTGGCCAACGGCCTCGAGAAATTGAAGCCTATCTTCGAGCGACCGAAGATGCCGCCCCACGTCGCTTCAGGTCCCCGTCACCCTACCCACGCCGTTCGTCTTCTCCGTACCCAGGGCACGCGAGGGAGAGGTCACTGAGCCCTCGTAGGGGAAACTAAAGCCAGCGACGTCAGGAGGTGACGCCGCTCTCGAGCGAAGACCGAAAAACCCTCCCACAACCACGACGCATTCCGCCGCCTCGACGCATTCCGACGCCTCGTTGCTTCCCGACAACACGACGCGGCCCGACGCAGCGACGCCCCAAAACACGAAGCCGCAACCCGACACTACCAATTTGATGACGCGGCTGAAGGCCACAACAGCACCTTGCCACGAGGCTTCCACCCGACGCAGCCGCGACCATGCGAAGCGACAGACCGCACAGTCGGTGACTGATCGACATCGAACGCGAACACCAAGTGCCGACTTAAAGTTACCCTAGATGGACATCCAGTGGTTGCACTCGTCGACACCGGGGCCGACTACTCCGTCGTTAGTGGACGATTTTTGTCACAACCCAAGAAAGTCAAAACCGCATGGCAAGGTCCTCAAATACACACAGCAGGAGGCCACCTCATAACCCCGACGGGACAATGCACTGCGCGAGTGGCTGTTCACGGTCACACCTACCCTGTGAACTTCATCATCCTACAGCACTGCTCTCGCGACGTAATCCTCCGGATGGACTTCCTGAACGAAAACGGTGCGGTGATTGACCTGCAGACGAAAACCATAACACTGACGACAAAACGGTCAGAAAGAATGCAAAGCAATCATTATCATCGCGCCGCGTTCACCATCCTCGACGATCAAGTGAGCCTCCCGCCAAATGCTGGCGTCATCGCACTCGTCGAAACAGACGCGTCCTCAAGCGGCGATGCGATTGTCGAAGCGAACTTGCAGCTGCTTCTGGATCGCCAAATTTGCGTCGCACGCGGTGTCGTCCACCTGCGTGAAGGCAGAGCGGCTCTGCTAATAACCAATTTCAGCACGGAACACAAGCACCTCAACAGGGGTACGACGGTCGCTTTGTTGGAAGAGTTTGCCGAAATAAGCGACGCATTAGCGCTCTCCGAGTCGTCCCATGAGGCGTCGTCGACGGTGGCTGATGAGGTGAACTTCGACATTAATGCCTCCCTGCCTCAACAAAAGCAAGAAAAGCTACGTCACCTTCTTCTGCGATATTCCGAATGTTTTTCTAAGTCGTCGAGGATCCAGCAAACGCACATAGCGAAGCATCGCATTATAACCGATGAATCGACTCGTCCCGTCCGCCGAAGTCCCTACCGCGTTTCAGCGCGAGAACGTCAAACAATCAAGACACAAGTTGAAGAAATGCTTCGCGACGACGTCATTCAGCCGTCCAAGAACCCGTGGTCTTCACCCGTGGTGCTTGTAAGGAAGAAAGACGGTACCCTACGATTTTGCGTCAATTATAGGCGTCTCAACAGCGTCACAAAAAAGGACGTCTACCCGCTTCCGAGAATCGACGACATGTTAGATCGACTGTGCGGTGCCAAGTATTTTTCGTCGATGGTCCTCCGCAGCGGCTACTGGCAGATTGAGATCGATGAAAGGGACCGTGAGAAGACTGCCTTCATCACGCCGGACGGTCTTTACGAATTTAAAGTCATGCCATTCGGACTATGCTCAGCGCCGGCGACATTTCAGCGTGTCATGGACACCGTGTTGTCTGGGCTGAAATGGCAGATATGCCTCGTATATCTCGACGACGTAGTCGTTTTCGCATCCACCTTCGACGAGCACCTTAATAGGCTGGAGACCGTGCTAGAGGCAATTAGGGTGTCGGGACTCACTCTGAAACCAGAGAAATGTCGTTTCGCCTACGAAGAGCTCCTGTTCCTCGGTCACGTAGTTAATCGCAAAGGCGTGCGTCCGGACCCCAAAAAGACGGCAGCCATCGAAAGTTTCCCGATACCTAGTGATAAGAAAGCTGTCCGTAGATTTTTGGGGCTCTGTGCGTATTACAGGCGTTTTGTCCGAGATTTCTCTCGAATTGCAGAGCCTCTCACTCGCCTTACGAAAGGCGACGCGCAGTTCACATGGAAGAAGCCCCAAGAAGACGCTTTTCGCGAACTTCAACGACGCTTGCAGTCACCGCCAGTACTCGGCCATTTCAACGAGAGCGCTGACACCGAGATCCACATGGATGCAAGCGGCATAGGACTCGGTGCAGTGTTGATTCAAAAGAAGAAGGGCCTGGAGCGAGCCATCGCGTACGCGAGCAGATCACTGTTCAAAGCCGAATTGAACTATTCGACGACCGAAAAGGAATGCCTCGCTGTCATCTGGGCGGTCACAAAATTTCGGCCGTACCTTTACGGGAAGCACTTCAAGGTCGTCAGTGACCACCACGCTCTGTGCTGGCTCGCTAACCTGAAAGACCCGTCAGGTCGCCTCGCTCATTGGAGCCTGCGACTACAGGAGTTCGACGTCACCGTCGTGTATAAGTCAGGCCGAAAGCACACAGACGCCGACTGCCTTTCGAGAGCCCCTGTTGAATTCGCCCCGACCTCCGACAATGACGACGATGCCTTCCTTGGGCCCATAAGCTCTAACACCTTCGCACAAGATCAACGTGCTGATCCTGATCTACGCTGTGTGGTTCAATATCTCGAAGGGAAGACCGATTCAGTGCCAAAGGCATTCAGACGCGCGCTTTCATCGCTATGCCTGCGCGACTATGTGCTTGTGAAAAAAAAACTTCACGCCGTACAAAGCGGCATATATACTCGTCGTGCCAGTCAAGCTAAGGCAAGAAATTTTAGAAGCGTCTCACGATGAGCCGACAGCAGGGCATCTGGGATTCACTCGAACTCTCAAAAGAATTCAAGAAAAATACTACTGGCCGGCCCTGAACGCAGACGTCGCACGCTACGTGAAAACCTGCCGAGATTGCCAACGTCTTAAAACACCGCCTACAAGGCCAGCCGGCCTCCTGCAACCAATCGAGCCACCATGGAAACCATTCCAGCAGATAGGCATGGACCCTTCCCGACGTCTAGTTGCGGGAACAGGTGGATAGTGGTAGCAACGGACTATCTGACGCGCTATGCCGAGACAGCGGCGATAGCATCGGGAAATGCAATCGAGGTCGGTAGATTCTTCTTAAAGAACATCGTTCTCCGTCATGGTGCACCCGAGGTCCTTATTACAGTACAGACAGAGGTACGGCATTCATAGCTGAACTTACGCAACAGATTCTGCACTTGAGCCACACGAGCCATCGGCGCACTACAGCGTACCACCCGCAGACAAACGGCCTTGCGGAGCGTTTAAATGAAACACTCGCCGACATGCTCGCCATGTATGTCGACGCCGGGTACAAGACTTGGGACGAAGTCCTTCCGTACGTGACGTTTGCCTACAACACCGCGCCACAGGAGACAACGCAGATGACGCCATTCGAGCTTGTCTTCGGTCGCCAAGTCGCCACTATGCTTGATGCGATGTTGCCTCACGTTGAAGACGACAGCATCCATGCAGACGTTGCCGGCTTCCTTCAACGTGCCGAGGAAGCTCGTCAGCTAGCCCGAATACGTATTAAAGAGCAGCAAAATGTCGACGCCCGACTCTACAACCTACGACGACGAGACCAAGAGTACGCACTTGGTGACCGCGTTATGGTGTGGACACCGATTCGTCGCCGCGGCCTTAGTGAGAAGCTCCTGCGCTGTTACTTCGGGCCCTACAAGATAACTCGACGACTTGGACCGCTGGTGTACGAGGTTGTGCCCGATGGAGTGACGCAGTCACAGCGACGTGCGCACGACCTGAGATGGTGCACGACGCGCGCCTCGAAAAGTTTTTTGAGCGTTAGCGGACTAACAAAACATTCTTTTTTTTATGCGAAGCCCATTACGAGAGCTCAACCCAGCTCCTCAGGCGCGGCGGTGTCGCCTTCAATACCACGTGACACCGTGATGTCACGACAGAGGAGAAGTGGCTTTGGCTCAACTCTTGCAAGATGGGCTGGGTGGGAATCGAACCAGGGTCTCCAGAGTGTGAGACGGAGACGGAGTATTATGCTTCAAAGCGGTACAAAAGCGCCCTAGTGAATGCGGTGTTGCCTTAGAAACGAGCTGTTTCTAAGGCTAAGGCGTGCGTCGCTTGCTCAGGCGCACATTTCGTTGCCGCGCCGAACGCTGCGTTGCTCGACGCTCACCGCGTCCAATGCGGGGTGCGTAGACGCTGCGCCGTAGCTCATTGTCTTACACCCCTTGGCGGGTCGACGGGAACGCTGTCGCGTTCCACTCTTGAAGGCGAAGCAGAGTAACGCATGAGTTGTTTCTTCGTCTAGCCGAACCAAATATAGCGAAGCAACAGCAGTTCACCAGGCTAAACAGTGGTTCAACAACTAAAATAAAGGCTAGTATGCTTCGCATCCTGGGCTTAACCTTACCTAAGCCACAACCATTTTTTCGTTATCCTTTGTATTTGCATGCTTACAGGTTTCTTGATTTCTTTAGCATCGGGGCGATGCTTTTTCACGGGGGGGGGGGGGGGGGGGGGTAATGCCACATGCGTTTATTTCAGCTTCTAGCGACGCGAGGTACGCTGCTCGCGTCGCTGCGACGCGACCGGCGTCGCTGCGCCGCAGGCGGCGTCGCTTGACGCGTTTCGATCATGCACGCGAAACGTATAAATGCGGGACCACCGCCTGCGCTGGCTCAGTCCGACGAACGCCCCAGACGGGCTTGCTGCTTTCGCCGTCACCGCGTTGTTCACTTGATTTCGGGCACAAGTTCGCCCATTAAACTCTTTTTACATCTAACGTCGACGCAGTGTTCCTTTCTGTCTGCCTGCGTGCCAGGTAGCCCACCGTGACCTACGTGACAATATCACCTCTTTTGGCCTTGCGGGTTTCCGGAGAACTATTTCACTGAACCCTTCACTTTGCTTTTAACTGTTTATAAGTTTGACTTCGCCTTGCATTCTCCTAGCCGCCTGGTTTACTCAGATCGTAAAGCTGCTGCGCCAGAAAGGTGTTGGTACTGTACAAGGACTAGTGTTATTAAACGGCCTGGCTTTTCATTCGAGCAAACTGTATAAGTTTCCTTTTTAGGTATTGTTACCATTAGGTGTATCTGTCATTTTCTCTTTAAATATTGCTTATTTACCCCTTGCGGGATAACGCAGAAATATCCCACTGAACTCTTGCCTTCGTTTCAAACTGTTGATGAGTTTGACTTCACCTTCCATATTTCTAGCCACCTTGTTCGCTCACGTGGTAAAGTTCGTGCGACAGAAAGGCGGCGGTCTTGTACCAGGAAAAGTATTTCTACAACGGCAAAGCTGTCCTTTCGGGGAACCCGTATCAGTTTCCTTTGTAGGTATTTCGTAAGAAGCAAACAAACACTGAAACATAGGACAACATTAAGGAAATAACTTGTACTTTCTTATTGCACTAAAGAAACGATAAGTTAATGGAAATTAAAGTGGATCAAAAGACAACTTGCCGCAGGCGGAAACCAAACGGCGCCGCGGTAGCTAAATTGGTAGGGCATCGCACGCCAAATTCGAAGGTTGTGGGTTCGGTTCCCAACTGCGGCAAGTTGTTTATTGATCCACTTTCAGTTGCATTCATTTATGGTTTCTTTATTTCAATCTTCAGCACAAATAATTTCCCCATGGTGTTTATTGGCTTCTTATAATTTGAATAATAAAAATCGGACCCCTCAGCTAACCCGCTTTCCACCTCTTTTGTAGGAATTCTTACGACTGGGTATATCTGTCATTTTCTCTTTAAATATTACTTCTTTCAACCATGTGGGCTTCCACAGAACTATCCCGCAGAACTCTTGCCTTTGGTACGAACTGTTCATAACTTCGACTTCGGCGTGCGTTCTTCTAGTCACCGTTTTCGCTCAGATGGTAAGGCTGCTGCGACTGAAAGTCGGTGGTCCGGTACAAGGACAAATATTTCTACAACAGCCATGCGTTTCTTTAGCTGAACCCGTATAACATTCCCTTGTACCTACTGCCACGATTGAGTGTATCTGTCAGTTTCTCTTTAAATATTACTTCTTTCAAGCTAGCAGGTGTCCGCCGAACAATCCAAGTGAATTCTTGCCTTTCCTTTCAGCTGCTGATAAGTTCGACTTGGCCCGGCCATCTGCTACCCACCTGGGAAGCTTATATGTAGAGCGGCTGCCCAGGAAAGGGGGTGGTCGCGGGTGCGAGTCCCCGACCCGTAGGAATTTTTCATCAAGTGCGAGGCTTTTTTTTCGGTAAACCCGTATAAATGTCCTTTGTTGCTATTGCTACGATTGGACGTATCTCTCATTGTCTCTTTAAATATTTGTTCTTTCGACCTTGTGGGTTTACGCAGAACTCTCCCACAGAATTCTTGCCTTTGCTTTGAACTGTGGATAAGTTAGACTTCGCCCTGCATTCTTATAGCTACCTCTTTCGCTAAGATGATAAAGCTGCTGGGCCAGAAAGGCAATCGTCCTGTGCGAGGACAAATGTTTGTAGAACTGCCAGACGTTTCTTTCTAGGAACCCGTACAAGTTTGATTTGTAGGTATTGTTACGATTGGGCGTATCTGTAATCTTCTCTTAAACTATTACTTTTTTCGACCTTAAGGGTTTTCGCAGAACTATCCTACCGAACACTTGCTGTTGCTCCTAACTGTTCATAAGTTTGACTTCGCCCTGCGTTCTTCTAGCCACCTGGTTTGCTCAGATGGTAAAGCTCCTGCACCAGAAAGGCCCTGGTCCTGTACAAGGACAAATATTTCTGCAGCAGACAGGCGTTTCTTTCGAGGAACCCGTGTAAGCTTGCCTTATAGCTGTTGCTACAATTGGGTGCGTCTTATTTTCTCTTTAAATGTTACTTCTTTCGACGATGTGGTTTTCCGCAGAACTAACCCACGGAACTCTTGTCTTTCGTTCGAACTGTTGATAAGTTCGGATTAGGTGTGCATTCTTCTAGTCCATGTCTTCGCTCAGATGGCAAAGCTGCTGCGCCAGAAAGACAGTGGTCCTGTCCAAGGACAAGCACGAAAATAAACTGGAAATCTGGTCATGTCGTCTCCAGAAGCTGCTCGTCCCGTATGAATGTGCCGCCAAAGGAGATGCGATGACAGAAAATAATCATGCAATGACTGACCACATCGTCATTGGCAAGAGGAAAATCATGTCTAAAAGAGCTCTACACAATAATACCTCCCCGAGGGCTATGGGGTTGCAGAAGAACACATGCACTTAATCTACTTAACTTTGCGAAGCAGAAGACCGTGCTGTTGTCAGAAGACCATGGTTTTTCAATCAGCTCTTGTCAACCGTGCGATGCCTGTTTAAGGGTGTGTCATCGGTGTTCGCACTGCAGGGCACCGAGAATGAACCACGCATCCGCCAGCTGCCCTCCGGAAGCTGCCCGTCCCATCTGAATGTGCCGCCAAAGAAGTTGCCATGACATAAAATCATCATGCCATTGGTGACCAACTCGACATTGGCAAGAGGAAAATCATGTATAAAAAAGCTTTACCTGATAATACATTTTCGATGGCTAAGGGATTGCAGTGGAACGCAGGCAATTTCTCTACTTTGCGGTGCAGAAGACCATGCTTGTGTTTCCCAGCCTGCTGGTTAAACCGTGACATGCCTGTTTACAGTAGTGTCATCGGTGTTCACAATGCAGGGCACCGAGAAAGAACCGCACATCCGCCACCTCCCTTCCGGAAGCTACCTGTCCCCTCTGAATGTGCCGCTAAAGAAATTTTCGTTGACAAGAAATCGTCATGCCATTGGTGACCACATCCCGATTGGCAAGAGGAATGTCCTGCATGACACAGCTTTACCTGAAAATGCCTCTCCGAGGGCTAGGGGATTGTACTAGAACGCAGACACTTAACCCATTAGGGACCGGTTTCTTTTTTTTCTTGCTATCTTGAAATAAACCTAATATATTAACTTACCTTTATACTAATAATTCACATGCGAAAAATTATTACTCTTGCCTAATTACTTTTTGAAATATAGGCCGTGACCATATGGTCACACTGGGCCCTTACGTTACAGCAAAATACGCGAAGTGAAAAACATTTATTTGAAGCTATAAAACATCGCAAAAAACATACATAGCGAATAGACGAGCACTTATTTAGTGTGATATGGTTTAAATCATGGAATACAGATGCCGACGTCATACTTTGTGCGTTTTCTGTGCACCGCATTCTTGCAATTACCTCATGCACACCTCCACCTCTTGCCATTAGACTTGGTCATACCGTGTACCAGTCAGGACATCACAGTCTTTGGGATTCTGCGTTGACCAGGTCCTCTAGGCTTATTCTCCCATCCCATCAGGTAGCATTGTGTATATTGCCTGCGGAATTCCACCTGCGTGACTTTGAACCCTGTGCCACGAATGAGCGTCCAAGTGCTGCTGATAGATACATCACAAAGTGAAAATCATCCACCACCACTTTTTGCCGCGGATTGCAATTCTGTAGGCTCCTACATTTGCATCCATCTGGTCCGTACTTCCCGTAAATCTTGTACTGAGCAACGGTGTTTGGACGGGCCACCTTGATTCGCTTCTTCTCAACAAGAGCGTACCTGTCTGCAGATGACATTGGCAATACGCCGTGAATGGTGCTTACGATCGTTACTACAGAATTGTCCATCAAGCGGACAACAATTATCCTATTGTCGCTCAGCACGGGCTCTTCGTGCCCGCGAGGTTGGCGCTTGACGAATTCTGGTCGAGCGATAAGACATTCTTTGGGAACACGGTTCTACTTCACTATGCCCGTGCCTTCGTAGCCCTGTGCCTTGAGATGCCTGAGTAGATGCATGCTTGTGAATAAATTATCAAAATAGAAAAAGAAAGGAAGGTCGTGCGTCTCTGCTGCGAGTTCATCCACTATTCGGAGAACTGGCGCCGCTGCTTTTCCGAAGTCCTTTTCATATTTTTTCAGATGTCCCGAGATCCCCTGCTTGCCGTGATACACTTTTAAGTTTACAAGGTATCCGTTCTTGGCATTTAGGCACCATACTTTATGCCCGAAGCGTATAAGCTTTCCGCGTATGAACTGTTTACAGCCATTACGACCATAATGCTCAATCATACTTTCGTCATAGCTCAGTTGACGCACAGGTTGAAAGTGTTCTAGAAACCTTGCTTTCAATAGTGCAATCAAAGGACGCAACATTGTTAACTTGTCACTAAATGTTAGGCTTGCATTTCGCTAAGTGCAGGAATCTCATTATCTGTTCGAAGCGATTTCTTCGCATAGCATTGTAGGCCATCGTGTTGCGCATATCCGTGCCGCTATCCAAATAGAACTCTTTATCTGGTAAGCAGTTATAGCCGGACAAAACAAGTACTCCAAGAAAACTTATCTTAATTCTTCTTTGGTAACCTCCGGATCAGGCGTATTCAAAATACCGCATGCTTCCTTGTTTTTTTTTTTTTCGACTAGCAGCTCCACGACGGCGTCGTCAAAAAAGAGTTCGAACAACTCAACAGGTGAAAAGTCCATGTAAGCAAAAAAGTTTGGGTCGGCAAATATGCCAAGGCTCTTCTGGAGATCACCCTTCGTCCACTTAGAAGCAGTGGATAATTTCGCACAAATGGCCGCATCAACTACAGCAGAAGAAAGCTCTGATGTTCCGTCACTTTGCCAGCCGGGGTCGTTGTAGTCCGACTCGCATCCACCAATGCGGCGTCCGTCAGAGAAACCTGTTTCAGCGCCGGCTCATAGCTGCCGCCCGCTTAGATTGTCAATGAGCCCGTCTGAGTCTTCATCGGCCGAGTCTTCATGCGAATAGGTGCTAGCCTCTGGCGGCTCAATATAAATCACTGACACGTCGTCCTCTTCCTCTTCGAGTATCTTCGCTATTTCTTCCAAAATCTGCCTATTCAGACAATAAAATAATATATAACCACTGCGGGAACGCGCCAGCAGCCGTGCAAGAGATGAGAATGCAGTTCTAAAAAAAAATAAAAAGTTAGGCATCCTAAAGGCCCAGCGTGACCATATGGTAATGCACAAGATAACGTACTCGTTCATGGATAAATCAAACGTAATTCTTTCACAAATGCTCGTCGAAAGTCTAATATTCAAAGAGCAATATGGAGGTAACGATATCCGACTATTACTTAAACGAGTAGCGAAAAAAAAACACTTAACCCTGGGAGCGAGGCACCGCGACGCTACTCGCAGAGCAACACTTATTCCCGCGTTTGCGAGGGGCTCCCACAAAACGACTGACAGCTGCTGACACTTTGTATCCATAAAGGGAACTCTAATCTGTCAATCGGCATGTCAAAGGCGATTTTGGTGCCATTTCGGTAATCTCAATTAATTGAAATCCACTGTGCAGACTAACGTGACCATATGGTCACGCTGGTCTTTAATGGGTTACTTAATCAACTTTGTGATGCAGAAGTCCGTGCTTGCGATTCCCAGCCTGCTGTTGTAAACCTTGGCATGCCAGTTTATGGATGTGTCATCTGTGTTCGGACTGCAGGGCACCGAGAATGAACCGCAGATCTGCAACCTGCCATCCGGAAGCTGCCCGTCCCATCTGAATGTGCCGCCAAAGCAGTTGCGATGACAGGAATTCATCATGACATTGATGAACACATCCCGACTGGCAAGAGGAATGTCCTGTATGATACAGCTTTACCTGATAATGCCTCTCCGAGGGCTAGGGGATTGCAATAGAACGCAGGCACTTAATCCACTTTGCGATGCAGAAGTCCCTGCTTGCGATTTCCAGCCTGCTGTTGTAAACTGTGGCATGCCTGTTTAAGGGAGTGTCATCGCTGTTAGGAGTGCAGGGCACCGAGAATGAACCGCGCATGAGCCACCTGTCCTCCGCAAGCTGTCCGACCCCTTTGAATATGCCATCCAAGAAGTTGCGATGAAGGAAATCAGCATAGCATTGCTGACAACATCTTCATTGGCAAGAGGAATATCATGTACAAAAGAGCTTTACCTGAAAATGCTTCATGAGGGCTCGAGGACTGTAGAAGAACGCAGGCACTCTATCCCCTTTGCGATGCAGAAAACCGTGCTGTGTTTGCCAGCCTACTGTTGTAAACCATGGCATGCCTGTTTACAGGAGTGTCATCGGTGTTAGGACTGCAGGGCACCGAGAATGAACCGCGCATGAGCCAGCTGTCCTCCGCAAGCTGCCCGTTCCCTCTGAATGTGCCACCAAAGCAGTAGCGATGACAAGAAATCATCATGCCATTGGTGACCACATCCCGATTGGCAAGAGGAATGTCCTGTATGACACACCTTTACCTGATAATGCCTCTCCGAGGGCTATGGATATCAGTAGAATGCAGGCGCTTTATCCAGTTTGCGATGCAGAAGTCCATCCTTGTGTTTCCCAGCCTGCTGTTGTAAAGTGTGGCATGCCTGTTTACGGGAGTGTCATCGGTGTTCCTATTATAGGGCACCGAGAATCAACCGCGCATCAGCCACCTGCCCTCCAGAAGCTGCCCATCCCCTCTGAATGTGATGCCAAAGGAGTTGCGGTTATAGGAAGTCACCATTCCATTAGTGACCACATCGTCAATGGCAAGAGGACCCTCATCAATCAGAGAGCTTCACCCGATAATACCTCTCCGAGGGATAGGGTATTGCAAACAAAAAAGCAGGCACTTAATCCACATTGCGATGCAGAATACCACGCTTGCAATTCCCAGAATACTGTTGTAAACTGTGGCAAGTCTGTTTACGGGAGTGTCGTCAGCGTTCGGATTGTGGAGCACCAAAAAAGAACGGGAAATCTGCCACTTCCCCTCCGGAAGCTACCCGTCCCCTCCTTATGTGCCGCCAAAGATGTGGAAATGACAGCAAATCACCATGCCATTGTTGACCACATCGTCATAGGGAAGAGGGATATAAAGCACAAAACAGCTTTACCTGATAATGCCTCTCCGAGCACTAGGGATTGTAGTAGAACGCAGGGACTTTATCCACTTTGCGATGCAGAAGACCGTGTTTGTGTTTCCGAGCCTGCTGTTGTAAACTGTGGCATACCTGTTTACGGGAGTGTCATCGGTGTTAGCACTGCAGGACACCGAGAATGAACCCCGCATCTGCCACCTGCCATCCGGAAGCTGCATGTGCCCTCTGAATGTGCCACCAAAGCAGTTGCGATGACAGGAAATCATCATTGGTGACCACATCCCCATGGGCAACATGAATATCATGTATGAAACAGCTTTACCTGATAATGCCTTTCCGAGGGCTAGGGGATTGCAGTATAACGCAGGCACTGAATCCACTTTGCGATGCAGAAAACCCTATTTGTGTTGCCCAGCCTACTGCTTTAAACTGTGGCATGCCTGTTTACGGGAGTGTCATCGGTGTTCGGACTGCAGGGCACCGATAATGAACCACGCATGCGCCACCTGCCCTCCGGAAGCTGCCCGCCACCACTTAATATGCCGCCAAAGAATTGCGAAGACAGGAAATCATCATGCTATTTCTGACCACATCGTCATAGGCAAGAGGAATATCATGTGTAAAACAGCTTTACCTGATAACGCCTCTCCAAGAGCTAGGGGAATGCAGTAGAACGCAGGCACTTAACCCACTGTGTGATGCAGAAGACTGCGCTTGCGATTCCCAGCCTGCTGTTGTAAACTGTGGCATGCATGTGTAAGGAAGTATCATCGGGGTTCGGCTGCAGGGCACAGAGAAGGAAACGGGCATCTGCCACCTCCCCTCTGGAAGCTGCCCGTCCCCTCTAAATGTGACGCCGAAGGAGATGTGGTTATGCGAAATCACCATGCCATGGGTAACCACTCCGTCATTAGCTAGAGGACCGTCATCTATCAGGGAGCTTTACTTGATAACATCTCTCCGAGTTATAGGGTATTGCAATAGAACGCAGGCACTTAATCCAATGCACGACGCAGAAGACTGCGCTTGCGATTCCCTGCCTGCTGTTGTAAACTGTGGCATGCATGTGTAAGGAAGTATCATCGGGGTTCGGCTGCAGGGCACCGAGAAGGAAACGGGCTTCTGCCACCTCCCCTCTGGAAGCTGCCCGTCGCCTCTAAATGTGACGCCGAAGGAGATGCGGTTATGCGAAATCACCATGCCATGGGTGACCACACCGTCATTGGCAAGAGGACCGTCATCTATAAGAGAGCTTTACCTGATAACAGCTCTCCGAGTTATAGGGTATTGCGTAGCACGCAGGCACTTAATCCACTTTGCAATGATGAATACCGCGCTTGCGATTCCCAGCCTGCTGTTGTAAACTGTGGCGTGCTTGTTTGCGGGAGTGACGTTGATGTTCGGAATGTAGGGCACCAAAAATGAACGGGAAATCTGCCACCTCCCCTCCGGAAGCTACCCGTCCCCCTTAATGTTCTGCCAAAGAAGTTGCGATGACAGAAAATCATCATGCCATTGGTGACCACACCGTCATTGGCAAGAGGGATATCAAGTATAAAACAGGTTTAGCTAATAATTTCCCTCCAAGGGTTAGGCGATTGCAAAAGAAAGCAGGCACTTAACCCACCTTGCGATGCAGAAGATTGCGCTTTCGATTCGCAGCCTGCTGTTGTAAACATTGACATGCCTGTTTAAGGGAGTGTCATCGAGGTTCGGACTGCCATGCACCGACAATGAACCGCGTGTATGCCTCCTGCTCTTCGGACCAACCTGCTGTTGGAAACTGTGGCACGCCTGTTTACGGGAATGTCAACGGTGTTCACACTGCAGGGCACCGCGAATTAAACGCGCATCAGCCCCCTGCCCTCCGGAAGCTACCCGTTGTTAAGAATGGCGAGCTGCAATGTAGGATTGCCACCCAATTACGACTGGGGAACAAGACGCGCATCCCCCACTCTCCGTCGCTTCAGCTAGGATGCGTTCGATGAAGCGGGCTTTGTGCTGAAACCACCGCCATCCTCTAGCCTCATCGCCGTTGCGAGGGAATGAGTTCGGCGGACGAACTATTGTGCCCGAACTCCCCAGCGCGGACCTGATCTGCTACGCGTGCGAGAGCTGCCGCGGAAAAGCTCTTTTTTGTTGCTTCCCACGCGCTGACCGGGACCCAGGACAATGAGCTACCCAGAATGGCTCCGAGCTACCCGGAACGGCTCCCCTCTGACGTCGGCTCCGGACATGGGAATGTGTGTGCCTTTGTGTCTGTAGGCCGTCCTGCGGGAGGCTTCTAGCTTTGCGATGAAAAGCGAACGTTCGCCGCCTTGTATCGCCGGCGGAGCGAGTGTTGCTGTTGTGCGAATGCTCGACAAACTTTTCCTTATGCAGTCATGTTGGACTAACACTCTTTTTCTTATGCAGTCATGCTGGACTGACACTCTTTTTCTTAAGCAATCATGTTAGACTGATTTAAATACTGTAAATAAACCTAAAATAAATGCTAAAATCGGAATTATTGCAGCTAATTTCCGAAAAAGCAAGTGAGGAAGAAATCGAAATGGGGTTTCAACTTCTGAAAAGGAGAGAAGAACGAGAGAGATAAGAACAAGAGAGAGAGGAACGCGAGTTAAGGAAAATGCAACTTGAACTTGAAAGCAAACGTTTGGAGTTGTCTCAAGGGAGTGAAGACGCTCTGGGGCCATCAAGTGAGGCAGAATCGTACCGCATGGACAGGCTTTTAAAGCCACTTGAGGTCGGGACCGACATAGGCTTGTTTCTAAGCAATTTTGAAAGGACTTGCGAAAAGATGAACTTCGACCCGAGTAAATGGCCACTGCGGCTGCTGTCTATGTTGTCGTGTGAGGCGGCGGAGGTAATCGCCAGACTGAGTGCACAGGATGCATATGATTATGCAAAAGTTAATGCTAGTCTCCTGAAGAAATGCCGCCTTTCAGCCGAAGCTTTTCGGCAAAGGTTTAGGAGCACAGGCAAGAAAGATACCGAGGGATATCTGGAGTTTGCATATAGCTTAAAGGCCAACCTAGTCGAGTGGCTTAAAAGCGCGGAAGCGTACGACAGCAGAGACATGATGATTGAATGCATGTGTCTAGAGCAGTTTTACAAAACCATCCCCCAAGCTCTTAAACTGTGGGTGCAAGCAGAGGGAATGTAAACACTGTGGAAAGGGCGGCTGAATTAGCCGAATAGTACGCAACCCGTAAAAAGTTAACGCCGAGGAAGGAAAATGGGACGGTCGAAATGGACCGCAGAAACCATTTCCGTTCAAAAAGGGTGCGCAGACTAGACGATCGGAGCCTGTAGACATGGCGGAAAAGCCCGCAGAAAAGAGCGAGGAGAAATTTAACGGAGAAACCGCACAAAAAGAACAGAAAAGAAAAACGAATCTTTTAGACCAATTCGCTGTTACAAATGCCACAAACTGGGACATATAGCTGTAAACTGCGGGAAGCCTAGCGTAGTTTTCTCCTACGTGGAGGAAAAAGACGAGAATATGGAACATTTATTTCCATATCTTCACGACCTGCAAGTTAATGGCAAAGCATGCCGAGTTCTAAGAGACAGTGCCGCCACGATGGACATTGTCCATCCGTCTTACGTGACGGTAGATTTCACCGGAGAAGTAGCATGGATAAAACAGGTTGTAGAAGACCACAGCGTGTGTCTGGCCATGGCCAAAGTCAAAACCAGTGGACCATTCGGGGAGCTAGGGACTGAGGCTGCAGTTTCCAAATTTTCGTCACTGCAGTATCTTTACATCTTTTCGAATCGTTCGAACCAGTTACTGCGTGACAAAGGGCTCAAACTGGGAGAGGGCATAGTACAGGCATTGACCCGAGGCCAAGCTCGTAAGATCGCGGCGCTTTCGACTGAAAATGCACAAGCTCCTCCAGCGGAAGCAGAAAAGGGGATAACTTCAATACCCGAATCCGAGCTAGGTCCGAGGGACAAAAGAACAGTTGAGGAGAGCCTGCCAGCTGACCAGCTCAATGAGAGCGTAGCACTAAAGCATCAAAGTTCTAGCCTGCAGGAAGAGCAAGCTGACGCACTCACAAGCTAGACAGGGTCGTTATTATCACTGGCCTCAAAGAACTTTGATCAGCTCTTACGTCTGAATAGAGAGTCACTGGCAGCTGACGCAACGTGACGATACATGAGAGAGGAGGATTGTTGTATCGGCACTACAGAGATTGAAAGGGTAGGATTTTAGATCAGTTAGTCGTACCTACTAAGTATAGGGAGGACCTTCGGAGTCTCTGTCATGGAAATGGGTGGTCCGGCCACCTAGGCATAAACAAATCAAAGGAAAGATTGCTTACGGAATACTACTGGCCTGGCTGTTTCAAAGACGTAGAAAACCTTGTAAGATCATGCGACGCCTGCCTGCGTTCTGGTTTAACCAGGAGAGACATGGAAAGCTCCACTGAAGGTAGTGCCCTTAATAACAGAGCGTTTCAGACGACATGTAATAGACACGGTAGGGCCTCTTCCAAAAACAAAATCGGGCTACAGGTACTTGTTTACCATGCTGTGTCCGGCTACCAAGTTTCCAGAAGCAATCCCTTTGAAAGAGCTCAGCTCCACCGAAGTAGTAGACGCGCTTTTGACAGTGTTTGCACGAGTTGGGTTTCCAGCCGAAATTCAGGCAGATCAAGGGTCAGTATTCACGAGCGCACTGACTTCCACATTCTTGCAGAAGTGCGGAGTAAAGTTAATGCACAGTTTGGTCTATCACCCTCAGTCAAACAGTGTAGAGAGGTGACATTCGGTGCTTAAGCGAGTTTTGCGTGCGCTCTGTTACGAGCACAAAGAGGACTGGGAGAACTGTCTGCCGGCAACTTTGTTCGCTTTGCGAACGGTTCCACATGAAGCGACAGGGTTCTCGCCAGCAGAACTAGTGTATGGGAGGACACTCCGTTCTCCACTAAAAATGTTAAGAGAGATGTGGGAGGAAGGAGGGGAGACGCCAACAGTGGTTGAATACATGCTAAATTTACTGGAACGGCTAAGCGCAACCTAAGAACTAGTCGGAAAGAACATGCGAATAGCTGAAAAGAACGCCAAATTCTATTACGTCAAGAATGCGAGGCTTCTTACGTTTAACGCCGGAGACCAGGTAATGATCCTCAAACCTTCAAGAAAGAACAAGCTTGAAGTTCACTGGGATGGGCCCGTTAAAGTGTTGCACAAACTTTCAGAAACTAACTATGCTCTGAAAATGCCCGGTCGCAGGAAGGAGGTGACGATATATCACTGCAATTTGATGAAGCCGTATATAGAGCGAAGCGGAGTCGTTAACTATACCATCAAAGAGCAGGATGGCGCTACTACCAAGTTTAGGGAGTATAGGGCGACCTCCAACTCTGAAATCGGCCTAGAAGAAGTAGTAGAACACTCGGTAAGTTCGCACGCTCTAAGACCCGAGCAGCTAGATGAGCTAAAGGAGGTGTTAGGGGAATGTCTCGACAAATTCAGCGATCGGCTGGGTAGAACCGAACTAATAACGCATGAAATGGAGCTGACATCAACCGAACCAGCAAGATCGAAGCCGTACAGGGTGTCTCCAAGACAGAGAGAGATTATGGAGGCAGAGATACAGCGCATGCTAGAGTTGGGAGTTATTGAGCCCGCTGAGAGTGACTACACGTCACCACTAATACTCGTAGAAACCCCTAACAAGGACCCTCGTCCGTGTGTTGACTACAGGAAATTAAATGCCATCACTAGGGATCAGCTGTACCCGATACCCAACATTGAGGAACGAATTGAAAGAGTTAGCGCTGCTAAATGCATTTCAACTATAGATCTCGTGCGGGGGTACTGGCAAGTTCCCCTTTCAGAAAGTGCCAGCCTTTATGCCGCATTCATATCTCCTGTAGGCCCTTTTCGCCCTCTCCCACTAGCTTCGGGCTGAAGAACGCGCCGTTTAGCTTCTCTAAGTTAATGGATATTGTCCTAAAAGGCTTGCAGGAGTTCGCCTTGCCCTATCTTGATGATGTAGCAATTTTTTCGGGTGGCTGGGAACAACACGTATCGCACCTCAAACAGGTGTTCTCACGGTTGAGGGAAGCCAGCTTAACGATGAAAGCAGAAAAGTGTAGGTTTGGTTGTTCGCAGGTTATTCGCAGGCCATGTTCAGGTTCGCAGGCCTGCGCAGGTTCGCAGGCCATGTTGTCGGTCAGGGCTAATGCCCTGACCGACAACATGGCCCAGCCGACAACCGACAGTCCATTAACGGACACCCTCCGAAAGGGAGCACCGAATGACGTACACTGCGATAAGGAAAAAGAGAACGCTTCCCAAAGTTTGAAAACGCTATTGGTTTCTCGCCCGGTGCTTCGCGCGCCAGACTACACAAAGGAATTCATAGTTCAATGCAACGCAAGCGACAGTGGTATGGGCGTGGTACTTAGTCAGGTCGGCGACGATAACGAGGAGCATCATATCCTCTATGCCAGCCGAAAACTAAATGTAAGAGAGGAAGCCTACAGCGCTTAAGAGAAGGAATGTGCTTGTTTAGTTTGGGTCGCCCAGAAGTTGTCGTGTTACTTGGACGGAGCGAAGTTCATCTTCGTGACCGACCACTGTCCTCTGACGTGGCTCAACCAAATGTCACACAAAAATGGTCGCTTGCTCCGATGGAGCCTCCCTCTCCAAGAGTACAACTTCTCCGTTAGATATAAGAAGGGAAAGTTGCATAGCAATGCGGATGGATTGAGCTGGCTAATTTGAATTCTGCGTTTGAGGGTCCCGATTAAATTTTAGGGTTACTAGTGTTAATTTTATTAGGTGAAGAAAATCCTCTCTCATTTAGCAGGATTCCCTCCATGATTGCTGAATTTGTCAGCCGGAATTTGCTTCAGAAATTGGCATACCGAACTGCAGCATTTTTTTTGTTTCTGCACTTATGTTTTTTTTTGAAGCCTAGCGGGTCTAAATTGAGAGCCTGTGCACGTCATCTCGGCGCAGAGCCGTGTTGTGGGGTTCTTTTTGCAGTTGCCTGTCCTTGTTGGATGTTTTGGGGTGGTGACAAGAATACACGAGTGGTCGCTGCGAGCCAAGACATCAATCCCCCCCTGACCACCAGCCGTTCTCTTCCTGCGTAGCGGTTGTCAGCGCTAGACAGTCGAGATTTTTCGGGCCACGGAGGCGCTGTTAAGAATCGCGAGCTGCAATGCAGGATTGCCACTGAAGTACGACTGGGGAACAAGACGCGCATCCGCCACTCTCCGTCGCTTCCGTTTGGATGCGTTCGATGAAGCGGGCTTTGTGCTGAAACGACCGCCATCCTCTAGCCCCATCGCCGTTGTGACGGAATGAGTTCGGTGGACGAACTATTGTGCCCGAACTCCCCAGCGCGGACCTGATCTGCTACGCGTGGGCGAGCTGCCGCGGGAAAGCCAGTTTTTGTTGCTTCGCACGCGCTGACCGGGACGCAGGACAACGAGCTACCCAGAATGGCTCCGAGCTACCCGGAACGGCTCCCCTCTGACGTCGGCTCCAGACATAAGAATGTGTGTGCCTTTGTGTGCGTAGGCCGCCCTGCGGGAGGCGGCTAGTTTTGCAATAAAAAACGAACGTTCGCCGCCTTGTATCGCCGGCGGACCGAGTGTTTAAAAACTGCTGTTGTGCGAATGCTCGACACACTTTTCCTTAAGCAGTCATTTTGGACTGACACTCTTTTTCTTAATAATAATAATAATATTTGGGGTTTTACGTGCCAAAACCACTTTCTGATTATGAGGCACGCCGTAGTGGAGGACTCCGGAAATTTTGACCACCTGGGGTTCTTTAACGTGCACCTAAATCTAAGCACATGGGTGTTTTCGCATTTCGCCCCCATCGAAATGCGGCTGCCGTGGCCGGGATGCGATCCCGCGACCTCGTGCTCAGCAGCCCAACACCACAGCCACTGAGCAACCACGGCGGGTCCACTCTTTTTCTTATGCTGTCATGTTGGACTAACATTCTCTCTGAAGCAGTCATTTTAGACTGATTTAAATACTGTAAATAAACCCATATTCGTCGTTCTTGATGAGAAGCAGTTCTTCCCTTCATCAACGTCCTCAGCGTGGATAAGTTGGACGACGGCATGGGCCAGCTACCTTCGAATTCATGCCGGACTCCAATCTTGACAACGAATCACGAGCGATGGGATTGAGCTTCCAAGCCTGACACCGTCCCATCTGAATGTGCCGCCAAAGAAGTTGCGATGACCGGAAATCATCATGCCATTGGTGACCACATCCCCATTGGCAACAGGAATATCATGTATGAAACAGATTTACCTGATAATGCCTTTCCGAGGGCTAGGAGATTGCAGTATGACGCAGGCACTGATTCCGCTTTGCGATGCAGAAGACCCTACTTGTGTTTCCCAGCCTACTGCTTTAAACTGTGGCATGCCTGTTTATGGTAGTGTCATTCGTGTTCGGACTGCAGGGCATCGATAATGAACCGCGCATGCGCCACCTGCCCTCCGGAAGCTGCCCGTCACCCCTCAACACGCCACCAAAAAATTGCGATGACAGGGAATCATCATGCTATTGGTGACCCCATCCTCATTGGCAAGAGGAATATCATGTGTAAAACAGCTTTACCTGATAGCGCCTCTCCAAGAGCTAGGGGAATGCAGTAGAACGCAGGCACTTAATCCACTGTGCGATGCAGAACACTGCGCTTGCGATTCCCAGCCTGCTGTTGTAAACTGTGGCATGCATGTATAAGGAAGTATCGTCGGGGTTCAGCTGCAGGGCACCGAGAAGGATACGGCAATCTGCCGCCTCCCCTCTGGAAGCTGCCTGTCCTCTAAATGTGACGCCGAAGCAGATGTGGTTACGCGAAATCACCGTGCCATGGGTGACCACACCGTCATTGGCAGGAGGACCGTCATCTATCAGAGAGCTTTAACTGATAACAGCTCTCCGAGTGATAGGGTATTGCAAAAGAAAGCAGGCACTTAATCCACTTCGCAATGCAGAATACCACGCTTGCGATTCCCAGCCTGCTGTTGCAAACTGTGGCATGCTTGTTAGCGGGAGAGACGTTGGTGTTCGGAATGTAGGGCACCAAAAATGAAGGGGAACTCTGCCACCTCCCCTCCGGAAGCTACCCGTTCCGTCTTAATGTGCTGCCGAAGAAGTTGCGATGACAGAAAATCATCATGCCATTGGTGACCACACCGTCATTGGCAAGATGGATATCAAGTATAAAACAGCTTTAGCAAATAGTGTCCCTCCAAGGGTTAGGCGATTACAAAAGAAAGCTGGCACTTAATCCACCTTGCGATGCAGAAGATTGCGCTTTCGATTCCCAGCCCTCTGTTGTAAACAGTGCCATGCCTGTTTAAGGGAGTGTTATCGAGGTTTGGACTGCAAGGCACCGAGAATGAACCGCGCGTATGCCACCTCCCCTCTGGAAGCTGCAAGTTCCCTCTGCATGTGCGGCCAAAGAAGTTGCGATGACTCGAAACCATCATGCGATTGGTGACCACATCGTCATTGGCAACAGGAGTATCACGTATAAAACAGCTTTACCTGGTAATGCCTCTGCGGGGCTAGGGGATTGCAGTAGAACGCAGGCACTTATTCCACCTTGCGATGTAGAAGACCGTGCTTGTAAACCGTGGCATGCTTGTTTACGGGAGTGTCATCGGTGTTCAGACTGCAGGGCACCGAGAATGAACCACGCATCTGCCGCCTGCCGTCCGGAAGCTGCCCGTCCTCTCTGAATATGCCGCCAATAAAGGTGCGATGCTAGAAAGTCATCATGCAAATGCTGACCACATCATCATTGGAACGAGGAATATCATGTATAAAATAGCTTTACCTTATAATGCCTATCCCACGGCTAGGGATTTCCAGAAAAACAAAAGCACTTAAGCCACTTTCAGATGTAGAAAACTGCGTTTGCGATTCCCAGCCTGCTGTTGTAAACCGTGGCATGCTTGTTTACGGGATTGTCATCGTGTTCGGACTGCAGGGCAGCGAGAATGAACAACGCATCTGCCACGTGCCGTCCGGAAGCTGCCCGTCATCTCTGAATATGCCGCCAATAAAGTTGCGATGCGACGAAATCATCATGCTATTGCTGACCACATCGTCATTGAAACGAGGAATATCATGTGTAAAACAGCTTTACCTGATAATGCCTCACAAGGGCGAAGAGGCCACTACAACAATACTTACGGACTCGCAAGAAGCGTGCAGAAGGTACAGCAGTGGACGCATATCCACTGCGGCCATCCGCATACTCAAGACGAGAAAAATCACCTTTTCGAGATGCTTCATTATGTGGACACCAGGTCATGAGACTGTGACAGGGAACCAGCGTGCCGACGCCAACGCCCGAGCATACGCCAACCGGGGGGCGCACCACGACGGGGAACCGGACACAGTCACCAGACGCTATGGAGCAATTTTAGAAAACCAAAGAGCCCTAAGGAGGATCTACCCCCCTCCCCACAAAGACCTTAGTAGAGAGCAGTCGGTTGCCTGGAGACAACTGCAGACTAATACATACCCCAATCTGAGTCTGCTCAGCAAAATCTATCCGTCCACATATGACAATAAATGCCCGCTATGCGGTGAACACGCAACGCTTTACCACGTTACATGGGCCTGCCAAAAGCCAAAGGTAGCGCCAGTACACAAAACACCAACACCGGAGCAGTGGGAGGCTGCGCTATCCTGCTCGAAGCCTGAAGAACAGCTCAAGCTGATCGACAGAGCTAGCAAGATGGCAAAGTCCACAGGGGCCCTGGACTTAGGGCTCCACCTTCGCCGGTATACCTCCTTTGTGAAAATAAAGTTTTTCATTCATTCCAAGGGCTAGGGGATTGCAGTAGAACGCAGGCACTTAATCCACTGTGCGATGCAAAAGACTGCGCTTGCGATTCCCAGCCTGCTGTTTTAAACTGTGTCCTGCCTTTATAAGGGAGTGTCATCGGGGTTCGGCTGCAGGGCACCGAGAAGGAAACGGAATCTGCCACCTCCCCTCCAGATGCTCCTGTCCCCCCTGAATGTGACGCCAAAGGAGATGCGATGACAGGAAACCATCATGCCATTGGCGACAACATCGTCTTTGGCAAGAGGAGCATCATGTATAAAACAGCTTTACCCGATAATGTCTCTGCAGGGCTAGGGTGTTCCAGTATGATGCAGGCACTCATTCCACCTCGCGATGCAGAAGACCGTGCTTGTATTTACCAACCTTCTGTTGTAAACCGTGGCATGCTTGTTTACGGGTGTGTCATCGGTGTTCGGACTGCAGGGCACCGAGAATGAAGTACACATCTGCCACCTGCCGTCCGGAAGCTTGCCGTCCTCTCTGAATATGCCGTCAAATAAGTTGGGATGAGAGGAAATCTTCATGCATTGTTGACCACATCGTCATTGAAACGAGGTATATCATATATAAAACAGCTTTACCCGATAATGCCTCTCGAAGCGCTAGGGGATTGCAATAGAACGCAGGCACTTAATCCATTGTGCGATCCAGAAGACCCTGCTCGCGATTCGCCGCCTGTTGTTGTAAGCCATGGCGTGCCTGTTTAAGGGAGTGTATTGAGTGTTCGGACTGCAGGGCGCATAGAATGAAACGGTCATCTGCTACCTTCCCTCTGGGAGCTCCCCGTCTCCTCTGAATGTGCCGCCTAAGATGTTACGATGACAGGAAAGCATGATGCCATTGAGGAACACATGGTCACGGGTAAGAGGAATATAATGTAAAAAACAGCTTTATCGTATAATGCTTCTCCGAAGGCTAGGGTATTGCAGAAAAACACAAACACCTAACGGATTTTCAGATGCAGAAAACCGCGTCTAAGATTCCCAGCTTGCTGTTGTAAACCGTGGCATGCCTGTTTACGGGAGTGTCATCGCTGTTCGGACTGCAGGGCACCGAGCATGAAACGGACATCTGCCACCTCCCCTCCGGAAGCTGCCCGTCCCCTCTGAATGTGCCACAAAAGAAGATGCGGCGACCGGAATTCACCATGCCACGGGTGACCGCATTGTCCTTGGCAAGAGAACCATAATGTATAAAAGAGCTTTACCCGTCATACTTCTCCGCGTGCTAGTGATTGTAGAACAACACAGACACTCAATCCATTTAATACTGCGATGCAGAAAACCACGTGATCTGAAGTGAAGGCGCTAAAATGACGGAGGACAAAGAAGAAACACCCACACACACAGGGCGCCGGCGATTGCGATTCCCAGCCTCCTGTTGTAAAGCCTGCTATGCCTGTTTGCGGGAGTGTCATCGCTGTTCGGACTGCAGGGTACCGAGAATGAACCGGGAATTGACCACCTCCCCTCCGGAAGCTGCCCTCCCCTATGAGTGTGCCTCCAAAGCAGTTGCGAAGACAGGAAATCATAATGCCATTGGTGACCTCATTGTCATTGGCAAGCGGACCATCGTGTGTAAAACAGCCTTACCTGATAATTTCTCTCGGATGGCTAGAGGATGGCAGAAGAACGCAGTCGTTTAAACAATTTCCGATGCAGAATACCACGTTTGCGATTCCAAGCCTGCTGTTGTAAACGGTGACATGCCTATTTAGGGGAGTGTCATCCGTGTTCGGACTGTAGGGCACCGAGAATGAACCGGGAATTGACCACGTCCCCTCCGGAAGCACCCCGTCCCCTCTGAATGGGCCGCCAAAGAATTCCCGATGACAAGAAATCATTATGCCATCTGTAACCACATCGTCATTGGCAAGAGGACCATCATGTGTAAAGCAGCTTTACCTGATAATACCTCTCCGAAGGCTATGGGATTGCAGTAGAACGCAGACCTTTTATTCCACTCTGCTATGCAGACGTCCACGCTTGCGATTCCCAGCCTGCTGTAATATCCGTGCCATGCTTTTTATGGTAGTGCAATCGGTGTTCGCACTGCAGGGCACCGCGAATTTCCTGGGCATCTGCCACATCCCCTCCGGAAGTTTTCCGTTCCCTCAGAATGTTCCGCCAAAGAAGATTCGATGACAGGAAATCACCGTGGTGTGCGTGACCACATCATCATGGTTAGAGGACCATCATGTAAAAAAAAAAATTTACCTGATAATACGTCTCCGAGGCCTAGAGGATTGCAGATGAACCCAGGCACTTAATCCATTTAACACTCTGATGTAGAACACCGTGCTTGCGATTTACAGCCTCCTGTTGGAAACCCTGGCTTGCCTGTTTACGAGAGTGTCATTGCTGTTCGGATTGCAGGGTACCGAGAATGAAGCGGGAATTGACCACCTCCACTCCGGACGCCACCCGTCCCCTCCGAATGTGCCACTGAATAAGTGTCGATGACAGGAAATCGTCATGCCATAGGTGACCACATCGTCATTGCAAGAGGCCCATCATGTATAAAACAGTGTTACCTGACAATGCGTGTCTGAGGGCTAGGGGATTGCAGTAGCACGCAGGCCTCTTAATCCACTTTGGTATGCAGAAGACCGCGCTTGCGATTCGCAGCCTGCTGTAGTATCCGTGGCAGGCATGTTTACGGGAGTGCCATCTGTGTTCGGAATGCAGGGCACCGAGAATTAACCGGGCATCTTCCACCTCCCCTCCGGAAGCTGCCCGTGCCCTCTGAATATGCCGCCAAATTAGATGTTATGGCAGGAAATGCTGCACAAGGGGATAATTCAGGAGTCCGCGAGTGCTTGTGCTGCGCCTGTCATTCTCGTGAAAAAGAAAGGCGGCAGTTGGTGATTATGTGTTGATTATCTGCGGCTAAACAACATTACCAAGAAAGATGTCCACCCACTTCTGCGTATAGATGCTGCCCTTGGCTGCCTTCAATCGACTTCTAACTTCTTTTCTGTAGAATAGAAATCCGGCTACTGGCAAACCGCGATGCATACCGAGGATAAGGAAAAGACAGCATTCATAACACCCGAGGGACTTTTTGAACTCAATGTCCCGCCGTTCGGCTTGTCAAACGCATCCGCCACCTTCGAAGGATTCATGGATACTGTTCTGCGAGGTGTACAGTGGGATATATGCATATGCTACCTGAGCGATGTTCTTATCTGTGCGCGCACATTTCACGACCACAACACACATCTCGGCATTGTCCTCCCCTGCATACAGAAGGCTTGTCTTGTGCTCAATTCTAACGAGTGCCCTTTTCATGAGCACCAAGCCTTGCTGTTGGGACATATTGTGTACAGTGACGGCGTCAGATCTCACCCTGCGAATACGGAGGCTCTTGAAGCGTTTGAACCACCTCAGTCTGTAAAACAACTTCGCAGCTTTCTAGGGCTCTGCTCCTATGTTGGGCGGTTCGTGCCTGGATATACTGATGCCACTTATCCTTTGACAAGCCTCCTGCACGAGAATGCCGCTTATGAATGGACGCCTGATTGTTCTGCTTCCTTTCTACAGCTAAAGTTTCTGCTGAAATCGTGACCAATCTTCCGACACTTCAATCCTTCCGCGACAATAGAAGTGCACACAGATGCGAGTGGTGTTGGTTTTGTTGCTGCTCTGGTTCGATGCTTGGTTAACTACGGACACGTCATCGCCTACGCAAATTGGTCATTCCCCAAACCCAAGCGCAACCAGGCGGTGACTGAGCAGGAATGTGTTGCAGTTATTTTGTGGTGCGGCAATTTCGGTCCCATCGTTATGGGCGTCTCTTTACGATCGTCACTGATCATCATACTTTCTGCTGGCTCGTGAAACTTCGCGATCCATCTGGGCGCCTTGCACAATGGGACCTGCGTCTGGAAGAGTACATCTTCACTGTACCCTACAAGAGCCCCCGACGAAACGCTGATGCCAATTCCCGTTCAAGGATTTCTCTTCGTACAATGGAATGCGACGCGGACAGCTTTGACCACCTCATCGCATCTGTACACCATGATTTCCCAGATGCCACAACCTTCGCAAGTGAGAAACGTGATGATCCGAGTTCAGAACCACTTTTCTCTGCAGCGAAAAAGTCGACATCATGTAGTTTTTTGTGTTCAGGATGGACTGCTGTATTAGAAAAATGTCTCCGCCATAGGTGCACGGTTTCTTCTGGTTGTGTCAGAAGCCCTCCGCTCTTCCGTTTTGCGCGTCGTGCATGATTATCCAACTTTCGACTACTTAGGCTCCACGTGGGCACTCCACCGTGCCAAAGAAAAAACTTACTGACCTCAAATGAGCAAGACAACGGAGATATACGTAGCCATTTGCGCCGAGTGTCAAAGTCACAAGAGACCTACTGCAGCTCCAGCTGGTTTCATACAGCATGCGGTGCCACCCAGTCCCCCTTTGAGCAAGGAGGCATTGACCTCATAGGACCGTTCCCACGTTCTTGCATACAAAACTGATGGATCATAGTGTGTGCCGACTACCTGACCCTGTCCTCTGAGAAGGCAGCGCTATCCTCTGCCACTGCAGGTGAGGTTCAAATTTTACGCTGCATTTCTTTATCATTTGTCATGGTCCCCCTCAAGTGATCCCTCGCACCAAATTGTTTCACAGATGATGTTGAAAAACGTATACGGTTGTGTGCCTCGAACCTGCTACACTCAATGCCTTATCACTCGCAGGCCAATGATGTGAAGGAACGCTCGGACAGAACACTTGCGGTCATGATTCTCACGTACGTAAGCTCGGACCACAAGAACTAAACGAAGTATTACCATTGGTCACTTACGCATACAACGCAGTGCAACATGAGACCACTGGATGTAGTCTGCTTTTGCTTCTTTACGCTCGTCCACCCAGGTACACATTAAACACTATCTTTCATATTGGTAAGTGATAGGACGCTTGTATTGGGGAAACGCTCTGCCGAGCGAAGGATGCTCGGCGCCTTGCTCGATCACGTACTCTAGCTTCACAAAGGCAGTCAAAATGCCGATATGGTTCTCTACACCGGCAAGTCACTTATGCTCCGGGTGACCTAAGTGTGCCTATGGACTTCCGTGAGTAAACGCGGTCAAAAACTGCTTGCCGACTATGTTAGACCATTCATTGTGGTTGAGCGTCTCGGCGAGATGAATTATCAGATTGCACACCTGAATTCCAGTGGAAGATGGTCTTCCAAGGACAACATCATGCATGTAGCCCACTCAACGGGAGCCCCACTGACTAGTCACTCGGTGGGCTTCGTCTGCGACAGTAGCCATGTTACAGTGCGTCAAAAGGTGTGCAGCAGCATCATCAGCAGCAACAACAACAACATTAAGAGGGCAACGACGAAGAGGAAGACGAAGTGCAGTACCGGCACCCACCTGCCCTACGGCTTCCCGAAATAAACGCCTGCTACACGCCCCATAAAAACATCACGAATGAAACTTGGACCCCCTGGTTTTCTTTCTTTACGCCCATTACAAAGCGGGGGTCTTGAATGCGGCACCTTTCTTCTCTTCAGTTAGCATGTGTAGGTAAATTGTTCAGTTGCCTTGACATCAAAGTTGACAAAAGCAGACGCCTGCCGCCGAAACATTGTTCTGCATCCACCACTAAGGCTATCAGTGGTGGCGTTGGCTAACACTCCCAGATTTAGGTGACGCAGATAGACATAAATACCGAAGAAAGTGGCTGGGTAAATGAAGCCCCGATTGCTCAATTGGTAAGAGCATCGCGCGCATCTTTCGAAGACGTGCGTTCGTATCCCACCTACCATCAGTAGTTTTTTCTCACACTTTTATACCAATTATTTTTAATGGCATGAGTACAGAATGACACTAGTTTCTTGCGCAGCACTTCCGGTTCAGCTCCTAAGATGAGCGGGAACGAAATTGAAAATATATCACAAAAAAAATTAAAAAACAGTACAGTACAAAATCCATCGGGTTTCATTATCGATTTGATATCAAACCGTAAGTTTAGCGGCAAGTTCGGTTACTTAAACAGCTCGAATAATTTGAAGTAAGTAGAAATCACTGATTACCGGGGACCAAATTCAAGACAAATCAGAAAAATAGGAAAGAAATAGTACAGTATAGTATTCACGGGTTTCACTTAGGTATCATATCAGGTCATAAGTTTAGTTGCAAGTAGACTTAGTGAAGTGCCTGGAATAATTAGAATTTATTAGAAATTACTGAATACCGTGGACGAAACACATGATAAATCAGAAAAATAGAAAAAAAGGACCGTAGAAAATTCATTAAATTCTATTATAGATGAGACATCGGTGAATAAGTCCAGTTACAAATTGAATGACAGAAGTCCCTGGAATAAGTAGACTTATTCCTTGCGCAGCACTTCATGTTCACCTCTTGTGACAAAGGCAGACGAAATTCATTATAAACTGAACAAAAAAGAAATATAGTACACTACGAAATTCGTGCATCTTTGTTAATATATCAGAGTATAAGTTTAGTTACAACTTTAGTTACCGAAGCGTCTAGAATAGTTATAATTAATTAGAAATCATTGATCAGAAAATATATATCAGAAAAAGAAATTGTGCGGTACAATATTCGTGGGTTTTATTATAGGTACATCACAGGACAACTTTAGTAATCGGTTGAGTTAGTGAGATGTCAGGAATAATTGAAATTAATTATATATGGCTTATTACCGCACACCAAAACACCGAATCGTAGGCTTCACTGATCCGCCACGTCAGCACTTTGGCGAAATTCCTGGAAACCCGGCAGCAGAAAACGGAAATAATGACGTCAATAATGACGTCAGTCACAAGAAGTTGGCATGATTTTTCACCGTTTAAATAACGCAAAGCAGTTGCCTGCCATGGAGTGAACACTTTTGCTCCTCTCTCCCAGTGAACAGGTGCTCGCTCGCTCGCTTGCTAGGTACAGCTGCGCGCGCACGCTCATTACACGTTCTGACGTCAGCACTGGAGAGGCCCCATAAGTTGCACTTCATGTGCCGTTCGCTAGGGAGCTACACCCCGCCAGGTGGCGCACGCTGCGCTGCCTCAGTATCCTCCCTCGCTCCTCGCCCGTTGATCGTACTAGGGGAAGCTGTTAGCTCGCATGATCCACCGAGTTCGGTTCGTGTTTTGCGTTCGTCTGAAGCTAACCTCAATAACACCGACGATGAAGTGCACGTGTCACTAAGAGACACCTAAGCAAACGACTAATGTTGCTTGTCATTGTTTATCTCTATTTTATTTCAGTTTAGTTCTACGGGTCTCTTCCCCTATGTTTTACTTCTCAATATTTCTTCACTCCTATGATATCACTAATAAAAATCCGGCTCCTCGGTTTTCTTTTTTCTCATGTATTACATAGCAGGCTTTGATGTCTTGAGGTAGTATGACGGAGTTTACGGCCAGTAGCCTTCACCTTAAAAGCTCACATAAACGAGACATCTGCGGCACAAATGATTTTCCACATCTGTCGCCATGACCGTGAGTGTTGGCACTGGCTGACAATTATAGGGATAGTTATAGTAGATAAACATAATCTAACAACAGAAAGATAAACATGAAAAGTGGATGGGTAAACAACGTCCCGCTGGTCAAAGTGGTAAGTGCATAGCACGCGTAATGCGAAGAAGTGGGTTCGTATCATCCTTCGACAAATAGTTTTTTCACCCACATTCTTGTTTCTTTATATATCATTTATTTACTTCAGTTAGTAACTTGGAGTAATTTCTCCGTTGCTGTACTTGGCGTGAGTGTTTGTTGGCTTCTGATGATGCCAGTAATAAAAATCGGGAATACTGATATTCTGTATACTTCTTCATTACACAGCAATCGTCCCGAATGCGGTATCCTTGATGTGCACTGGTAGCATGTGTGGGTTGATTGACCAGTTGGTTTATCCTGAATGTTTGAAAAAAGTTGACGCCTGTGGCAAAAATGATGTTCCACATGGCAGGCAAGGCCATGAGTGGTGGCCCTGGCTAACACTTCCTTGCTTAGTTCACCCAGATAAATTTCAATACCGAAGAAAGTGCTTATGTAAACGACGCCACCAGAGGTGTAATGGCGAGACCATTGCAGGAATAACGGAAGACGTGGGCTCGTATCCCAGCTACATCCAGTCATTTGATTTTGATCTATTTATTATTTCTTTATTTCATTTGACAACTATGACCAATTTCCCCTCTGCTGTCCTTGGTACGAGAAGAAACGATTCAACACGCTCATCAGAAAAAGTATTAAAAAAGTACTAGGCATTCCGTTACGGGCGAGCACGGACCTCCTTATGCAACTAGGAGTGCACAACACATTAGGCGAGATAATCGAGGCCCAGGAGTCAGCCCAACTGGCCCGTCTATCCTGTAGCCAGGCTGGAAAAAAGATACTGGCAGTTCTTGGGATCAACCCTATCCTCATGGAAGAGCGGAGAAATGAAATTTCAGAAAATCGAAGGAACAACATACGAGTTGCATCATTTCCCCGAAATGTTCATCCTCAACACAACGTAGGCAGACGCAGGGCAAGAGCCCTCGCCCTCCTCAAGCATACCAAGGACGATCCCTACTCGGCATGTTTTGTCGACGCAGCCCAATATGGACAGTCGTCTAACTTCGCCTTTGCCCTCGTTGATCACAACGGACAGATAGTGAATGCGGCTTCCCTGAAGTGCTCAACACCAACCAGAGCGGAGCAGGCCGCAGTTGCTAGAGCACTCCTAGACAACAGCAGATCACAAATCTTCACTGATTCGAGATCGGCGGTCAGGGCTTTCGCTTCAGGGTCCATCGCTGAGGAGGCTCACAAGATTCTCAAGAACAAGACAATCTCTCCACACACAATCACGTGGTTTCCGGCTCACCTCGACCCCAGCTTGATTCGTTTCCCAATCTGAATGACATCGCCCACTCCCAAGCGCGCGCACTAACCCACCGCGCGGGAGCAGGATCGAGTTCAGACTCCAGGGTTCTCGAGTTTCGGGACTTATCCTTCCCCTCACATCAAACTGGCTAGACCTCTGGCGTCCACTTTACGCATGCTTCAGACGATGTGCTATCCAAACCTGGCCCTTTTCCACACGATCACTCCAGAGGCTTTCAGCTCTACTTGGCCCGACTGTGGGGCTGTTAGCAATCTCGCACACATGCTCTGGCGATGCCCGTCGTTACAGGGACCCAATTGCATCACAGAACAAGCATGGAGCTCTGCCTTCCGGAGCTCAGAATATGCACGTCCAACTTGGGCTGTCCAAACAGCCCACGATGCGGCGGTTAGGCTCGGCCTACCAGTCCCCACGTGGGAGCGGCCCGCAGCTCTGCCCTAGGCCAAAGCTTCTCAGGATCTTGTCATTAAAGTTCTTTGTCTGTCTGTCTGTCTGTCTGTCTGTCTGTCTGTCTGTCTGTCTGTCTGTCTGTCTGTCCTTGGAGTCAGTGTTTGTTGGCTTCTTATACATGTCATAATTAGAAGCCTACATGGGTACGCCCACTAGCTGAATTTATAGCCTGTCATTCTACTGATTTGCGGTGTATCATTTTATCAGCCAGACTACTGTCAGTTTACTCAATTGATAAATCTGTATTTTGTTTCTTACTGTATTACAGTGATGCAGTCTGAATTTGAATATATGCGGTGCCTTTCAAGAGCTTAGTATGCTACCGGGTATAGCTAATATAGCTCACTGCGTAATAGGTAATTCGCAATTCTATCTAAATTTTTGTCATGGTATGTGCATATGAGCCACGATGAATATTTTTGCAAAAGCTCACTACTATAGTGCATTGCCAAACTGCTGCTAAGAGTATCACTACACTGCTTTCAGCGTCTTTGCGTAACCTCCTTTGACATGGTGTCATCAGCAAAAACTGCAGTCCAAACGAATGAATCAATATTGCCCTGCGACACAGAATACTAAGTGGAATAATTGTAGGGGTAAATAATAAACTGGTCAAGCAATTGAGCATAAACCTTATTAACATAGCAGCAAGTGGTAAAAGCCGTGCAATATTTCTGTTTGAAGGACGTTTTGTAGCTGGCAGACGTTAAGTTGGAAGCAAATGTATAATGGTAAGTGATTGTAGGCGAGGTAACCCAAGCAGTCTTCGTTACCCAGATTCCTATTAAAAAGCAGCAATAATCACAGCATAGCTAGCCCTCATTGCGTGCTTGCTTGGTTACCTAAGCACACCAAAAACATGCCCACAATAAAAACGCGCATAACCCCCTGCACAATGACCTCATTCGCAACTCAGCATTCAAACCGGTACCTGACTTCGGCTTGGACTGGTGAATGTTACGGCCAACTGCGGATGCCAGCTCCTCTCTGGCACTACCAGCACTGGAGATATCTAGTGCTGTACTCACAAACCTATTATTGCAACCATGCTTTTTTGTCTGTCTATCTTGTCCGTTCGTCGTGAAACTAATCATGTAGTAATCAGACTGCCAGCATGCCACGTGAGACGTTAACCCATTTGAGACCGGTTTCTTTTTTTCTTTCTATATTGAAATAAATCTAATATATTAACTTACCTTTATACTAATAATTCACATGCAAGAAATTATTACTCTTGCCTAATTAGTTTTCGAATTATAGCCCGTGACCATATGGTCACACTGGGCCCTTACGCTACAGCAAAATACACGAAGTTAAAAACATTTATTTCAAGCCATGAAACATCACAAAAACATACATGGCGAATAGTCGAGCACTTATTTAGTGTGATATGGCTTGAGTCATGGAATACACATGCCGACGTCATATTTTGGGCATTGTGTGTGCACCATGCTATTGCAATTATCTCACTCATGCACACCTCCACCTCTTGCCATTAGGTATTGGTGTAACAATGTGGGCCACTTGGCCGTACCGTGTACCATTCAGGACAACACCAGTATTTGGGATTGTGCGTTGACCAGGTCCACTAGGCTTATTGTCCCATGGCATCAGGTATATCTTTGTGCAATTTGCCTGCGGAATTCCACCTGTGTGACGTTGAACCCTGTGCTCCGAATTAGCGCCCAAGCGTTACTGATAGATACATAACAAAGTCAAGTGAAAATCGGCCACCACCACTATTTGCCACGGATTGCAATCCAATAGGCGCCTACATTTGCATCCATCTGGTCTGTACCTCCTATAAAACTTGTGCTGAGCAACAGTGTTTGGATGGGACAACTTCATTCGCTTCTTCTCAACACGAGAGTACCTGTCTGCAGATGACATTGGCTCTACGCCGTTAATGGTGCTTACGATCGGTACTACAGAACTGTCCGTCTAGCGGACAACAATCATCCCATTGTCCCTCATCACGGGATCTTCGTGCCTGCGAGGTTGTTGCTTGACGAATTCTGGTCAAGCGATAGGGCACTCTTTGGGAACACGGTTCTTCTTCACTGTGCCCGTGCATTCGTAGCCCTGCGCCTTGAGATGCCTGAGTAGCTGCATGCTTGTGAATAAATTATCAAAATAGAAAAAGAAAGGAAAGTCGTGCGTCTCTGCCGCGAGTTCTTCCACCATTTGAAGAAGCGGCGCCGCTGCTTTTCCGAAGTCCTTTTCATATTTTTTCAGATGTTCCGGGATCCCCTGCTTGCCTTGATACACTTTGAAGTTTACAAGGTATCTGTTCTTGGCATTTAGGCACCATACTTTATACCTTAAGCAGAGAGGCTTTCCGCGCATAAACTGTTTACAGCCATCACGACCATAATACTCGATCATACTTTCATCATAGCTCAGGTGACGCACAGGTTGAAAATGCTACAGAAATCTTGGATTCAATAGTGCCATCAATGGACGCAACTTTGCCAACTTGTCACTAACTGCTAGGCGTGCATTTGGCACAGTGCAGGAATTACATTCTCTGAACGAAGCGACTTCTTCGCACAGCATTGTAGGCCATCGTGTTTCGCATATCCGAGCCGCTATCCCAATAGCACTTTTGCCCTGGGAAGCGGTTATAGCCGGACAAAACGAGCACTCCAAGAAAATTTAATTCTTCTTTGGTAACCTCCGGATCGGGCATATTCAAAAATAACACATACGTTCTTGTTTGTTGGACTTGCAGCTCCACGACGGCTTTGTAAAAAAGTTCGAACAACTCAACAGGTTAAAAGTCCTTGTAAGCAGCAAAGTTTGGGTCGGGAAATAAGCCAAGGTTTATCTGGAGATCACCCTTCGTCCACTTAGAAACAGTGAATAATTTTGCAGGAATGGCCGCATCAACTACTGAAGAAACCTCTGATGTACCGTCACCTTCCTCGCCGGGGTCATGACCGTCCGAGTCGCATACACCACCGCGGCGTCCGTCCGAGAAAACAGTTTCAGCGCCCGCTCATAGCTGACACCTGCTTAGATTGTCAATGAGCCCACCTGAGTCTTCATCCGCCGAGTCTTCATCCGAATAGGTGCTAGCCTCTGGCAGCTCGATATAAATCACTGACGCGTCGACATCTTCCTCTACGACTACCTTCGCTATTTCTTCCACCATCAACCTATTCAGACAATAAAATAAGAAATAACCACTGCGAGAACGCGCCAGCAGCCATGCAAGAGATGAGAATGCAGTTAAAAAAAAATTAGGTAGCCTAAAGGCCCAGCGTGACCATATGGCAACGCGCAAGATAACAGGCTCGTTCATGGATAAATCAAACATTAATCTTTCACAAATGCTCATCGAAGGTCACATATTCGAAGAACAATACGGAGGTAAGGATATCTGACTATTGCTTAAAGAAGTAGTGGAAAAAAAAACACGCTTACCCCTTGAAGCAATGCATGGCAACGCTACTCCCAGAGTAACACTTATTCCTGCCTTTGCGAGGGGCTCCCACAAAATGACTGACAGCTGCTGCCACTTGGAATCCATAAAGGGAACTCTAATCTGTCAAACGGCACGTCAAAGGCGATTTCGGTGGCGTTTTGTTAATCGTAATTAATTGAAACTCACTGTGCAGACTACTGTGACCATGGTCACGCTGGTCTTTAATGGGTTAAGCGAAATCCAGCGCCGGTTTCAAGCTCAATGCTCTTGAGCACGCTTTGTAGAACGGCAATCATTCATTGGGAAGGCATTTCAGCGTCAACGAAGTAAACATCTGCTATTAGAGATGGCAGGATAAACAGCTGAACTCTACCAGGTAGGCAAGCGGTGATTGCTGCACATGGAATATGATTTTTATCCGCAACCTGAAGTAGAAGCGTTCTACGCCTCAGAAGCCTGTGGGTAAATAGCTCTGCCGTTTCAATTGAAATGATACAGAACGAGGCTCGTCGACTTGGAAAGAATCGCGGCTACAAACTTCACCGCAAGCAGCGAGTGAATGATGCGTTCCCTGGGGTCGCATGGGATCTCCGTCCGAATCAGAACGACATGTCAACAGCTGCATGCCTTTCACGTACAAAGAAAGCCTCACGGAGTTTCACCATTCGTGATCATCCTCTCAGCCAGCACGCAAGTTTCAAAGAAGGCTAATGGAACGGTTGGGTCCATCGGTTCTAGAAGTGTGGACCTTGAATTCTGATGACGCTGTCATCAAAGCTACAAACAAACTGGCATTTCAAGCTCAATTAACGCCGCTGAGGACCATCTATGCTAGTGAAGTTGCAACTAGCGAGCAAGCCCGAAGTGCGGATTTATCAAGCACAAGTTCTTATTCGGAATGTGTATTTTCAACATTAGAAAATGAGACTTGGCCCAATATTGTAAGTTACACCTGTGTTTGCTGCTTTGGTAACCTGCTTTTCGACGCAATCTTAGTGTACCCTAAAATAGGACGAAATAGGCGGTGGTGGAAATTACCTTAAAATTTTGTCCTGTGTAGAAACACACCCACAACTTTCTGTCATTTTAAATTGCGTTGACTATAGGAGTAAGTGAACTAAAAAAACAGTAACTAGGGCGTACACTAGTTCCATAAGAAGCGTGCGGCAAACTATCAGCAGGGCAGGCCTAATGTAGCGATTTCTGTCGCGTTGTTCTGTACTCCATTCTTATCATCATCTGTGCATGGCCGGTCAATCATGACAACGTAAGGAGAATGATGCCCGCACTCAGAACGTATCATAAAGGAGAGAATTGAGATATATTCATTACACTATCCCAGCTTCAGATATTTTTATGAAGCGTTTTTTTAAATATGTTTGTTAAACATAAGGCAAATATACATATATATGTCGTTGAAATTCCAGAAATGCTATACCCACCGCAAGCTTTGTTACTAAGTTGAAAGCTTTCAAGAAATCACTGAAGGGTGCGTCATTCGGACTCACTTTGTTAATTGCATCAACGAAGTCATGGGTTATCTCCGCTAGTTGTGCTGCGGTTGAGAGACCTGATCGGAAGCCATGTTGTTGATACTAAATAAAACTTAGTTTTCAGGTGAGATATACTAGTTTTAAAGATTACATGTTCGAATAACTTAGAACGCGCACTTCTTCATCAGACTCGGCGATAGTTGATGGGTACGAGTTGGAGCATGACTTGGGTATAGAAATATTTTTCGCATGACGCCAGTCTTGCAGAATGTTTATTGTTTCTAAGCATGGTTCACAAATTCCGTTCAAATACAATTACAATGCATTGGCATATCGCTTGAAGAAAAGCGTTTGAAATGTCATCAGGGCTGGAAAACTTCATGTTTGGAGTGGGTTAAAGCAATAATTGTGGAAATGAATACTTGTCATCATGATATTAGTGCCAAGTGAATACATAAGGACATGCAAGGGCCACGTATATAGACAGAATTGTTTTCAAGTGTTTATCTTTATTCATCTTAGGAACAGGAAATAGGAAGCTCCTCACCATATTTAGGCAACGAAGATGAACATTGTAGCTTATATGGATGCCTTTGTGTTACTGTCCCGTGGCCTATATCATATGCGATAGAATGATGACCAAAATAGTGGCTATTTTAACCCCGACCCCAAGAGGCGAACATATATTGTCACGTAGCAGTGACGTAAAAGAAGGCAGCTAAACTGTGACTAAAAAAACTAGCGTTTTATTGGGCGAACTTGTGCGCTCAAAAGCAGGCTACACTCAAAGAACAACGATAGCAGCGAACACATCGGCGACCGTCGAAAATTTGATCAGCGGGTCAAAAGCTTCGGCTTTTATGCATCAGTCGTCGAGTGTTCCAAAGTAATTGCTAGTACCACCATGCCTTCCACAAAGTTCTACATTATTCGCGTCGCACACACATGCAATCAATCTACGCAAGGTTCAGTCACAGTGGATGGAACCATCGATAACACTCCAGAAACTTCCGATACATGCAGATGCGTCCTGCGGTGTGCGATAACATTTGTTAGGCGGTGAATCGTGTCGTTCGATAGCGACAAACAAGAACACGTGTCAATACACCACTCTTAAAGAGCATCCACCCGATGCTGCAAGGAAACGGAAGTAATAAAGAAAAACACGCGTAGCAAAGAAAACAACAAAATTAGGAAGTTGGTCAGCTTCCGTAAAAGGACTTAAGACGCACCATGTGGACCACATCAGGTAGTGCACGGCTATGCTGTGAATGCGAAATCCCGTCTGACAAGACCTCATAGTCCAGTGTGCCAACACGACCTTAAAGGGTCCAAAATAGCGTCGCAATAGCTTCTCACTCAGTCCTCCTCAGCGTATCGGGGCCCAAACCCAAACGTGGTTGCCGGGTTGGTACTCGGCGAAGCTTCGTCGGAGGTTGTAGTGCCGGGTTTCGGTAAACTGCTGGTTCTTTGTCGGTAGGCGGGTGAGCTGCCTAGCTTTTTCGGCGGGCTGGAGATAGGCAGCGACGTCAAGATGCTCCTCGTCAGTGACATGTGGCAGCATGGCGTCAAGCGTCGTCATCGGGTTACTGCCGTGAACGGTGTGATCTGTGTTGTTTCTTGCAGCGCCGTGTTGCAAGCGAAGGTTACGTACGGCAGGAAAACATCGCAGGTCTTGTGTTCCACGTCGACATACATTGTTAGCATGTTGGCGAGGGTCTTATTCATACACTTCATAAGACCGTTCGTCTGCGGGTTGTAGGCAGTTGTCCTCCTGTGGCTTGTCTGGCTGTATTGCAGAATGGTTTGGGTGAGCTCCGCTGCAAAGGCCGTTCCTCTGTCGGTGATGAAGACTTCTGCGGCGCCTTGTCGCAGGAGGCTGTTTTCGACGAAGAATTTCGCCACTTCGGCTACACTACCTTTCGGCAGTGCTTTCGTTTCAGCAAAGCGGGTGGGGGTGTTCGTCGCCATGATGATCCACTTATTTCCGGTTGTTGAAGTGGAAAAGGGTCCCAACAAGTCCTACTCGATGTGTTGAAATGGTCAGCAAGGAGGCTCGATTGGCTGTAGTAATCCCACTGGCCTTGTCGGTAGTGTCTTCCGTCGCTGAAAGTCACTCACTGGCATAACGGGCGACGTCGGTGGTCAGGCGCGGCTAATAATACCTTTCCTGTGTCGTCGATAGTGTACGGGAGAACACGAGGTTTCCAGGGGTTGGATTGTCATGTAGGGCGTGCAACACTTATAGACGCAGCCCTGACGGAACAACAAGAAGGTAGTTGGCGCGGAGGAGTGATAAGTTCTTCTTTATGAGTAGGTTGTTTTGAAGCGAGAAAAAAACAATCCTTGCCTAAATGCCTAGGCAAAAGGTCGGTGGACCCTTCCAAATATTCGACGAGGCTTTTCAACTCGGGGTCAGCTTGTTAATATTCAGCGAAGCCTTCCGTGTTTAATATTCCAAGGAAAGTCTCATCACCCTCGTCATCTTGCGGCGGCGAGTCAATGGGGGTGCATGATAGACAATTAGCATAAGTTTGTTTTCGTCCGGACTTGTAGGTAACAGTGATATCATATTCTTGCAGTCTTAGGATCCACCGCGCCAGCCGTCCTGAAGGGTCCTATAAATTTGCTAACCAACACAAGGCGTGATGGTCAATGACGACTTTGAATGGCCTGCCGTATAGTTCAGAGGGAAATTTAGCTGCAGCACAAATAATGGCGTGGCATTCCTTTTCGGTTGTAGAATAATTGCCTTCCACTTTTCACAATGACTGGCTAGCTTAAGCTATCGCGCGTTCATGTTCCACATTTCTCTCGACTACACTCTTAGGCAAAGTTACACCCTTTGGCTTGCCCCTTCTGCCACACAACAATAATCGTTATCTGCCTTGATGCGTTTCCTTTCTTTAACGCTGTGAGCCCGGTATTTTCCAGTAACGAACGGCACGCGCGTTATCAGCATAGAACACTTTACACCCTTTGGAGTGCCCCTTCTGATAACGCGCGTGCCGTTCGTTACTGGAAAGTTCCGGGCTCGCGGCGTTAAAGAAAGGAAACGCATCAAGGCAGATAACGATTATTGTTGTGTGGCAGAAGGGGCAAGCCAAAGGGTGTAACTTTGCCTAAGAGTGTAGGGCGGCAGCGACGCCTAGGCTACTGGCGTCAGTGTGGATTTCGCTATCAGCGTGCTCGTCGAAGTGTGAAAGTACAGGCGGCAACTATATGCAGCGTTTCAGTTTTTGAAATTCGTCGGTCTGCAGCGTTTCCCACTTGAACTCGACATCACATTTATTTAGCACCGTCAGCAGATCAGCGATGCGTGAAAATTCCTCAACAAAGCGCCTGTAGTAGGCACGTATCCCAAGGAATCGGCGCGTGCATTCTTGTCTTGTAGATGGGCTGTGGGAACATTGCAAGTGCATCCGTCTTGTGCGGGTTGGGGCGGACTTCAGACATGCTGATGACGGGACCTAGGAACAGAACCTCATCGAAAGCGAAGCGGCAACTTCTGGCTTCAGAGGGAGCTCTCATGACTTCATGGCCTCTAGTACTGTCGCAAGCTGCCTAAGTAGGCCGCCCAAATTTCCGGCGAAGACGACGACGTCAACCAAGTAAACAATGTATCGTGCGGTGCCGCAGGCAAGACATGACCAGAGGCTCCAAGCAAGGGGAGCGGAAAGCGTCTCCGTTTATTCAACAGCCGTGTATAAATACATTAAGTGGGAGAGGGTGTGTTCCCTCACCACCATGTGTCATGGACGATACCGATATCGGTCACGTCACACGTGCCGTAGATGCGAAGCCAACGCTGCGCCAGATACGGTACATCCCCTTTTCTTTCAAAGGAGGAAGAAAGAAACACAGGAAAGAACATTAGTAGAAATGAATATTGAGAACGCGATTTAGGGAGCTTGCAGAAAGCTTCGATTGTAAGTAAGGCTTTGTGGGGGCCTTCGTTCTCGGGGTGACCTTCTGAACGGAAGTTCCTGGTTCTGATGCAAGCTTGCAGGAGCGGTGGATCAGGCGGGAATGTGGCCAGTTGTGGCCGGTGACTCGGCGGCATTGTTGCTGCTGTATAGACAGGTTGCGAACGTAGTTCCGGCACCTACTAGGGCGCCCCTCGCGGTGTCGAGTGCACGCCCGGTAGGATGCGACCGGCCCACTTGCGTTTGGAAAGCCTGTCTGCGCATTGTTTCGCACGTAGCTGTCGCCTTTTCTGAGCAATGCCGAAGTGCAACACGAATTGTTGCGTAGTGGGCTGCAACAGCACGTACAGCAACTCACCAGGAACGAAGTTTTACAGGTTTCCGAGGCGACCATATGAAGTAAAACAGCGTCAACACTGGATCGCGCTTGTCCGACGGCAGAAGCAAGCTGTTTCATGTTCCAGCGTTATGCTAAGTACGTTAACGCTGAATTCGTTGCTTTTACAGCAATGATGGCAGCAACGGGACACCTGCACTGCGTACCAGGATATGCAGAAAACAGCGTAGTTTGTTTCTACACTGTACCGCAGTAAAGCTGTGGAACTGTTTCTTAATCCGCTACCATTCAAACAACGTCAGGGCTTGCTGAGAGCTACGAAGAAGGGTTGCAGCTGGCTCGGCTGGCACACACCCGTCTGCATCCAGCGTATCAACTAAGCGGCAGTTGAGATCTCCAACATTTGTCGCCGCGGTTTATTGGAACGTTCTTTGCACGCACTGAAAAATCACAACGTAATAAGTCTCGAACTTCCAGTAACTTGGGCGAAAATATTTTCCCAGCCTAGTCTTACGCAACTGGTAAGCGCCTCACTTTTTTGTGTTTGGGGAGAGCAACGTTAGCATACGTCGCGGCAGGTCTTAGGAGGCTTTCGTACGCCCTACGGTTTTGGGTTAGATGTTTTCGATTCGCATTTGCCGTCCTTATGTACAGAGCAACTACCGTGGCGTGCTTGCACTTCCCTGCGATGCCATCACGGCAATCGCAGCTCACCGCAAGGATTAGTCTGCTGTCTCCGATCTGCAAGAATCAATGTCACCTATGATTTCATGCGTCCACACCGTAGATAACGAAGTAAAGTACGCTGAGCTTCAAGCATCTCGCTGGTGCGCTGATTTTCGTTTGCGGAATACAACCAGCAGTCACTTCCAATCAGTGCGAGTTCAGCAGTTCAGTCATGTCCCGTCCCGCTTCACATGGACGACTTCCTTCCTCTAAATTATTTCCACGAAAAAAAGCTGTCAATATCTTGTAATTCGCAAAACCTGGTTAAAATTATTATCGGCACGCTATTTCGTGCCATCACTACCGTTTCACAGGGCGCCAAACACGCAGTGCGAGCCGCTGACGCCGTGAGTAATCCTACCGCATTCGAGCAACTATTCGTCAGTTGGCGCTAGGGTTCCGAAAGACAAGGCACTGCCTAGCACTTGCAACGTGCCCATGGTGAAGGTCTTCTGTCAGCCCCTTGGCGGAGGTCTTCCTCGGAGTCGCAAAGGCCTCTTTGTCGAAAAGTTTCTCTTGTAGGCAGCAGATGTCGCCGATTGCGCGGCAGGAATGTGCCGTCTTCAGTGATTATGTTATACGACCGGGGATATGTCGCAGCTTGAACGACTTCACCTTTGGTGGCCCACTCCCCTTTTATGATGCGTACCGTGTCTCGGTGGTTGAGTGGTGGTAGTCGTCGGCTGCAACAGTCGATCTGACGATGCTTCTGTACGCTGTGAACTGGGCAGGGCCGGACGTCAGGCACCGTTATCCGTAGTCGTCTTCCTTGAAGTACTTCGCCAGGTGGTGGTCTGGAATCCATTGCAGTGGATGTGTAGGCAAGAAGACCAAGCCAAAAATCGTGGTTCATTTGAGTGCTTTCCTTTGAAATCCTCTTAACTACTTGCATGCTTTTTTCCGCCAGACCATTGAACTGGGGGTACCATGGGCTGGAAGTGGAGCGGTGGAAGTCGTAGCTTCGGGCAAGTGCAGCAAAAGCATGACTAGGAAATTGTGGACGATTATCCCAACAAACTTCAACTGGTATGCCGTATCTAGCAAAAATTGCACTTGTTGCTGCAATGACCGTCTTCGCGGTAGTATCTTTTAGCAGCTCTACTTCACGAAAGTTTGATAATGCGTCGTAGACGCACAGGTATGACCGTCCACCATGCTCAAAAATATCGATGCCGACACGATGCCACTGCTTATCAGGTACTGGGCATAACTTTAACGGCTCTTGGGGCGCTGTCTGTGCGCTTACGTTTTGCATGCAGAACACGCCTGTGCGAAAGCTTCTATGTCACGGTTTATTCCTCGCCAGAAGACGACATGCCTGGTCCATGATTTGCATTTATTGATGCCCAGATGACCTTGATGAATGCGGTCGAAAGTTTCTTTCCTCATCGTAGCCGGAATTACAACTTTGCACCCTTTTAAGAGGACTCCGTTCACGTGAGAAAGCTCTTCTTCAAAAGATTGCGAATGGCCTTGGAGTGCCTTTCCTGCCGCCAAGTCCACAAGAACTTGCTTTAATTCTTCATCCCGACTAGTTTCCGTAGCTAACCTCTTCCAGGTGTTATCAGTGACAAGTGAAGAAACAACACTTACCCCGTGCACTTCAGTGTCGTCGTTGATGACGTCGTTTTCCGCGATGGGTCCGGTTGTTGCACGTGACAGCATGTCAGCGAGAAGCAGTTGCTTCGCTTGTGTGAACGGAAGTTCTACGTTATAATGAAGAATGCGCAGCAAAAAGCACTGCAAGCTCGGGGGCATGTCTCCAATAGCCTTCTGCGAGATGGCGAGCAAGGGATGGTGATCAGTTTCTAGAATAAACGGCCGACCATAGACAAAATGGCTAAAGTTCTCGCATCCATATGCCACTGCCAGCGTCTCCATTTCAATTTGCGAGTAACGTTGGTCGCACTCTGCAAGTGCCCGTGAGGCATACGCGACTGCCTTCCATGTATCCAGGTGGCACTGCAATAGCGCTGCGCCGATTATGTTCTGCGATGCATCACATGACACCTTTTTTTGCTTTTGTTCGATCGAACGCGGCTAGTAAAGGCGCTCTACTTAAACTTTAGCCTCCACTCCAGCGTGATTAGGCGTCCAGTCAAACGCAGTATTCTGCTTTATAAGATTTCTGAGGAGCATCGTCCTTTGGGCCAGTGACGGCATAAACTTGCTGAAATAATTCTCGGTTCCTAGCATCCTCTGTACTGTGAGCTTGTCGGTCGGCGGTGGAATTTGAATCATTGATTTTGTCAGTGACGGGCCTGTTTGATGCCTTCCTGGTCAATGACGTCACCAAGAAACTCGATTTTACCGACACCAATGGAACACTTGTTCGGAATAAACGTCAGACCGCCGCGTTCTGCTGCGTGCAGTACCGACTGCAAGCGCCTGTCATGCTCCTGCCTCGATGACCCCCACACCAGTACATCATCAACGTATACTCTGACCACAAGAAGGCCTTCAAAAATTTAATTTAGCGTTTCCTGAAATACCTTAGGCGCCGATGTTATACCAAAGGGTATGCACAGAAATCTATAGCGCCCGAATGGCGTTGCAAAGGTGCAAATTCGTGAGGTTTCGTTGTCCAACGGAATTTGGTGAAAACCAGAGTTCGCGTCACGACGGGTGAAAACTGTAGGGCCCGCTAACTCTGCCTCTATGTCGTCTCTACGCGGCGTTGTGTAATGTTCTCTCTTGATGCATCGGTTAATCCTCCTGGGGTCGATACATACTCGAATTTTCCCCTCTTTCTTTCTAACAATGACAAATGGACTTACCCAGACTGTGGGCTCGGTGACTTTGGTTTTGATGCCTGCACGCTCCATGCGTCCCAGTTCTTCTCGCAAGGGTTCCTGTAGAGCCAGCGGCACTCGTCAGGCTGCTTGGACGATTGGCGCGGCATCGTCACCTAGAACCATTCGATATACCCTTTCAACGCACCCGGTTGCTGTGAACAAGTGGCGAAAGTTCTTTGCGACTTCCTCGGAACTGTATCGAGATACTGCGTGTATGCGTGACACAAGTCCAAGATTTTCGCTAGCCTGTAAGCCCAGGATGGTCTGATGCCCCTTGGACACCACGACGAAGTCGAGGACGGCGCAACGATCACCTTGTGCCGATTCTGTACAAATGATGCCATCATGCTTGATAACCCCTCCGCCATACGAACGTAACACCGCGCTGCTTGATTTCAGGGGCAGCTTCGGGCAAATTTTACGGTAGCATCCGAAAAGTAGTAGATTTGCTTGCGCTCTTCTGTCGACCTCGAATTCAAGTGGTACGTTCTTGATTTGGCCGACAACTGTCCAGTCTTGTTCGTTTCCTGCGCAGCTTGACACGTCCAGAATGTCAAAGTTATCTTCACCGCCCTGAAGTTCGCCAATATCGGCAAATCGTCTGCAGCAGATAGCAAAATGCTCGGGGCATTGACATTTGCGACATGTTTTCTTGAATGCGGGACACCTTCGTGGTGGGTGCATACGTGCGCACTTAGAGCACTTGTAATGCCTAGGCAACTAAGTTTGTTCACTTGGGTGTTCCTTAGGCATCGCGTCAATGTGGCTTTCGTCCCGTGCCTCAACTTTTTGTTGCGCTGCCGTCGCTTCAGCCGCTTTAGCAACCTGCTCAGCCTTCAGTAAATTCAGTGTAGGGTCCCGCAGCAACCTTTCTTTAAGTTTCTCGTCGTTAATTGCATATACAATTTCGTCCTTAATCATTGCGTCAATTTGGGAGCCAAAGTTGCATGATCGTGTCTGGTTCTTTAAGTCTCGCAAAAAAAGTTCGAAAAGCTCACCATGGGCCTGGACTCGCGTACGGAAAACGTAGTGCTCCTGGACTTCATTCTGCTGAGCCGCACAATATGCAGCGAACTTTGCAATGACAGTGGCGTAATTATTCCTGCTCTCGTCTTCGCCAAAGCTGAGCGTGTTGAAGATCTCGATGACTTCCTCGCCTGCAGTGCTAAGCAGAAGTGTTGTCTTGCATGATTCCGTTCGAGGCTTGCCGGTTGGCTGTACTGACGCGTCGAGAAAAAATTTGAACCTTTGCTTGAATGCCTGCCAGTTCTTGGCAGTTTCACCAGCCGAGCTCAGTGGGCCTGGTGGCTTCAGGAAGTCCATGGGGCTGGTCTTGTAGTATAATCGTCGGTTCACCAAGACCGGACGTCGGCGTTCATCCCACTTCTGGCACCATGTATCGTGTGGTGCCGCAGGCAAGACATGACCAGAGGCTCCGTGCAAGTGGAGCGGAAAGCGTTCCCGTTTATTCAACAGCCGTGTAGATATACACTAAGTGGGAGAGGGTGTGTTCCCTCAACTCCTTGTGTCATGGGCGATACCGATATCGGTCACGCCACATGTGCCGTAGATGCCAAGCCAGCGCTGCGCCAGATACGACACAAACAAGACTGGTCTGCTACATCAGTCCTGCTAACACCGTGCCCATGAGGCGCTGGAATGTTGTAGGCGCAGAGCACAGTCCGAATGGTATGACCTTGAACTCGTCGAGGCCGTCTGGCATGATGAAGGCGGTCTTTTCGCGATCTCTATCCTCGACTTCTATTTGTCAGTAGCCAGACTTAGGATCCACCAACGAGCCCTACTTTGCGTTGCAGAGCCGATCTAATGCGTCGTCTACCCGTTGTAGGGGATATAAATCCTTATTTATGATCTTGTCCAGTCGACAATAATCGAGGCAGAAACGTAAGGTTCCGTTCTTTTTATACTTCGGGACAACATGAGCGCCCACGGGCTTATTGACGGCTGGATGATGTCGTCGTGCAGCAGTTCGTCGAGCTTTTCTCCGATAGGTTTACGTTCTCGCGATGAAACTCGGTGAGAGCTCTGGCGGAATGGTCGAGCGCACTCTTCGGTGATTAGGCGGTGCTTTGCGACTGGTGTTTGTCTAATACTCGATGATGTTGAAAAGCAGCGTTGAAATTGTCGGAGTAGATTGCTGAGCCATTCTTGGTTAAGCATGGGGAGACTTGGATTTATCTCGAAGTCTGCTTTGGGAACCATGGTTGCCGTGGTAGATGCGGTAGAATACGAGAGGACAAACGCCTTACTGGTTTCCAGAATTTCCTCGATGTATGCGATCGTCGTACCCTTGTTGATGTGCTTGAACTCCTCGCTGAAGTTTGTCAGCAACACTTTAGTTTTTGCTCCGTGAAGTCGAGCGATCCCTCTTGCGACGCAAATTTAACGATCCAGCCGTAGAGGTTGGTCACAGTCGACGACACCTTCTGCGTTGGTAGGTGTTTTGGTGCCCACGGAAATGACAATGCTGGAGTGGGGCGGGAGGCTGACTTGACTTTTGAGCACGCTTAAGGCTTGGTGACTACGAGATCTCTGCGGCGTTATCGCTCGATCTTCCGACAGCACTCCGACAGCGCTGTCGATTTCGACTTCAGGTCAACTGATTGCGCCGTGTTGGTTCAGGAAGTCCATGCCGAGAATGACGTCTCGTGAGCTCTGTTAGAGGATAACGAAGGTGTCAGGTTAAGTCTGGTCGTGAACGGTAAGTCTTACATTGCAGATTCTAGTCTGCGTGATGAGGTGTCCTCCAAAGTCTGAAATTGAGGATCTTCCCATGCAGTCTAAACTTTCTTCAACTAGGCGGCGACGGGTCCACTCATGACGGAGTAATCGGCTCCTGTGTCTACTAAGGCGGTGACTGCGTTGCCGTCGAGAAGCACGACGAGGGCAGAGGTTCTTTGTCTTGCGTGACAGGTAGGTCTTGGTGTCGGGTCAAGGCTCCGTCGCATGGAACTGTGGTTGGTACATGGCGCCATCAGGTTGTCTTTCGTCGGAGTGTTCTTTGCTTGCAGATTTTGTCAGTACGGCGGTGTGTCGTTTTTTCGTCGAGGTAGTTTCTTCGGCGTCTTCGTCGGCTGCGGAGGATCTTCGTCAGTTCGATGAACAGCAACTGTACGTCCATCGGTTGCTGCTTTAAGTTTTCCGGATATAGGTTCCCAGAGAGGCCCCGAGCTGGGTCAGTGTATGCTCGGCGCTCCGGCGACAGGTAGCGGCCTGGTGACGGCGAACGGGATGGTCGTCGGGGGCTCCACAGAGTCGTGGTGAGGTAGTCGGCGATATCGCGAGGTCGTTCGCCAATTTTTGGCCGCCGCGCGTTAACGGTGAAACGTCGCAATCCCATCTCCCGGTATGGGCATCGGCGGTAGACGTGACTCAGTCCTCCGCAGTGGTGACAGATCGGGCGGTGATCACGGGCGCGTCAGACGTCTGTCTTCCTTGGGTAGATGCACTGGGTGACCGGCGGGCGTGCTAGAGGCGGTGGTGCACGGCGGAATTGTGTCGTTAAAGGGCCGTGGTACGGTCGGTCAGGGAGGCCTTGATGGCGGGCGACGGCGGCGTAGGTCATCGCTTCCGGCTGGGGTGGCGGTGATTCTGGTTATACCTCAGGAACTCCAAGAGATCGCTGAACCTCATCTTTCATGATGCCGGCGATTAAGCCCACTTGAGGCTGCACGCTGGGGTACAACTTGTGCAGCTCTTGCCGTACGACCGCTATGATAGTCTCACGCAGATCGCCGGTGGCGAGGGATTGAATTCCTCCGAGTTTGTAGAGTTCAGCAGCGGTTGAATTGCCGGTGCCGCATCCCGAGTGTCTTCTCGATGTTGGTGGCCTCATGAAGGAACTCTTCTATGGTTTTCCGTGGGCTTGGTTTATTGCGCCGAAAAGTTATTCCATCACACCACGCATGAGTAGGCGGACTTTCTTCTCCTGGGGCATATCGGGGTCACCGTGGCGGAACAGGCGGCTCACATCTTCCGTAAAGATAGCAACGTTCTCGTTAGGTAGCTGCACTCTGGCTTGCAGCATAGGTTAGACCTTTTTCCTTTCGCCCGACACTTTTGAATGTGCGCAGGAAGCCGCTACGGAACAGGTCCCAAGTTGTCAAGGTCGACTCCCGCTTCTCAAACCACGTTCTGGTGGCGTCTTCTAAGGCAAAGTATACATGCCGCAGCTTGTCGTCGGAGTCCCAGCTGTCAAATTAAATTATGGGGTTTTACGTGCCAAAACCACTTTCTGATTATGAGGGTTGCCGTAGTGGGGGACTCCGGAAATTTGGATCAGTCACTGAATGTTCCATGGTAATCGCTGGCACCCGCGTGCCTTCCGGAAAGTTCTACATTATGCGTGTCACGCACACATGCAATCAGATTACAGAAGGTTCGGTCACAGACAGCGGATGGAACAATCGTAACATTTCAGAAACTCCTATGTACGCAGGCGCGTACTGCACTGTGCGACATTTGTTAGGCGGTGAAGCGTGTCACTCGATAAAGATAAATATGTACACGTGTCAATATTTCATATAATAAACCTGATACCTGACAATGGTCATTTACACGTGATAAGAAGCCAACAAACACTGACACCAAGGAAAACATAGAGGAAATTACTTCTGCAGGTGGCGAACGATCCCACAAGCTTTGCATTTCGCGTGCGAACCTCTATCAATGGAGCTACCATGGCGCAGTTTCCCCTTCAACTTTTTTGGCATTTATGTTTCCTTGTAGAACCCTGGGAGTATTAACCAGCGCCACCACTCACAAGCCCAGGAAGCGGACGTGGAACGTCCTCTCTGCCGCAGGTGTCACGAGGACGTGAACTTAGAATTCGGCGCAAACCAAGTAGTGCCCTGCTCCTTGTTTTATTCTGTGCAGGAATATTTTCACTCTGTCCCGGGGTGTCACGAGCTTGGTATTCAGGCACAACCACCGCTGTCGTCTCCACACTTTATACTGTTTAGGAAAATCAGAGCAACTTGGAGAACTAGTGTAACTGTAAGCGCAGCGCACCGTGCTTTCCGCGTTTTGCCTGCACAGCCCTAACAAGGCTAGCCTTGGGGTAGCACTGCTCTCCTCAACGCTGGCGGCCCTTCCGGATGCAGGATACTCACTATCCCTGCACTGGCTACCGGCGCACGTAGGGATCCCAGGCAATGAAGAGGCAGACGCTCTGGCAAAGAGCGCCCACAACTCAAGCGTCCCCGTGAGCCCTGCTATACCGGCCGCGGACTTCACAAGATACAGGCTGCGCCGGCACATCATCGCCTATCATCTGGATAAAGGGGTATCCCTGGGACGGCCTCCACGGCATCTTCCCAAGCACGGCCTCCCACGAAGGGATACCGCATTGCTTCTCCGATGGCGGGTTGGCTGCTACTGGACGGCAGCTCGCCGTCGTTGGGAAAGCCACCTCGCCAGCCTGTTCCTCCTGCGGTGACCCAGAGACTCTGGAGCACCTTCTGCTGGCCTGCCGTGCTCACCTGCAGCACCGGGGCCGACTTCTGCAGGCGTTCTTCCGCCTGGGGCTGCCATGTTCACGACCTGAAGACACCCTCTTCCCCAGTAGTAATCAGCTACCAACCTTCCTAAGTGTCATCGAGTACCTCAACTCGCCGGGGTCCTCGGTGAGACTCTAGAAAATTTGTTCAAAGATGAATAGCCTAACAGCTATTTACCGCCTCGGGCCTGCTGATCCTCCTCAACGTCGCTTCAGCTGGGCTACTTCCTATCGTCTATCACCAGTCCACTCTTCTGGTTGAAGCCGCTGGGCCTTCCCGGCCGGGCTGCTCCGCTGCTTCTGTGGCGACTGTCCACCTTTCTCCCTCCTTCTAGCTCCTTCACGTGCATAGGCATCCTGCTGGCGCTGAGGCGTGCTCTCACAAGGGTTGTGCCAGCCTTTCTTCCTTTCTCCACAAGAACCACTTCTCAGAGTTTTAGGAGACGATGTAAATGATCGCTTTTGAAGATTATTCCTGGTGGCATGAAACATAGCATGTCTGTGCACTATCTCAGCGTAACTTGTTCATTTTCTTTCAGTTTGTATTGTGAAACTGAATTAGATTAAATATTAAAGGCGAGAAATACGAAAACACACTCAGTAATAGAAGACGCGCGCTTCGCGACTGGTGTCTGACCACAGTGCCACTTCTGCTGTGATCGTGCGAAACCGCAGTGACCTACGCCTGTCCACACACCTGCCCGCCTAGAAATCGTACCTTTGGTTGCACTACCTTCTTCGAACAAGCCAACACAATCGACAGACTCCAGGATCATTGCATGATCGCACACTGTTTTCAAATCATCCACCAGTGTATCAAAAAGAGAAATGCACTTTTTATCGCAGAACATGCATGCGAAATAGGTGAATGGGAATGATACGTTTTTCTTGTTTTTTTTTAAATTTATCTGTGCTGCTCTTCTCGCCTATTTTTTTATTTATTGACATTGTACAAAATGCTTGTCTTTTTGCGCAATGTATTTTCCCACTAGTATTGGGCGCTTGCACTTATATGTGTCCTTTTATTTTTTTATTTTTATTTGTCCTTGTTCAGGAAGTCGCGCTCGTATACCCCTTAAAGTGCCTGTGTTCGTTTCTGGTAGAGAGGCAATTTAAATAGGAAGAACTGAGAACACGTAAGTGCTCTTTACCAAAAATGCATTCTGCCCTCTGAACAAAAACCTCTGGGAGGCCACCTACATAGAAGTTTAGGTTATTGTGGATACCCCGTTGTGCCACACGCACGCATATGCACACATGGTGTTCCTTTTTAGACAATGCAGATTTTTCTTAAAATACCTATGACCGTGAGACACCTGTCGTCTTCGCATACGAGCTCTACGGCTAGGCGGAAGCACTTTACCGCTGGCTAAGTTACTCTGAAAAGAAAAATAGATTTGTTTATTACCTTTTTATTGTAACTTGAGGGCCGTCTTATAAACGGCGAATTTCAATGTAGACACATTTTTGTGCACCTGCTTTCTTTTGCAACCTTGAATTCCACATTTACCTGAACAAATTGAGTGTCGAATTTCAGTGCTAAGTCCAGGAAGTAATGAAACCGAACACCGCCGAAGCGCAGAAAAAACGGACCCGCTATTATATCAGACAAAAACGCCTAGTGACAACATTCGCAAAGAAGACAAAAACCAAACGTCTGGGCGAGTCGCGGCAGTGACGCGTGCGGCACGCTTTGAATAGCAAGTATGTGCCGCTGTGGGCCAGGTCCTTAGTTTTCTCGACATGCTGTCATTAGAACTACGCCCCGCATTTTATAGGGCATTGCCGCCTGCCGCGCCGCGGTACGCTCTTGGTCTTGATGGTGCTTGGAATTGGCCTTCAAATTCCATGATATCTTTTTTTAATTACGGACGATTTTAAGGATGGAAAAATGCATGTGCCCTAAATTGTGACCCCCTACAAGCGTTTTATATAAATAACTGCCCTCAAGGTATGAATGCAAATAACGCGTTCTTGTTAATGAATTTTTAATAGGCCATGGAAAACTGTTTCCGCCTTGTCGAAGAGCTGATCTGCGACGACGATAACTTTTTCACAGCTATAGCTTCTCTATAGAAACTTTTATTGTCTGAAAAAAATATCCTTTTATTATGAACATCTTTACAACACCTGCGAGTGGGTGACACACAGAAAACTAGGAGCTTTTGGCACATATATACAAAAAGATTGCTCAGTTTATAGCGTATGATGCATTGAAATTGTCTAAATGAATAAATCTACATTTTATATAAAATATTCGGCGATGAAAATTTTGAATCCGTATTGATTGAAATAGTGGTTGATGTGATAACACGAAATCTCTTTCTCCTTTTTTCCCTTTCTTTCAGGCTCTTGACATATTCAAAAGTGCCAAGGAAGAAAATGATGAACGGGTACGTAAAAAAAAAGAGAAAGAAAACCAGGGATTGAAAGTAATTGTTTACTTGCGTGCGCATCTTTTGGCACCTGCATAAGACTCTATTAGGATTATGGTACATTACGAGAGAAGACAATCAGGGATGTCTGTTTATCTGGAAAATGGTGCGTGATTACCACAAGTTCATTTCTTTGTTCAATGTAAGGGTGCGCATCAGTAATCAAGCGCATGTTGTGACACGAAAGAAATGCGCATGCATTGTTTTTATTAGAGTTTCTCTTTTACCCAATTGTTGTTCATAATCGGCAGCAGTAGAATACACACTCAAGTTGTGAGTACTATGCGCAAGGATGGGACGACTTCGTAGTATGACCATATTCAGAGCGGGAACTACTGCGACACAAGCTTCACAAAAACACAAGAATTTAGCCATGCTCCCATACCATGTCGCCCGATTTTTACTTTTGATCAATTTCACTTCGTATTAGGATGACTCCTTAAATGATAGTATTGCGACACGTTAAGAAGGGCAAGATGCACCTTAGGGGAAATAGTGTGAGCTGTATATTGTAAATAGCATAGCGATGTCCTCGTTTCCGTTTTTTTTTATTTATTTCATATGCCTCACAGGCCCCAGAAGGAATATTGCGTGAGGGGGGTGGTACAGATAACAATTGTGGAGCAAAAACATAGTTCTTGGTGCATAAATACGAACAAAACGAGAATCAAATAATAAACAAAGAACGCGAAGTAAACAAAGATAAAAAGCAAGGAAGGTCAACGAAGAGGAGTTAGCTTTTCAGTGTACAGTAAAGCAAACAACCTTACGACAAATGCTTACATCAATAAATAACAATGAAGTTAAAAGTAACAAAACTAAACATATACTTGTTTTTAGCTATGTACTAGCCAAATATGCAGTTATTTTTAGTTTGAAGGTTTATGGGTCATTATTATCAGCGATGTTATTAGAAAGACAATTCCATAGTGCAATAGCACGTGGCAAAGCTGAGCAGTTGAATGCATTGGTGTGACCGAAGATGCGTTGGAAACTGAGATCAATATGCAGGCGTCTAGATGTGCGGGAGGGACGAACGAGTGGTAGATCATATTCCTGCGCGATTCCAAGATGAAAGCGGCAACGACAACTTGATGTTAGTTACGCTCGAAAATGGGCTATATACTCTGGCAATGAAACGTGCAGCACGGTTTTGGATGGTCTCGAGAAGATGGATTAGATATGCCTGATGAGGTGACCATATAGAAGCTGCGAATTGGAGCTGCGGTTGCACTAATGATTGCTAGGCTATCGTTCTATTGAAGGAAGGAGCGCTGCGAAGGTTACGTTTTAAATATCCTAGAGTGCGTGATGCTTTAGCCGTTATTTTCTCAATGTGGGATGACCAGGAATGGCTAGGTGTTACAATAATTCCAAGGTACTTGTATGAAGATGTGCGAGCGACGATACTATTGCCAAGTGAGTAACTGAAAATGGAGTAGGACGTTTTGCGAGTAAATGTCATCAGATTGCATTTGTTAGTGTTTAGGGTCATTTGCGAATCCAAACACCAGTTAGTAACACATTGAAGGTCATGTTGAACAGCAATATGGTCAGCCGCTGAGCGGATTTGACGGTAGATAACGCAGTCATCTGCGAATAGCCGAACACTGGATGTAATGTTAAATGGCAAGTCATTGATGAAAATCAGGAAGAGTAAAGGTCCAAGGACACTTCCCTGAGGTACGCCTGATACGTTTCTGAAAGGGGAAGAGTACTGGTCAATGACAGTGGACTGCTTTCGAAAAGACAAAAAGTTTCTTATCCAAGAAATTGTTAGTCCGTCAAGGTTTAAGCATGAAAGTTTAGAAATGAGGCGACAGTGAGCCACGCGATCAAATGCTTTAGAGAAGTGGATGAATATTGAGTCAGTCTGAGCATTGTCGTCCATATTTTGGAAAAGATCTGTAGTGAATTCTTTAAGTTGTGTCTCACATGAAAGGCCTTTTCTGAATCCATGCTGATGTTAACAAAATAAGTTATTACATTCTAAGTGATGAACGACATTAGTAAAAATGATGTGTTCGAGTAACTTGCAGGGAACGCTAGTAGGTGATATGGGACAGTAATTACTCGCTTCGCTCTTGTCACCTGACTTGAAAATGGGTATAATTTTGCCGACTTTCCAATCATTCGGTAGCTCCCCTGTTGACAGTGACTGCTGAAATATATGACTAAGGATTGTACTGGAAGGGACTACTGTATGCTTTAGGATTTTCGTGTTGATGCCATCAAATCCGGAACTACTCAATAATTTTAGATTGTTAATCAAAGCAGATTCCAGCAGCTGTTACGGTAATAGGAGTCATATATTGGTAATCAGAGTCTGCCATCTTTGGCATATTGGAATGGTCTTCCTTTGTTAACGTGGAAAGAAAGTAATTGTTAAATACAGATGTGCCGTGCTCTGGCGGTATGGAAAGACCAGTGCTATCCACCAGTGCGGGAGTGTCAGTGCTGTTTGAAGGAGATATGGTTTTCCAGAATTTCTTAGGATTATTTTTTATCAGTGACTCAAGGTCATGGGAAAAGAATTGATGCTTTGCACGACGAAGGGAAATGCAGTAGGCTTTTTCGCAAGCTTTATGTTTATTCCACGAACCTAACGTGTTTACACGTTTGGCTGCCCCGTATAAACGTTTCTTTTTGTTTTTTGACACATTCAAAGTTTTATTAAACCACGGTTTGGAGCAGTTGGTGCGAATTGAGATCTGGGGTATGTATTTGTTTGCTAGACCTAGTAGTTCTTTTTTAAAAAGGCACCAATTTCTGTTGACTGATCATTGAGAAAACGTTGCGATAAATCTAGATGAAACCTTTGTAAATCTCGGTTAACGGTATTATAGTCCGCTCTTTTATAGTCAAATATTCGTTTTGTTGTTAGATAACGTGTGCATGAAGGTGCGTGAATTGTAAATTCCAGTAACGAGTGGTCACTAAACCCATCAGTGATTGAAATGGTGGTAACCCTATTAGGTGCTGTTGTTAGAACAAGGTCTAAGATGTTAGTAATGCGCGTTGCTTGGAGGAATGGTTGCTCAAAAGAAAAATCAAGGATGAGCTGGACAAAGTCATTAGGTGCACGCGAATTGCCCCTTAAGTTAGGCCAATTTATGTCCGGGAAATTAAAATCGCCGAGAATGAATATATCAGCTTTAGGGAATTTAGAACGAACAGCAGTAAGGTTCTCACGCAAGTTAGAAACGAAGTTATCGGTGCTGTCAGGAGGCCTGTAACACACTCCGTCAAGTGCCTTTGATAGTGTCGATGTTATACAAACCCACACTATCTCAATAGCGGAGGGTATCGGTACTATAAACGAAGTGATGTGTTTCTTTATTGCCAGCGGGACACCACCTCCCCTTTGATTATGTCTGTCTCGGTGATAAATGACATAGGCCTCTCTATCAGGAAAAACTTCGCTGTCATTCACGCCGCCACAGAGCCAAGTTTTCGTTAGTGCCAAAATAACACAGTTGTTATTTTCCAAGTACGATACGATTTCGGTGCGTTTAGAAATTATACCACGAATGTTAGTAACTGATAAAGCTAGGCACGAAAGGTCGATGTGTGTATGGTGCGCAGCAGAGGGGTTGTCAGGCGCGCATGTTATCGGGTTAAGTTCTAGCTATCGCGAAATCAGTACCACGGTATCGGACAGCGAGTCATACCTGTAAGTAGTGTTATCTACTCGCAGTTTGTGGAGGGTTCACTTCACCAGTACGCCCTTGGTTTTTGCGAAGGCAATGAGCTTGCGTCGGGCGATGCGCGTTTGGAGGGAAATATCTTCGCGAACAGCAAACGCCATGCCTTTGAATTTATAACCATTTTCTATCACGCTTTGTTTATCTTTAAAAAACGTAAATTTAGCAATTATTGGCCTGTTCTTCTCTCTGCTGAACTTGCCAAGGTGGTGTGCGCGTTCTATTTTGGTGGGCTCGATGGTGATGCCAAGGTGTTCTCTGCACAAGTTGATAACTTTTGATTCAGATGATGGCCATGATTCTGTTCCATCATAAGGGACGCCAAAGAAGAGTAAATTAAACCGCCGAAGTCTGTTTTCGGCATCCTCGCAACGCATCTCTATTGTTTTAGGCTGCATCGAGATAGCATGGCATTCTTCAGGAGACTCGGGGGATGACCTATTGTCAAAACTTTTAATCGATTCGAGATCGCCCTCAACAGTCTGAAGCCTAACAAATAACTGTTTCACTTGACCGTCGACAGATGCCTGCCAACTTTTAAGGGGTCGCAGGTTATATCGAATCTCATCTTGACCGGTTTCCATACGTCGCAACGATTCCAAAATGGTAGCTAGGTGAACGGGACCAGTATTTGATTCGACGCCTCCAGAAAGGAGTAAGCGTACCCGACATATAAACAAGCACAACAAGTTCTTACAGCGTTTGATAGCAAGTGGCAGCTCGCTGGGACACGACACCACAAAAAGACAGTGATTGCTGCTCTTCAGGCAAGAACAACCATTCAGGTAACTAACCAGGAACCGAAGCATCGGTGAATACTACATGTCTAAAACGATGTCGTGCCCCAGCCTGGCGGTGCCGATTGATTGCTTATAAGCTGCGTATCCCGTGCTGATAGTGCCGGCATGTCGTCTTGATAATCCTGAATGCCATCAGCAGGTCGGAATAAATGTCAACTTTGGTGATGGCGGGCATTCCACGGAGCGATTAGTTACTGGTGTGCTGACTGCTTCCTGAGCAGTACATGATGCGGTAGACAACGGCAGGGCCAGCATAATTAGGTGCACCTGGAACAGAAGCATCAGTGAATGCTCCAGGTCTAAAACGATGTCATGCCCCAGCCGGGTGGTGCAGATTGATTGCTTATAAGCTGCGTATCCCGTGCTGATAGTGCGGGCATGTAGTCTTGATAATCCTGGATGCCAGCAGCAAGTCGGAATGAATCTCAACTTTGGCGATGGTGGGCATTCCACGGAGCGGTTAGTTGCTGGTGTGCTGACTGCTTCCTGAGCAGTACATGATGCGGTAGACAACGGCAGGGCCAGCATAAGTAGGTGCACCTGGAACAGAAGCATCAGTGAATGCTCCAGGTCTAAAACGATGTCATGCCCCAGCCGGGTGGTGCAGATTGATTGCTTATAAGCTGCGTATCCCGTGCTGATAGTGCCGGCATGTAGTCTTGATAATCCTGGATGCCAGCAGCAAGTCGGAATGAATCTCAACTTTGGCGATGGTGGGCATTCCACGGAGCGGTTAGTTGCTGGTGTGCTGACTGCTTCCTGAGCAGTACATGATGCGGTAGACAACGGCAGGGCCAGCATAAGTAGGTGCACCTGGAACAGAAGCATCAGTGAATGCTCCAGGTCTAAAACGATGTCATGCCCCAGCCGGGTGGTGCAGATTGATTGCTTATAAGATGCGTATCCCGTGCTGAGAGTGCCGGCATGTAGTCTTGATAATCCTGGATGCCAGCAGCAAGTCGGAATGAATCTCAACTTTGGCGATGGCGGGCATTCCACGAAGCGGTTAGTAGTTGGTGTGCTGACTGCTTCCTGAGCAGTACATGATGCGGTAGACAACGGCAGGGCCAGCATAAGTAGGTGCACCTGGAACAGAAGCATCGGTGAATGTTCCATGTCTAAAACGATGTCGGGCCCCAGCTGGGCGGTGCCGATTGATTGCTTATAAGCTGGGTATCCCGTGCTGAAAGTGCCGGCATGTCGTCTTGATAATCCTGGATGCCATCAGCAGGTCGGATTGAATCTCAACTTTGGCGATGGCGGGAATTCCACGGAGCGGTTAGTTGCTGGTGTGCTGACTGCTTCCTGAGCAGTACATGATGCGGTAGACAACGGCAGGGCCAGCAGAAGTAGGTGCACCTGGAACAGAAGCATCGGTGAATGCTCCATGTCTAAAACGATGTCATGCCTCAGCCGGGCGGTGCCGATTGATTGCTCATAAGCTGCGTATCCCGTGCTGAGAGTGCCGGCATGTCGTCTTGATAATCCTGGATGCCATCAGCAGGTCGGAATGAATCTCAACTTTGGCGATGGTGGGCATTCCATGGAGCGGTTAGTTGCTGGCGTGCTGACTGCTTCCTGAGTAGTACATGATGCGGTAGACAACGGCTGGGCCAGCAAAAGTAGATGCACCTGGAACAGAAGCATCGGTGAATGTTCCATGTCTAAAACGATGTCGTGCCCCTATAAATTGCTACGTATGGAGGCTTCATTATTGCGAAATACGAATCTAAAGAGAAAACTTTCTTTCATTTGCAACCGAACTTCTTTAGTCGTCTCACATAACAATATGGCACTGTTGCACACTTGTTACATTGATGTGGGTATGTTGTCAATGTGGTTATGTAGTGTCAAGGTTTGCGTAGATGGGTTCACATAAAAATATACGGTTCTGTTCCCGTGTGAGCGTGCGCGTGTGTGTATTGGCTTCATTTCTCTTAGGGTCTTTGGAGGCTGGTTACGCCAGCCCAAAATTCCATGCCCTACCGAGAGGACGAGACCGCAGGCTAAAGCAGTGAAAATGAAACAATCTTAGGAGTTTCTTGTCCCAAGCAAACAATTCGGAAAACTTCGTCCGTTACGCTTGTATTGGCAATTATTAACCTGTGAAAATACCGGGGTGCGTTTTCTATGTGCCCATAAAAGTATATCTTACGTGGCAGGTTTGCAACCGAACTTCTTTAGGCGTCTCACACAACAGTATGGTACTGTCGCACACTTATTAATTATTGTATAAGAGGCCCAACGTGGTGGCTGTAGGAAGCGCTCGTCACAAAAAAATTCAGTGCGGGTCTCGTTCAATTACATCATTTTGCATTGTTGGCTCTAGATCGTATCGCGTGCACGAATCATCATAGCGCGTTGGATCTGCCTTATTTAGGCCTATACTTCAAATAGTAATAATAATAGTAGAGGTTCGGCAAGGATAATGTGTATGCAGGGGCACCTATAACGTGAAGCTCTCCCAAACTTTTCTATTCCAGTTCTGAAATCAGCAATCCGCCATCCCCTCTTTGGCCTATATCACGCGACATCACGAAAACCGTGATAGCTCGCAAACTGATCTGACGTCTGCACACTTATTTTGCATGATTTGTCCGAACAAAAGAAAAATATTATTTCGAATTCAACGCCTTTTTGCCATTAGCCCTGGGCTGTTCATCAAAAGTTTTCGGGCTGCACGCACTTCATCTGCCTGTCTCTCGGTGTCACAAAACCGCGAAAACTCACCGCGTCAAAGAGACGTGTACACCTTAAAGATGAATTATTATGCGAAAAAACCGAATTTTTTGTAAATGGGTGCAGGCTGCCCCGTTCTGAAAGCAATAAAAGATGGCTGCTGCCAATCCCTCAGGCACTGGCTACTCACACCAGCCGGGGAGCATGGGTTTATGTGCGTATAATAAAGCGATTGGCGTGACGTGTAACGTTTTCGAGAAGTTTCGGAACGTTTACGACCTTCATCTGCCAAGTCTTTTTCGCTGAGGATCTGTTTTGGCGGTGTTCATAACCTTCCTTTTTATGCCACCGCGATTTTCGACCAGCCACAGCAAGCTAAGTAAGGGAAAGTGGACCAATCGTAGACGCCTGCACCACCGTCTTCATCCGTTTGTCTATATTCAGTGCGAGGGTTGAGCTCCATCGAAACCCTCTCAGGTTCTCGCATCCTGGAAGCCAATTACAAATCAAAACCCGCTCCATCTAGGTAATTGTATTCGTTTTTAAAGCAAAGAAAAGTGACTTCCTATAAATAAAGAGCGTGTTTGATTGGTCAGTTGAGGCAACACAGCGCCTCATCGCCCAATGCATACGTTGGCGGTTACTCAAATTTGGCGCGAGGTGATTGCGGGAACATTACGTTATAGAGTCCCCACTCACAAAAAAGAATTTTTGTCAGAATTGAATACTTCGTAGTAGTATACAGCTCTGGTGTAATTTAGACAGGTGTGTGAGTGAAAATGACTCACCATTCCACTAATTACGTTTTTCATTTCGCATGAGCACAGACGAAGCGGTACGGGGTACATCACTAGAATTCTGTTTGAAGAATATAAAACAATACTTGATAAAGTAAATTCACATCTTCGTTCTGGCAAGATTGGATGCTCCAGTGTACTTCTATGAAGGCGAATTGCCGTTTTCAACTGAAACATTATGTGGGACGACTTCTAAGTTGCAATTCTTTATTTTATTACCTTGAATTTTATTTGTTGTTGAAGGATCGACATTTGGGCGAGTTGGTACTGGTTGAACATCTTGAAGGGGCAGCGCAATAAGACGATGACAGAAGGCAGGAAACACACAGGACAGCGCTGAACTCACAACTAACTTTATTCGAAGGCATACACACACTTATGTACACAACCCATCGCCACGTGCTCTCCCGTCCATGGCGTCATTATCAGTGCGCAGGCAAAAAACACGAGCCGCTTCATAACGTAGCATTAGATTAAATGGTGTTTCGTGTTTTTTGCCTGCGCACTGATAATGACGCCATGGACGGGAGAGCACGTGGCGATGGGTTGTGTACATAAGTGTATTATAAGGTGGTTTATTTACAAGCGAGGCCATGCCACAACAGCCGCGATCTAAGTGCGCCAGTTGCAATCTCGCGCTTTTCGGGTGGCTGGATTTCGTCCTCTTCTCTGAATGGTGCCTCGCTCGCTACCCATCTACATTGGCCCCGGCAGCGAAGTGGAGACATCCTGGTGGCTCAAGGTGATGCAAGCCCAAGAGGGTCTTAGTAAGGCTTATAGCGGCTCATTTGGACTCTTTCGCGACCACAGCAATATCTGTCGGTGGGAGATGTCACATGCTCAATGATGTAGTTCACAGGTGACGTGCATCGAATTACTTGATATAGGCCGTAATATAACGCTGCGAATTTGCGGAAGAGACCACGTGTCTCACGTTGAACTGAAAGCCACACGAACAAGCCAACAGGGAAGGTAGGCGCAGGATTAACCAGGTCAAGGTGTTCTTTTTGAAGACATTGTGTCACGCATGGAAATGAACGTGCTAGTTGGCAGTACCCTTCGGCACAGTAAGCGAGTTCTGACGCTGGGCGGTATTCGAACACATCTGGGAGGTATCGAAATATATTATACAGTTTGGAAGAGGACTCACGTGCATATATCACAAAAAAGCGGAAAATCAAGTGGTTGTTTGTTTGGCGGCGTTGTATGCCTATGTAACAAAAGGATGCCAAAAGTCTCAATTGGAATGATCCAACCCAGTTAAAACACAACAGGAAATTTCAGTCTGTCGTATTTTGGGACCTTGTTTCAGTAGTTCTGATGTCTGTCGTTCTGTACTCTGTAGTATGACGTCCCGTAGTCGGGAATTCTGCAGTTCTTGATCAATATTTAATTAAAGATTGACAGCGACCTCTTGAAGTCTATGTAAATTTGTTAGTAGAAGAAAGGAAAATGTTAATGTTAAAAAACGTCCATGCGGGGAATCGAACTTGCCACCTGATCTTTCCGAGCTTAGCATTTTACCACTGCACCACTCCGAAGTTTTGTTTTGTTTTTTACATGGAAAACAAAACTGAAGGCTGTATTACAACGTTGACACAATTGCAGACTCAATGCTCGGGAAAACACACACATGCATCCAACATGTGCATCCAGTCTGGAGGAGGGCCCTGTACAGCGTACACATTTCATACAAAGGCAGCACTTTCACGAAAGAAGGATTTTTTAGATCGCGGGCTTTCGGCATGGCGATCACAGTCTACTTCTCCACAGGCTATATAAGCCAAGTACTATGAACATGCCATAGGGAGGACCACCAGTAACCTTAAACGGCAGAAACCTAATTGAATATGCAGTCATGTCAATGTCCTTTCTAAGCATCTGTTGGAGAATGTCCCAAAAATACAGCGTCCCTACAGTCTTTGAAGCAGTGATTTATGGTTTCTGCACGTCGACAGAGCCGAGAGTTTGTTGACCACGGCACTAAGCAACCCCTTGAATTTAACCAAGCTTTAACAGGGAGTGTTCCTGAATCTAATTTAAAGAAAAATGTTTTTACTCCAGGAGGTACACACATTTTTCGGACGCGCTTAAGTACATCCTGAAAAGATTGCCTTAAATAAGGTCCACGATACAAAGCATCTGGGAAAATAGACTCCACCAGTGCCGCAGAAATTGCTTTTCGACTGGAATTGAACACGTACTCCAGGCTGAATCTAACTTTCAAGAAAAGAAATGTGTCAACAACCTCCTTGAGAAACCCCCATGGAGCCTGTGGGACATCTTTGACGTTTGATGACACTACTATATTAGGAACATAATGAACTAAACGGAGTTGCAGCATTTCACGCAATAACGGATGGTCACTGTCTCGAAAGAAAAACAGGCGAGAAACAGCTTGCCTGACAAAGAGGTGTACTAATCCTAGACCACCACGTTCAAGGGGGAGGAACAGATTGTCGCGCCGCATCGATTCACAGCTCGAACCCCAAATAAATTTTGCAAATACGCGATGCAGTGCCTGAAGGTGAAGTCGTGAGCAGTGTGGTACTTGCAGCAAATACATAAGACGGGAAGCTAAGAACACGTCGCACACTTCAGCACAAATGAACATTGACAAATTACGCCCTCGCTATGAATTCACTTTACGTCGAATTTTGCCAACTTCTCCCGACCAATGAGCGTTTCTATTTCTATACTGTGAGAGAGGCACACTCCGAGTATGTCGTTGGACGTACATTTTGGCCATGTCTATAGTAGTATTCTGTGTCTGCGCTGATGTTTATATTTGCATTTTAAGAGCCAAGATCCGCTGTCACTCCACCGCGTAAACTGCCGCATCTCTAGCAGAGCAAAAGTGTTGTTACCATCGAAAGGAACATCGTGGATTGCTAGAACATCGACTTTCCTGTATGATATCTATATTAAAACAGAAATTCATAAATAGACAACGGTGACTGTTAGGATTGTTACTGTTAATTTCTACACTTGTCTCTCGCTCTTTACACTTTTTAGCACGCATATAATTCGTGTGTTCAATGCAAAATAGTTATATAAACATTCGTGGATGACTGTTCTTTCTGACAGCATACTGGCTTCTCACGGCAGCGCTTTACCAGAATAATGAGACCGGGGTGAGACAGCTTTTCACGCAACTTTGTGGAACAACCCAAGACTTCGTTTTCGCTTCTCAAAAGCTTATGTAATATTTCTGGGAAATTAACTGATGTGTCAGTGTAACGGCACATGTAAGTCCACAGGCCAAATCTTACCAAATAAAGCAAAACGAATACGCTGCCATTCCCGCAGATGGTATGATTTTGATGAGGCCGGTATGGCGTTGCTGAGGCCTCGTCACCAAGGCACAATTATGACAATTGGCTATGTCCACTTATATACAAGTTTCGGTGCTATCAGCACTGCCGGCTTCAGGGAAGCACGATTGAACCCTGTGCAAGGGAAAAGTACCGTGTACGCCACCGATGCGACACTGACATACAATTTGAAAGCGTTGCGACGGAAAGCGCTTCTCTCGCGGCGTCAGAACTTAAGTCGCTCTGACAGAAAGTGGCACATTTCTGTGTAGTCCCGACAGAGAGTTCCTGTTGCGACGTCAGAATCGCTGTCACGATAGAAAGCTGTTGTTGTGACTACAGAACTTTTGTTGTGACGACAGAACGTTTCTTTTGCGACTTCAAAACTCTTCGTCGTCGCGAGAGAATCATTCTGTTGCGACGACAGAATTTCTGTCGTAATGTCAGAATCGCTGTCACGATAGAAAGCTGTTGCTGTGACTACTGAACTCTTGTTGTCGTGACCGAACGTTTCTGTTGGGGCTTCAGAACTCTTCTCTTCGTGACAGAATGTTTCTGTTGCGACATCCGAATTTCTGTCGTAACGTCAGAAATGCCTGTTGCAGCTACAGAGAGATCAGGAACTTCTATCCTACAACAGAAATTCCTGTAGTCACGACAGATATTTATGTAGTTGCGACAAGAATTCCTGTTGTCTTTTTAAACTAGGAAGGCTATGTACAAAGAAAGCATATCACCGTATGTTCCGTTAAAACGCTCCGTCAAGCCATTATTCGGCGGATGATAGCTTGTAGTGGTGCGATGAATAGTATTTCATTCATTGAGAAGCTCTTGGATGACTTGCGAAAGAAGCGCACAGCCTCCGTCATTGAAAAGCTCACTTTATGCGACATGGCGAGGAACGAAGTTGCGCAAGATGAGCAAGGCCACACCCCGAGCTGAAGCTTCTGCTAAAGCGGTGGTTTCGCCGTATCGAGTCACGTGGTCGACGGCCACAGTAATCCGCCGATTGCCCGCAGGGCTGCAAGAAAGGGGCCTGTACAGTTATTTGCCTATTCTATTCTAGTCCCATTTGCTAACCTGTTCGACTTTTTAGAAAACACTGGTTATTTACACCAACAATAATGTAATGCAGGTTTACCTGCTCTAACGTTGCGCTTCGATTTGTTTTGTGTCTGGCGCAGCATGGCCTTAGTTCCCTTTGTGGCATTAAACCCAAACTAACCAACCAAACTAACCATCTATCAAAATGAAGAGCTGGACACTGCAAATGTTTTAATGGGCCAGGCGTGCGACAAGTTATTTTTCGGTGTCGACACTCAATGTAGGAACGAACGTACCTGCAGACGTATGAGTACATTTCACGCCAGTAGAATCCGTGGCGTGGACTATCATAGTTTCCGAAAAGCCAGCGAGGGCGTTTTGTGAGTCGGCGTGGATGTGCCTGCACAGAGCCGAGCGTAAAATGCGAGGTGCAAGAAATCATTTGCGACCATGCGGCTGGTAGTTGGAGCGGCACAAGGCGTACCGGAACGTATAATTAGGTACTTGGCGACGAAGGGTGCGAAAAAGCCGTGTTGATGCTGTCGCCGAAGGCCTGGAGAGAGCGTTGACCAGCGAGGCTATACAAGGATTCTTGCGCGTTTCTGAGGGCATGTTAGTAATAGTGATGTTAGCAAACGAAGATGCGGAAAGGGAAAAAGGCGAAACGTCAGAACGCACGTGCGAGCAGGAAATTGCATCGTTATAGGCATCTTTGCGATCTGAGTGGTAGATGACTCGAATGTCGAATTCTTCTAAACGTAGTTCCCAACGTCAAACACGAACCGACGGATCCTTCATTGAAGCCAGCCAGAACAGGGGAAGTTGATGGACGTTAATAATTATAGTGCGGTTATTGTTACATTGAAGAACATAATGGGCAAGACACGTACGTACGTGGCGCAAGCTATGAACTGTCTAATACTTTTAAAGAACACGCTTATATACGAGGAGGTGTGGCATGGGAAGGAGTTGGGGGAGGGACTCCATTCATCGTGCTGATTCAAGCTGAGGTCAAGTTTGCCAGGGTGAACGGGTGCAAGTGAACGATTTTTTTTCCGGCCCAAAGTATCAGCACATGTCGTCACCTTGTGATATCTTTTCATATTCCCCCCGCGACAGACGCGCTTGTATATAAGCGTGTTCTATAACAGTATTAAACAGTTGGTAGGTTGCGCCACGTACGTACGTGTCTTGTCCTTTATGTTCGTCAGTGTAACACTAAGCGCGATGTAATCATGAAGCCAGCCAATAGAGCGAATGGGGACAGGTGGCGATATTAAACGAATGGCCATGCAAGTAAGGGCGAAATGTCTGCAACGCCCAAATAAATGTCAAACATTCCTTTCCGGTTAATGAGTACTTACACTCTGACTTGGTGAGAGAACGACTCGCAAATGCTACCTCGTACTGCGAGAAGCCCCGGCTTTCGTTGGGCATTCACAGCGCCTATCCGACACACCTTGACATCTGTGTGTCTGTTGGAGTGGTAGGTTGGAAGTGACGTAGAATGGGTGGTGAAGTCTGAACACGAAGTAATGTTGCGAAGCCTCATCACACGCCAGCGACCAAGCAGATAGCTAGCCATCGTCGATGAGCGGCTTGGTGAGTGGCGCTATTATAAAAGTCGAGTTCTTCACAAAGCGGCAAAAGTATGAGCAAAGACCAAAGAAGCTGCAAGCAATTTCAAGGCGGTAGATTTCGGGAAGTTAGCAACAGCATGAAGTTTCTGCCGATCGGGAAGTACGCCATCCTTCTAGATTACGTGGCCCAGCATGATGAGTTTGTCAGCTCCGAATTGGCGCTTTATGATGCTAAGCTGAAGTCTTGAGCGGGTCGAACATTTCAATACTTCTAAAAATAACGGAGGTTGCTATCGAAATTAGGGGGGAGAATGACAATGTCTTCCTCGAAGCACAGGCATGTCTCCCATTTTTTTTTTGTTGCATAGGCAGGAGGACATAAAATTGAATTCATACAGCCAATCAGGAATGAGAAGGCAGTTTTCGGGCGATTGGATGGGGCCATAGGGACCTGTCAATAACCGGATCTTAAGTGTAGCGATGAAAGGAACTGGTCTCCTTGCAAGCAGTCCAGGGCATCATCGATTTCTGGCACAAGATACACATCTTTGCGTGTACCTTTGTTTAATTGGCGGTAATTGAGTCAGAAGTGGGTCAAGCCGTCTTTTTATTTGACAAGAAGAGCAGGTAACGAACCTGGACCGCAGGACGGCATGATGATGCCGCACTAGAGCACGTCATCGACTTGTTCGGAGATCACATGACGCTCACCAGAGGATACGTGGTAAAGGGGCTCTTGCAGAGGCGCTTGTGAGCCGGGGTCAGTCGGGTACAGAAAAGTGTGTATTCTGTCTAATGAGGTCTTCTGCCAATCTTCAAGCCAGCAAATTGGTGCAGAAGTGCGGAAGTTTCTCGCGGTGCGCATCTGCAAGGTGTTCATCGATGGCGCAGCCAAACATCCTTAAAGGCGAGCAATAAACCAGTAACAGTAGAATGTCTCAGGGCACTAAGTTGCAAGTTCTCCACGTCGTGAAGGCAGAAGATGGAGGATACGTAAAATGCCCTAATTGTACCTATACACTCTCCACAGAGTAAGGTGGAGGGCTGTGTCAACGCATTCGTAAAAAACAAAGGTGTACAGCCGTAGGGCACGTCGAGAACGACAAACGGCAACGCGAGATTCGTGCGGTTTTGAACAATCTCGGAAGCTGTAAATGGAACTGTAAATTCACCAACACCGACGCCGTAGACGTCGGCAAGGGCTGTACAACTGGGTTGTATGTTCGTATCGGGGGTGATAAACAACTTCTCCAAAGTAGGTTCAGACGAAGCAGAACACAACGCAGAAAACGCCACCTTGCCATGAGCACAGTGAATAACAGCATGATGGCAAGAGAGAGAATCCCAACCGAGGATGACATCATGCGATCAGGTTGGTAGCACAAGAAACTCCATGGGATACACATCATATGGAATTAGGAAGCTGGCTGTGCAAGCGGCGGACAGCTGGATAGGGTGTGTGCGCGCGGTACGGAGGCGCAATCAATTTGGCGTCGTGGTAAGCTTCCTAAGCCAGCGGCAAAGTTCCATATCTATCACTGAAACGGCAGGAACAGTGGCCAGAAGTATTAAGTTACGAAAGCCGTCATCAAAAACATCAATGAGGTTTCCTGGAGAAATTAGAGGACTTGAAATTTTGCATGACCACGCAGTTCGCGCCACAGGAACTGCAGCATTTAATTTTCAGCGTCAGAACGGCAGGGTCTGCGGCGCATAGGTGATAGAGAGAAACTTCGAAGTAATACAGATGAGTGGCTAGCTGAGAGCTGAGGGCAGGCACTCGGGCGAAGAGGATTGTTCTAGTCGTGCTATGCCTTTAAAGCGTCTAGGACAGTATGCAGACACTCGCATGGCTGATGTTTGAACAGGAGGGCGACGGCGACCGAAGCGCCTCACATGCCCTGCATAACCACAAGAGTAACAAATGGACTGATTACCCGCAGTGCGCCATGCATTCGAAAACAGGGACACTGGTCGGCGTCCGTTCGGTCATCACTGGTGGTGGCCGAATGGGTGGCAACGCGGAATAATAAGTTGGTCGACGAGGTGACCCGGTAGCAACGACTAGAGTGGAGATCAAGTGCGCAGGCTCCAGAGGTAGCGAACGAACGAAAGGCATACGTCAGTGACCTCTTTCTGCATTAGTTGTATGACTGGGACGTGGTGTTTTACAAGTGCTGGCTAGGGCGTGCTCGGACTGCTATACACACGTATCTGTAGCGAAACATATTGAGGGCAGCATATGCAAAAGAGTCCACAAGTGAATTGAGAAAGGTGAGCAGGCAAGCATGGTTTACTTCCTCAAAGATACCACCACCAAATTTGTCTATTTTTGTCAGAGGCGGCGTACTGTATTCCTTTCACATGTGGCCAAATGTGCACATGGAAGACTGGCCGTTCTCTAGATATCTACCACAAATCACCATATTTCACTCCAAAGACCATTATATTCGTCCGACTTGGCTCGGCATTGCGGCGATAGGGCCTCAGGCCAAATCAAGGTCGTTCACAGGCTTTCACCTATGATAAAAAATTGACAGGAGAAATTAGTGAGGCATACCACAGAAATATGACATGTGTGAGGTAGCCCACATTATCAATGCTTGAAAAAGCATCCTATCTTAATGAATGGCATGATAATTACTCTATACCAATTTCCTTTTTGTAACGCAAATGCCGTTTATCTTGACTTTATAGCATCGGATCACAACTTATTCCCTCGCTCTGGAAGAACTTGTGCACAATATGTGCATGCGTCCAGTTTTATTTTATTTAGCTTCGTTTATCAAAAGAAAGAGTCGGTTGCTAGGAGCTGTCATGTTTCAATATCTGCCTTTCTTTCCTATGTAAACTTTCCCTGAAAAGTTATGCGAATTGATCACCGATATCAAAACGAGACTAAGAATTTTACCTAGGAAACACGACTGGTCCTCATAAAATGCACAAATGCGGTGATACGTATTTGTCCGAATATTGCAGCTATATTGAGTGCAAGCTAGCTCCTACATAGATGCAATACTTCAGCTGCCACAAGGCTACGGTGCCTAACATATTGTAGAAGTGAGCGTAAGCGCACCATACCTAAAAAAGAGCTGATGCTCAAATAGTAAATTTGACTTCAGCAGACACAATATCGGCTGTTTGACCTAGCTAAAACTCAAGCTCATGAGTGTACGGTACATGCATATGTACGCTTAGCTATAGATACTTGCATACCCAATTTAGGACCATAAGAGTTACAGTGCATATGATGATTCTAGACACAAGTATTTTTGTCCAAAATACTTTTAGGATTTCATATAATGATTTTAAATCATTGGCCAAGTAATCGAAGTATTCTTGCTAGCATTAAAATTTGCACTTGCTGGTTGAGCGTATTCTGGTGTGAACAATGCCAAGCAGAACGAATAGAAGACTGCCGGCTGCGCTGACCAAATGCATAAGATAAAACAGAACACATAATACTGGACCCAGAGCATTAAGAATACATCAGAACAGCTGTGCAATTAGGGCTTGATGCTCAATTATCCCTGTTAAAGTAACAAGACCAAAGAAAATGTTTTCTCCGATACTGATGAAATTATAATAATGTGATGAGCAACGTTGCAATCACCAGCAAACGCCATTGCAAGAACAAGCAGACAATTTAGCCCTATGTGTGAAATTTTATGTTTTTTTTTATCGACAGAACATCAATAGACTCCAACAACTACAAGCTATGTGGTCTAGCGGTACTGATGTAAAGTGAAAAATATTGTAACAGGGTGGAGACTCACAACTGCTACAATGCCTACTTGCATGAATGGAGATAGCTTGCATAGAATGCAGGCAGGACATGTCGAGGATAAAGAAGTATTGATGGCCACGGCGGACTTACGACGTTGCCCAGTACGCGAGTACACATCGAGGACGCAATCGCCAAAAGCCACCCAAAACAAGGCCACCGAGATTGCTGCAGCCAGTCGAGTTACCTTGCTGACCATTCTAGCAGAGTGGAATGGACTTGTTGGGGCCAGTTCTGTCGTCAACAGCCAGAAGCAAGCAGATTGTCGTAGATATCACCTACGTTACCCGGTTCGTGGAAACAAAAATCCTACCCAAAGGTACCACGGCCGAAATGGCCAAATGCTTCGTCCAGAAGCTGTTACGTCATGGTGGCCCAGAATTCCTAATAACCGACACGGGAACTGCATTGATGACGAAGCATACTCAAGCCAAACTTCAATACAGCCAGACAAGGTATTGCAGGAGGACCACCTACTAGTCACAGACGTATGGCTTTACCCTATTACAAAATCATATTTGTTGTCCAACGTGTTTCATCAAATAGTATTATGGAGCGGGACCCCTTTCAACCAGGTTCAATTTGTCCGAATTTGAAGCTGTTTAGTTCAGTTCCACTTGATCCTGTTGGCCCAGTCCTTTTTAACTATGTTTAGTTTTTTTGAATCTTGACCCATTTATTCCACCTCAGTCGAGCCCTGTTCAACCCAGTCCTGAAGGATGCCATTGAGTCCTGTCCTGCTTACACCTGCGCGGACCTACCTGCTTTCCCATTCGGAAACGCAACCTCAAAACTATGCAACCATTAAATCTTTTGGTTCACTCATGCATCTGCAATCAGTCTTACAGACACGTAGATTAGAGTAATGGTTGCTCCAAGAATGCCACTCGTGACACATAGGTTTGCCTGATAGGCTGCTTGGCTCCACGATGAACAGAATGTTCGAGATAAATTGACTAACATAACCAACGCTTACGCTATACATCACGAGCAACTTTTGTTTGACCTACGAGTGCGTCCTCCGTGTATTCCCCACGAGTAGCACCCATAAAAAAGATTGCGATCTTATTTTCACATTTACTTCAAGTATGCAAATGTAATTGTTATAAGGGCACTACATGCTTGATCACTTTAGCTCATCTTGCTGCAGTGTAGGGTTGCTGGAACGGTTTGTTAACAAATCTGCAGTAACGCATGATTTTCAATGGAAAATCTAAGGTAATGTAAGTGCTTGCACTCCTAAATCAAAGTAATAATTATGCTTTACGTAATGTTTTCTATGCATTCATTTCAGCTTTCCATGATCCTAAAGCCCTAAGATTTATTCAACAGCATGCCACCAATCACAAAAGCATTGTTTTTCGGGCCTTCTTATGGTATTTCATTCAAGATTCACTCAAGGCGCTATAACGGAAAACTATTCCAAACCTTTCTATTCCAATTCACCAATCAGCCCTCCTCGATTGGTCAAAAATTTTTTGGACCACCCCCACTTCACCTGTCGGTCACGCGACGTAACGAAAATCGTAATAGAGCCCCATCTGATGAAACGTGTACAGACGCATTATGCAAGATTTGATTGAACAATAGAAAAATAGTCTTTTTCTGATTTGACGCTTTTTCGCCATTACCCGTCGGCTATTGGTCAGACGTTTTCGGGCTGCCCCCTCATCACCTACCTCTCAAGCAGCGTCACAAAACCGCAACAACTCACCGCGGCGATGTGACGTGTATGCTTTAAAGATGCATTTATAGGCCAAACAAAACTGAATTTTCTTTTGAATAGCCGCAGGCTGCCCAGTTCCGAAAGGAATAAAAGATGGCTGCCGCCACTCGCTTAGACACTGGCTTCTCGCACCTGCACGAGAGCATGGGTCTATGCACGTGTAATAAATATTTTGCGTATCTGTGTAACGTTCGCTAGCACTTCCGGCACATTTACGACCTCGTTCTGCCGACTATAATTTGCTGACGGTCCGTTTTAGCTTTATTCTTAAGCTTCCGTTACATGCCGCCGCGACTTTCGACGAGCCACCGCAAGCTAAGCAAGAGAAAGCGGACAAATCGCCGACGCCGGCACCACCCTCTTCATCCGGTTATTAATTTTCATTGCAGTGGCTCAGCCCCATCGAATCCCTCCGCACTTGTGCATGCTCCTCTCCTCTTGTGAGCCAATTAGACAAGTCAAGCTGCTCAATGTAGGTAATATTATTCGTTATTCATGCAAACAAAAGTGAACTCCTATGAACGAGTAGAGCGTTTGGTTGGTCTGTTCAGATAACCTTGCGAATAACCAGCTGATGCTTGCGTAGGTGGTTACACAAAGTTTGACGTCAAGAGATTGGAATAAAAAATTACCGACGATTATGTTACTTCCTAATGCGAAATTTGAGCGCAGCAAATAAGCTGTTTCACCTTTTCGATAGATTGAGGCAAAGAAATCGAGCAACACATGTATGCGCTATCACAGAATTTTTTTTTAATTTTTCACACGTATTCCTTTAACAAAGACTCCACTAACAGTTCTTGACAGTCATGAAGGAAGCTTTGTGGTCGGAGAGATAGACTGATATATGTTCGACTTGGTACACCAATGCTTGATTCTCAAAGACGAGATCTATACAAGTGCCTCGCGAGGTTGTCACAGCCGTGGGACGCGTTACGAGCGAGAGGAACGGGATGTTCTCCCGCATAAGTGTTAGGAAATTGCTGTTTGTCTTTATGTCAACATTAAGGTCCCCCACTACTAACATCGGTGTGGATCGAGCGGCGCTTAGCCTCTGCTTCGGCGACGCGTACTCCTGGATCATCTCGACGGCGGCGACGGTAAGCTTCTGCTTCGGCGGCACGCACCTCTGGATTCTGACGGCGACGGCGCTGGGCCTCTGCTCTGGCAGCTCGTTTAGCAGCAGCAGCAGCAGCAGCAGCAGACGGAGGACTTCCATCGGTCGTCTCGCTCATGGCTCAGAAGAACTGGCAGATAATTTCGCAGTGGCGAACGGCAGCGGCAATTTCGGCTCGGGCGGTGCACATATACAGATCCGCCGCCACCGATCTGGCTCTCTGATTGCCACCGCACAGGGCGAACGGCAGCGGCAATTTCGGCTCGGGCGGTGCACATATACAGATCCGCCGCCACCGATCTGGCTCTCTGATTGCCACCGCACAGGGGTTGCATTGGAGGAGGAGCGAAGAAAGGAATTAAGTTCGAGCCGGCGCTTTGACAACCGGAGACTCGCAGGAAGAGGGGGGAGGGGGGCGGCGTGTACACCCAGCGGCAAACGATGGGGGCAGAAGCGCGCGCAGCAAGCGGACAACACGATAAAGGGAGGAGGGAAGAGATAGCAGCGACTGACTGATGCCGCTGACGCCGATAGTGAGTCAACCCCAGCTGCGGAGTTGGTTTCAGGGACAACGCCGCCGATGCCGACACAAACAATATGATACCCTCGCTTCCGCAGCGCTAAGAACCAGGTCTAGCCGTGGGAAGGTGGTCACGTATTCGTCGACGTGCCGGGGCCTACGTGAAATAACCGGCGCGTCGGCAACTGAAGAGCACCCTATCCGCCACACAAGAACAGGGGGGGGGGGACCCTTTCCTCCTCTTTCTGCATGGCGGCGACGGTGTTCTATGCAGTCACGTTATCTTGACTCTCTAGCGGCGTCAGCGGCATCCAGCGGTATCAGTCGGTCGCTGCTAGCGCTGGGGGGATGAAAGGGGGGCGGAGCTGGTTACGAGGCCGACGACAACGCCGACGACGACGCGAAACCCAGGAACGGACGCCAAAGAGCTGCGCTCTAAAACATATTTGGATAGTTTTACGCTATAGGGCCCCCAGTCTGTTGACAGAAGGCCATTGGAATGCCTTGCTTGCATGAGAGCTAGCAGGGTACCTGTAAAATTAAGGAAAAGTCGACATTTTTTTCAACTCAAGCAATACAATAGGGCATGCAAATTCGGTTTTGTCTATGTTTATGCAGATAAGAATGGTTCACCGTTCAGAACATAGGAGATAGTTAACAAATCTTAATAAAAATAGGCGACTTCCAGCAGCGCCTATGATTTGAAAGGAACATGCGTTACGGAGGTAGAATGGGCTGTAACAATTAGGAGGCCATTTAAAAGAGTATTTCAAAAAAAAAAAGAAACCTCGCAGAAACTCCTCTGAGAGTTGTCTAAGTATCCGTAAGCATTTTGACACTTCTTCATCTCCACGCATTCCGGTGTCGTTATTATTGTCATGAAACCTGATTCGACCACCTCAACCCTTATCAACCCTCATCAGTCGTCATCAACCTTATCGAACATGATCCGACCCTTATCAAGTGTTATCGGTCCTTATCAACCAGGATGTCGAGTGAAGCTATTGCAAAACCACCACAACAATTATTGAGGGGGGTATGAAATGCTTCACTGATAGTTCGAATGCTTGTTTTAAAATTGTTTTTCAAACGTATGCTGTACAAAAGGTTTGTATGGCGGATTTCAATGGATGTTGGGCCTGTTCGCTACGCTTTGCTGAACGCTTGTAGGCTCTCCCTTAAGTGCGTATGAGAGATTGCATTTTTTTTTGCTTTCTTACAGGGATACGAGCCAGGCATTCGCCCTACGTGACGGACATATTTCTCGTTTTGTGGGCATGAAAATGCTTCCTCATTTAAAAAGATGCACCCTTTATTTGAATAGCTACAATTGCTGTTCTTGAAGCAAAAGAAACCCGCCGTGGTTTCTCAGTGGCTATGGTGTTAGGCTGCTGAGCACGAGGTCGCGGGATCGAATCCCGGCCACGGCGGCCGCATTTCGATGGGGGCGAAATGCGAAAACACCCGTGTACTTAGATTTAGGTGCACGGTAAATAACCCCAGGTGGTCGAAATTTCCTTTGTCCTCCACTACGGCGTGCCTCATAATCAGAAAATGGTTTTGGCTCGTAAAACCCCATAATCTAAGCAAAAGAAGTAATATAAACGGAAAATTTGTTAACAAAGCAGCATGGACAGGTCAAGCTAATAAATTATTCAGAAACAACCCTCCTACCCGGAAAGTAAAAACTAGGGTGCGGCAGAGGCTTTGAACGTAAAAACTAGGGTGCAGTGGAGGCTTTGACATTGCGCTGCTCAACAAGAGGGCGCGAGATCAATATCCGGTCACAATGGTTGCATTTATACGGTGGCGATATGCAAAAAGGCCGATTTACTATTCATTGGGTGCAGGTTAAAGGACACCAGATGGGAAAATTACAGCAATACCACGTTGCTCAAAGTCCCAAAACTGGGGCACATTGCGAAATAAGTAAAATTTTGAGGTAAACGAATTCACAAAAATATAAGGCCCTGGCCGTACGAAGGTCGCATAAAGCATTCAAAGTACCTGTCAGTAGCCGCTAAATTTCGCACTATGCTAAATATACCATGAACGGCATCTTTAGTAGATCACTTCTGCGATATACTGTACATCTTGGTACCAACGCCATCGGGCATCTGCGGGAAACAGTGGCCCTCGCACAGAGCCAAGCAAGCACTGCTGTGCGTAAACACAGAGATGTGCAAAGCCTAGACTTGCGAAATATTGCGAAAGTGCTCGTATCCCCGAAAATAATCGGTTAGCAATACTGCTCCAGGGGTGCTATGCAGGATGCGCCGAGTTTCTCGTTCACCCGAGTTTGCTCCACGGCAGTCAGTGAACGGAGATAGCGCGGAACGCGCCGCACGTACAGGCAAAAAAATATGTAGACAAAAAGCCGCGTATGACAACATGAGCGCACCCTGCGTGGCACGCTGCTTCCACGTTTCAAGCGCAGAAGGCTGCACAACGACACGCGCCAGCGCCGCGTATTGTTATCAACGGATTATCGCAACTTAGCGATACCGTGACTGTCCCGCTGTGTGTCTGCACATTTGCCGTGAGCCGCTTGCCACGCCTTTCCCGGGCGCGTCAAGGGCGTGCCTCCTCTTTCGAGCACTATCTGTCTTTCCTCCTTCGAATGCGAACAGGGTACATGCGGCGCATCATTGCACCTACACTTTCACTCAAACGAATACGTTAAAATACAACAAATAAAATAACGAACATTCTTATTTCTTTAAGTATCTGTTTTTCGTTTTCAACGCTAGAAATTTGTGATGACAAACGGAGATCGAGCAAATTATTAAATTTTGCACTTCTTGCCGTGAGTGGCGACAGTGAGGCGAAAGCGTAGAAGCGGTACATGAAAGCGGGTCGCACGCACGAGTGCATTCATACGGTGATAAGTCGCCTAGGGGCGCTGCAGTGCTTTCTCTATTAGGGGAATAGAAACGCAGCGCCGCGGTACGGCTGTTCATCGCAGGCGGTTCACTAGGCTATTAAGGCCCCCGCTTTACCGACTAAAAACGACACAACGGCTGTCGCTGCAACATGGCGGTATGTTATTTTAGAGTGCGTAGTGACGCAGATCAGTAAAAACGTACCAGTTTATCTTTGTGCGCGAAGCCTCTGCGATACATTGCGAAAAGTGCGTGCTTCCCCAGCGACACAATTCATCACATTGTCATTGCTTGCCCAGTGAAGGTGCCTCTGAGCGCATGTACGCAGTGTACGAGTGTGTTCTGTAGTCGAAGGTGCTTGCGGATTACGTCTGCTGGAGCCAGCAGCGATCGCAGGTGGATATCGTAACGACACCTCAGCACTCGCATTTTGACAGGTGAGGGCTCTTGTGTGCAGTTATGAAATCAGATTTCGAACGGAAAGAGGTGTTGGAACTGTTGAGTGCGCAGTGCTTGTGATGAAGAAATGCCATTGCACTGGATCTAGAAGAGCGAGCGGTTCTCGGACGCTGATCGTGTTTACGACGCTGTGGCTCCGTTTCATCGCCGATGACAGAGCAGGCATCTCAAACGACTGCTGCAATACGCACTCCTCAGCATCGTCGTCCTCCTCGGCGCATCGACGCCTTGCAAGCAGCTACAGTGACGTGCCGATAATGATTTACTGTGCGCTACGCGCCACAATGCAGGCAATGAAACCGTGTTATGCGGCCATCTCAGCCCGAGAAGATGTGTGCATAAGCCAGCGACAGTCAACGCTTTGTTTTTGATAGTGGTGCTCAGTACATCACCGATGACAGTGTGTTGTGCGTGTTTTATGTCGGCGGTCAAGATTGTTGATGCCTCTCAGCTCGACACCGCGTCGCTGTTGCCGGAAGATAAGTTGGGCGTGGCTTAACTGTAGTGGGTGCGCGCACAAGAGTTACATGCCTCGCGCGGGGCGTGACCTCTGGTTTTGATTGACAAGCGAAGTCGTGCTAAACTCGTACATCGCGAAACCCCCTCCGAGTTCAACTCGGGAACATGGCGGCGGCAGCAGCAGCCTGTTTCATTGCATCCAGCGGCAGCAAGCGTCAGTATGACCGTCCGGACCCGTTCACCTGCATGACCGACGGGGAGTTTCAGCGTCATTTTCGCCTGTCGAAGACATCAGTGCGCTGGCTGTGTGACGAGCTAGGCGAAGACTCTCGTCTGCGGAGACAGCGTGGCGGGCTTCATTCGCTCACCGTAGTAGAGCAAGTCATCTGTGCCCTCCGTTTCTACGGGACTGGGAGTTTTCAGGGAAGCGTCGGCGCCGAGCGTTACATTGGACGCCATCAAACTACTGTTAGCAACTGTGTCAGAGATGTGTCTGACGCGCTTATCGATGCGGCAGTGCGTAAACAGTGGCTAGCTTTCCAGAATACTGCAGCTGAGCGGGCATATATAAAATAATGCTTCCTACTTCGTGGGAACATTACGAACGTAGTCGGGTGTGTCGACGGAGCGTACGTAGGAGTTAAGGCGCCTTGAATGTCAGCGTTACTGTGATTAACATTGAAGCAATGTTTAGACACTCCATATTGCCAAATTTGTGACTTCTGATTTGCGACTTAAATTTTGTGTTAGCGACATCTCACATGCGGCTGCTTATAATACTGACTTTTTCGCTGGTTGATGACTTTTTGCCGATTGTTCTACTTGTCTGTTAGGGTGCCTTCCATATGGCTCACTTTCCTGGGAAAGAAATCAAGTATAAATGGATAAATGGATATCAGAAATTGTGTGAAATAACCTATGAATCCTAATACCATAAAAAACTTGGGGTTCGTCATTGGTGAAGTTACTTAGTATGCACAATGCTGAATTTTGGTCATGTGTAATCTATCGGCCGCACTATGAAACAGCGAGGCATTGCACAATTTGTTGCAACGCGAGATGTGGATGTTGCGCCAAGCCGGTTGTGCCTATGCATTTGTGGCGAAATGAAAATGCTTTGACAATCTTAGTGTGTTGGCTTGCATGAAGAAAATACTTCAGATTGTTTGCTCTGTTCACCATCGATGCATGTGCCAGAGTTTCAGTGTATCTTCTTTTTTTTTGGGGTGGGGGCGGCGTTATTCTGGATGGATAAATTGTATATTTTCGTCTCATAATGGGGCTCTAATTCTTAAGCAGTAGAACAATGCACATCCAATGCTCTGCAGAACTCCCTGTACGTGAAGATGTCCTGAACCACCAAGGCAAAATTACATATCGGAAGAAATGTGGTGCAGATGCCTATGAAAAGTGGGTCTTTAACCCACCATGATAAAAATAAAAATTGCAGAGCAAATAGACCCTTTGTACAGCTTTAGAGCAATGATTACACAAAACGTGATATGCTCAAACTAGTAAACCCTTGCCGCAATGCCAGAGTAGGCTGAGCGACATGCAGCATATATTGGAATTGAACATGTCTCGTAACCGTTATTTTTATTGTAAGCCCTCGCTGTCACACCTTTCCCTCCGGCACTCCCTTTACCGAAACGTGGCATTGTCTTTCCATTGGTGTCATGATGATAATGGTAACGGCAGCCCCAAGGCTGGTTAATGCTTGCCTCTTTGATTCCTGTGAATTTAGTGGTAAAGAATATGGCACGTGCATACATACACCTGTGCTGCAAAATTTAACATTTGTGGTTTTTTGGAGAGCTAATTTGTGTTGGGAAATTTCAAAGATGTGCACCATTGTGCCCTAATAACTAGAGCATTGGTGATGTTGAAGACGGTGTATTGGTATAGAAGCTTGAAGTTTAATTGCACAACAATTCGACGGGACACAAAGAAGAGAAAAACACACAGCAGAATGCTTTGCTGTGTGTGTTACTCTACTTTGTGTGCCGTTGAATTGTTGTGCGATCCAACTTCAAATAGAGCATTGGGCTTCTTTAGTGCAGGACCGAGGAAGTGTGAGCTATTCGACAACATGCCAGTGCCTTGCCACACCATTATGGAAGTCGGAAGGTTTGCAAACAAAGCTTTGCTTTTAAATCCACCTGCTCATGTAATAGAAGCACTGATTAAAAGAACCATCACACAAAAATAATGTTGAAATCAATGGCCTGTGAAAAGTGTAATTTGTATATAGACACCGTTGACATAATAGGTGCCATACTGGCCTCAAAATTGTACTGGACAGAGCAGTTTGTTTCCTATGTGAAGCACAACCTCCCATTACATGCTGTGCAGATAACCAAGCTCAGTTTGTTTTGATATGCTACACAACATTCACTGTAATCTATTTTTGATTCTAAAGAAGTGCCAAACACCACCTCTTTTTCAAGGACGTCATGGGAATATTTGGCGAGACCTTTTTACAGCCCCTCATAATGGAAGTGTGGCCAGCCAGCTTTGCTTGGATGCCTTTATAGATTTCTGCTCCTAATCATTGTGTGCTATCAAGTTGCAGAAGTCTATGCAACTGGTGCAAGGCATTACGTGTTTCTATAGTCGGATACAACTTTAGGAGGCTGCGGAATCTGCACTTTAAGGCAAGTGAACACAAGCCTGCACCAATGGGCATGCACTCTAGACTGACATCGTGCCGCCGGACAGATAGTCCCTCTCCAACCTGCTCGTTGAAGAGGGACTATTTCTTTAGACGTGGAGGCAATCGGCTGCTGCGCTTTGGTCATCTGGACTGGGCCTCTCCTGTCTTCTGAAGTTTTAGCCGACTGTAAAGGATGCTGCTTTTCATAAGACACAAAAGGGCAAAGTGTACAATTATTTGGCCTATGAAATGGATACATCAGAAGTGTGCTGTGCAAGCACTTAAGATGTGTGAAATATAGTGCATGCAATTATAAGACAATGTTAAAGAATATGTAGAATCGAACATGCATGTAATGGCACATTTGAATCGGGGAGTGTTGCAGTCATATGCACAGTCTGTAGCATTATTAAGCTCCTGCTGTTTCCTGTCTTCATAGTGAATTACACACACCGTTCATCTTGTGGCTAATCAACACGCACTGTATTCTTGCACATAACAAGAACAAACACCATAATGACGTGTATGCTGCAATAGTGTATTTTTTATTTACATGGTCAAAGAGTGGCACAGGTTGGCTTACGTTTTTGCCTATTTTGAAGTGACACGAAGTGCATGTTGCAAGTTGTTGTGTCGGCAGCGGCAGGCAAGCGGGGGGCCCCCGACCAGCGAACGCGCGCGAGCGCCGGCGCAGAGAAGGAGACACGGAGCTAACTGCTCCTGATGAAACCGGAACGAAGACTCTGCCGACCCGCAGCAGTTTATTGCTTAAAAAGGACTTCACATGCCAGATGCCACCTCCTGATTGGTCTCAGCTCGTCACAAGACAGAAGGGAGTGCGCAATCTAGCTAAACAACTATAAAACAGGAATGTATGGTAACACAGAGATCTGGCAGGGGGCGATACTATACTACATCATCCCCCCCCTGGAAACAAGCAAGCATACAGTGAAACGCGCACACAAGGCGCGCACTTAAGTCCAAAGGCAGTTTCAATTCATTCCCCCCCCCACGTGCACACACACGCGCACATGATGCACACAAAGCACGCGCTTAAGTCCACAACAGATTCAGTTCGTCCCCGCCCAAGTTCACATACACGCGCACCAGTCTTGGGCACCATAACACAGGCAGTCACTCAAACAAAGTCTGACAAGGGACATGGCACAAAACTCACTGCACCGCAACAAGGAGCACTTTATACCTGTGTTAATGAAACATGTGGACTGTCCTAAATGTCACAGCGAGGTCCCTAGCCGTGGCATTTCGAAGACGGCAATACTCTCTACACTATATAAACAAAATCGTCGAGCCACGGAGGCTGTTTTTTGTCACGATGAGGACGCGTGCGTACCTCAGAAGAACTGTGGGGGTTGCGACGCGTGTCGGTCGACTTTAAAGACCCAGTCGTCCCACTATTATTTCCCTCCCCCTGGTTGGACAATTGAATGTGGGTGTCGCTCAGAGCTGGAGAGGGTTGCCCAGGAAGCTCCTCTCGAAGTCTCAACAAGTCCTGGGATGCTACCGATTCCCCCACGGAATCAGAAACTATTGCCGACTGTGTAGACTCGGAAGCGATACAGTCAGATGCACTAAAGTTATGCCTATGAAAGGACGCTGTCACGCCAGACGAGTCATCGGAATGACTATCCAGGTTTGAATACGAGTACAAAAAGTCTCTATCACTTGTACACAATGTACTATCTGCTGAATCCTTTATCACTAGGGTTAACTTAGACACATGCCACGTCTTCCCATCACTGAGTAGAAAAGTAGATGGTCCTATCTGGGCCTTAACCTTACGAGGTTTACTGTACTTAAAAAATCCTTTCCTGTTAAATCTTATTCTGACGGTGTCTCCCACTTTGACACGAGTTGCCTGAGCACCTCTGCGTTTGTCTACGTACTGTTTAGTCTGCGACTGTTTCTGCAAGACCCTTTCTTGAACTTGAGACACAAGACTGTCCTGTTCCCGTAGATCTACACAGAGCCGCATGGTTCCATCCTTCTTGTGCACCACCACGAGTGGAGACACCAACTCGGAAGCCTCGACGCGCTCGATGACGTCGCAGTCCTCGAGACGTCGCAATTCATTTGTTACCTGGTCACGGAAAGCCAGGGGTAGTCGGCGCAACTTTGAAGGTACTGGTTTCGCATCTTGCTGCCGATGAATTCGGTGCACAAAGTTGTTGACGAGACCGAACTCGTCACTGGAGAGGTGATCAAAACCCGGAGGCACACCTGTGGGGCTCTGTACTGGAGGAAGCGATGGTAGACGACATGTCAGTGACGTACCGTCGATCTGTATGCCCAAGCGTTGGATGGCGTCTAAACCCAGCAGTGATGTTCCTGTAGTCGTTACGTGGAACGTGACGGAGCATGACCTTTGGAAGAACTGGACAGTGGCTTGAAACAGGCCTTGAATGCCGATGCGTTGCTTGGAGAAGTTTTTCAAGTCCACTGTTTGTGACAGTCTGTGCTGTCGACCAAAGTGCTTTCCAAAATCTTCGGCCGTCATCAATGAGACAGACGCTCCCGTATCCAATGGCAGTGGCATGGAGACGCCGTTCACTACGACTGGAGCTTCCAACTCTTTTTTAGTTTCGAAAGCGCTTACCGTCAAGACAGGCGCGGACGGCTGCCCTGCGGAAGTTGAAGACAGCGTCTCTGCGGAAGAGACGTGTTTAACAGTACGGGTTCTTCGGCATACTGATGCAAAATGGCCCAACGTGTGGCAGGCGTTGCACCGCCGGTTCCTTGCGGGACAATTTCTGTACGTTGCAATATGTTTCCTGCTGCCACACCGATCGCATGCACCATGGTTCCCGGAGGAGCCATGTGCGAAATGTCGGCCCTCTCGGCGACTTCTCGGAAGAAGTCGGCCATCTTGGCGGCTTCTCGGAAGAAGTCGGTCGTCTTGGCGGCTTCTCGGAAGAAGTCGGTCGTCTTGGCGGCTTCTCGGAAGAAGTCGGTCGTCTTGGCGGCTTCTCGGAAGAAGTCGGCCATCTTGGCCCGTCGACGGAACGCCAAGTTGAGATGCCTCGATTCTTCGGACATTTTCGGAGCCGAACGCGCGGTTCGCTCGATGCAAGGCTTCTAACGAGCGTCCAATGTCTTCTGCCTTGTCCAGGGACAGGGTTTCGCCATGAGCCAGCAACTTTTCGCGAACGCTGACGTTCGCTACCCCATGTATGATTTGGTCTCGGACGCGCTCGTCGTAGGTTGTGCCGAATTTGCACTGTACCGCCTTCTCCTTAAATGCGGTCACGAATTCCAGGAATCCTTCTCCCTCGAACTGCTTTCGACTGGTGAATTCGTGCCTTTCCGCCAGGACATTTGTTGACGCGGCGAACAGCCGGTCAAGCCGCTGCAAGAGTCTCGGGAACTGTGACGCTGGCGGGACCGCATCACTTGACGTTGATGCTGCGCCGGTCGACTGCCTTGCTGCTTCGCTTGAAGCTGACGCTGCGCTGGTTAACTGCCTTGCTGCTTCCTGCTCCTCGTCTGCAAAGTACTTCCGTTGTCCCTCACGCCCGAGAGCGCTGACGAGCGCGGACGCTCGTCGCGCGTCCGTCCAGTCGCCACCGCCGGCCGCTTCGAGGTGGGCCTGAAAAATTTTTTTCCATCGGTACCATGGAATTAACGGTGGCCCGGGCAATTCCAAAAAAACGGGAAGGTTCGCCGTAAAAGACGCCATGCCCGGTAGCGTGCAGGAGACAGTGCAGAAAACAAGCCGGAGCTCGCAGCAGGAATGGGGCACGGAAGAACAAGGGGGTGAGTAGGCCTAGGCTCGGAAGCCTCGCGACGCCAAGTGCGTCGGCGGCGTTTGCGTGCCATGCGGACACAGGAAGGGACGCTTCACTTACGAAGCTCGTTGGTTTCCCGGGGCTTCGGTCGGAACCGCTGCGGGAATCCCATCCTCGTCGCCAAAAAATGTTGTGTCGGCAGCCGCAGGCAAGCGGGGGGCCCCCGACCAGCGAACGCGCGCGAGCGCCGGCGCAGAGAAGGAGACACGGAGCTAACTGCTCCTGATGAAACCGGAACGAAGACTCTGCCGACCCGCGGCAGTTTATTGCTTAAAAAGGACTTCACATGCCAGATGCCACCTCCTGATTGGTCTCAGCTCGTCACAAGACAGAAGGGAGTGCGCCATCTAGCTAAACAACTATAAAACAGGAATGTATGGTAACACAGAGATCTGGCAGGGGGCGATACTATACTACACAAGTCTCCTAATATGCACAGCACAATGTTTACTGCAATAATTTTATTCATGTTCTTGAATAATAAACAAATTATTAAACTGAAAGCTCCTTTATAAGGTGCCTTTTGTGGGCTCGACAGGAGAGAAGTGAGGGCACCGATACTACTGTTGCAGAGCAGCCCTCTGGACCTCTGCCACACTCTCAAGAGCACGTTCCTGGTGCTCGCCTACTGCCACCGGGCGGTTGAGTGCCTCCAGCAGCAGAATATTTTGCTGCAAAAAAGTGTATTGGAATGAATCAGCCGCATACAAACCATTATTTACAAAGAAAAATGTTCGTTGCACTATTAGTACTAAGTGCCCAAATGTGGAAGCCTCTAGTGTAGTATGCATAATAAAACAATGCGTTGGGACAACGTTGCTTTATTTTTCATAACTGGGGTTTTCTTTTTCAGAGCCAATTGTCATGTTGATTAGTGTGCCAGCAGCTGACGTGGCCCCGCACCTTCACGAGTCTCTACTGTCAGCACCACACACCTATTTTTGTTCGCTGCAAAACAAATGCCTCACCCTACAATACTGTATTATACGAGCTGATTGCATCCTACGCCTACAAACATGATATTTTTGTCCCATTATGCAATTTTCTACCATCCTCGGCTGTAGTTCTCTCTCCTTGACATCCATTCTGTCACGCTTATGTAATCACCTGTTATGAATGGGCAACAAGTGCTCGAATGCGTGCATGGCCTGCCTGCCGATTCTTTTTTTTTTCTTAATCTCAACTAGCATATCGGTCGCCACGGTTTACTACGCCACTGTCTTCCTGCCTTAATGCTATCTCCAAAAATTTTTGTTACTTCGCTTTCTGCACAGTCCTTGACATATCAAGTTTCTTTGTTAACCTCCAGGTTTATGTCCCGTATTGCATAACCGGTAGAATGCAATGATTCTATACTTTTTTTCAAGGATATTGGTAACGTGGCGATCACGATTCGGTAATGCCTTCCATGTGCTGTTCAACCCATGAAATTTTTGTATAAGTTTCCTGCTTTATATCAGTACCTGCTATTGATATTTCACCTGGATAAAGGTACTCTTCCATAAATTTTGCGGGCTTAATGTCACTCATGAATTTCTGTTATCTCACCAAGTTAGTGAAGGTCACCTTCATCTTTTCCACATTTTCGCGGGCCCACTTGCATGTAAGAGCACGAACACTCATTGGTTCTCACTGCCTTCTTTAAACTGCTGGGCATTCAATTCGTTACTACGAAAGTGACTTAATCCGTGCACTCTTTTTATGCTAAATATGAAACAGTAGAAACATACTAATCTGCAGCTTGTCGATGTCTCCTTCACTGTGTTGGTTGCAAGATCCATCGTCGGTACCACCTCCTTGTCGCATCGTAGCTATGTAGGCCGTCTTCCTTTTGCACACACTATGTAATATTCGTGACGCTCGCAGTCACGCAGAGTGGAGGAACTCAGCGCACTCTCAGAAGCAGCACCGGACTAGGTGTTTCTTCAGCACTGCGCCGTGAATAGTAGGTGCGCGTTGTGATCTGTAAAATCGCCGAAGCTATTGGCAGTCTTTTGGGGTGCACGGAAAGATTGCTCACGAAGCAACAGAAATATCCAAGAAATAGTGGTCATCGTCGAGCCTGATCACTACGTCGCGCACTGCAAGCTCGTTGTACGAGTTTGTTTACACTGGGCGCCTCCGATGCTTAGCCGCCATGCTCGCCCGGTGAATCGATGTGATGACGCCACCACAGCGCCCCCTCGTGGTATAATGCTAAGCGTACTAAATTACAAATTAGTCTAATGCACATTCAGTGACCATGTTGTAAGCTTTAAAATGCTTCTAAACAACGTCAAACTAACTAATAATATCGTACTAAATGCGTTTGTTTTATAACTCGCTTGTGCATGTAATGCACTCGGTGGAACGACAAACAAGTGAAAGAAGGCACGACCATGCACCGACGGTATGATCACGTGAGCCCCAGTTTGTCGACCGCCCAGAAGGCAACGCCCAAGGAATGATAGCCAGCCAGAGTGAATCTAGATGAACCAATGAAACTGGAGGCTTGTCGAAAGACAAGCTGTGTCTCGGTACCATTCGTGCTTTCAACTTGGGGTGTCGCCAGAGCTCGTGAAGATCCCGAGTTTCGCCAAACTCGGCGCATCCTGCATAGCACCCCAGGGCTGAGATTTGTAGCCATGCCCTCCGCTCGATTATATGCCATTCTTTCATCCACCGCTTTTGGATCGCGTATTGATCGCGTGGGCGGAGCATCACTGTCACAACTAAGGAAGGACGATAAGGAATATCATAGGAAAAGGTACTGCTACAAAATCGCAGCCCTGAACTTGTTAATCAAGAAAATGCCAATGTCGCACAAAACATTCGGCGCAGTGCGCAGCATGGCCTAGCGCACAGATCCGCACTCAGAGAATATCGAATAAGCAAAGCTGACAACTCCGCACGTGCACGTGAGCATGCATGTTGCGGAAGTCACGCGTACCTACTTGTGCTCATCCTGCTTTTTCAGGGGTTAGAGGAACACTCAGCCAAGATTATCAATAAAATCGCAGTCGACCTTGAACAGTGGATGATAAGAGTAGCATAGAATGAGACGGAGTTTGCTATAAACGTGCAATCTTATTACATTTCGGCGATATCACAGCTGCGCGAAAAGTATAGAAATTTTACGGTGATGATTCGTCCCGACATTCTCCAAACAAAGTTTCGAAAGCTGTGGAGGACAATGCAAAAGCATTTTGGGAAGAGAGGTGAAATATACATAGACATGACACTGACCAAGGAAAAAATTTCGACTTAACTGATATTTCGAAATATCGGGGTTTGAAGTAATAAAAGGTTACTGTTTTTTTTCGGATTCTCCCACTACAGGTTTCGATACAATCAAATCATGGGTTTGGCAAGTAAAACCCCAGAAGCCTGTTAATAATCATATTGTGCTTTTAACATGTAACACTCAAGAATTTGTTTTTTAAAGCAAAAAGAGCATGCATAAGACCTAATGCTAATAATACCTGATATCTAATAATGCCAAGATTACTGTAGTTAGTTTTCATTGGCCTATGCTACCCTAACATCTTTATCTTGTCGTAATAAGGGGGGGGGGGGGTTGCCAACAGCACTCTCTATCGGCACACTGAGCCCTGTGGTTGGTGGTCGCCTGCCCATCAACCGATGTGCGGTGCAAGCCGGAGGAGACAATAGGTGACAACCATGTGTACACTCGAAAAGCATCTATAACGATTGCAACTAACACTTCGAGCAGGCCAGCTGGTTATATGGGTGACATCATTGAGGATACCATCGAAGAGAATAATATGCTTCGTAATGAAGGGGTTTTGGGACTTACCAGCTGGGCATACGGGCGGCCGCGGCGACTACCACGCCAAAAATGCGATTGACTAACCCAGCGCAGGAAAACGGGAGTGCCCGCAGAGACTTCCACATGCACCGCTTGCTGGTATTTTGATTCCGGGTAGCGTTTAGGCAAAGTCTCCTTCAAACTATAAGGATAGGTACGCCGGGGAGTAGGATCGAAAGAAAAAGAGGGTTTGTTTTGCATTGTTTTTTATAACTACAAGAGTCTTCAGACCCTAGTCAGAGCACACATATCAGCAGACGTCAGTACACGCCAACCCACCTCTCACTGCAGCCAAGGTCCACATTGGAAAATAGTCTTGTTCCCTAGTTCCTTAAACAAGAGAATTCGATGACCTTGCTGCGAACAATCAGAGGTGTCGTACAGTTAACTGAACTCCGCTAACGAGGCAATCTTGAAACGGATTTCCTTCGCGCTCCCTCCACGAAACAGTTCACGGTCGCTACCGCTTCCATGGAGGGTGGCGGATGCTGTTGTTTCTGAATGAGCCGTTGTTTTGGTCGTCACAGGACGTATAGGGCACTCCGATCGTCGTTAAGGCGCGGGTGCTTTGGAGGAACTACCCCAAGAATGCGCATGGCTGCTTTGACGTGCAACGCTGGCGACTGAAGACACTCGGGCGATGTCAAAGTAATCTCACGCGACACACTCGGGGATGCTAATCGAGCTTGCGATTTCCGTGCGCAGTCCACGAAACGAAGGGCTCCAGTCTCCCCAACCTGCTTGACAGTGGTCATGGGTCCCGAGGATTCCCACATGCTTCCCTCTTTATATGTTACCCTACGGCAAAGAGAACTCTGGAACGACGGTGGAGACTAAGTGTCCGGGGAAATGCATAGGTACAGTCCGGGAGTAAATGGCGTAATCCTCGTCGACAGACAGCACCACCCCGTGTGGCGGCCGTTCAGATACGACTGTCGCAGTGGTTGGTGGATAGGAGCTGAAGACGGCTTGCCCTCAAGGTCCACGCCACAATCTCCACGCAGGAACAGAGGGTCAGTACCTTAATTAACATAGTCGCGCGCGCGCCGGTGCGAGAAACCTCACATCGACGCGTCATCCTGGGTGTTTATGATGATGGCTCTCCTTTATCGTGGCTGCCATGTGCGGCTGCGTCGGACCGGGAATGGAGAGGAACCTCCGGTGCGATTCAGTCCGAGACAGCAGGCAGGGACACGGACGGTTGAAGCAATAGCAAATTGGGGCTGCTCTACTGTTCTGTAAAATCGCTGAAATGCACCCCACAAACACATTGAATTAACGCAATAGAGGCCGTCGCGCCATTGCCTCTGACGCGACGCGGAATCACACGTATATCACATAGCTTTATGCGGTAAAGTAATGCAACCCCATTCGTTTGATTGACGATATACGTTTTAACAGATTACTTCCGCATTGATTACCGCATACAAATGGGTGAAGCTCCTCTGAACAAAGTGTTCCATGATCACCCGAGCTTATTATTATTGCGCCTTGAAAATAATAAGTACATCTGAACAAAATAAGATTTCTACCATCCCAGTGAGAAAAATTTTCTAAGCCATTGCCTAGCGGCCAAATAACAACATTCAAGACATAACCAAGATTTGCTGGGTAGGTTCAATTATGCCCAGAATAGCCACCTGTGTGTGCCAGCTTTTCTTCAACCACACTAGGAAACCAAAGAATCTTTTCCAGAAATGTCTGCACTTGAACACATCAGTAGCATCAGAGTGGGGACTAAAGATAATTCAGCACGCCGAGAAATTACTGACAGCACGAGTACAAGCATGCCAAACCAAAATAAAGTGCTTGGTAGGCGATGCATTCTTCGCACATCGTCAACAACAGCAGGTGATTGTAAATGAGTTCCGGACGCACAACTCTATGCCAACTGTTTCCTCAATAAATGCAGAAAGAGAGAGAGACACGTTTATTAAACTAAACAGTGTCCCGAGTGAGGCTGGGTATCACCATAAGGTTGGAAGGCTCCTTAGTCCAGACACCCTCTGGCTTCGACTGCGCTCTTGGCCCTGGCGACGAGTTGTCGTTGGTCTTCCAGGACCCCGAGGGTTTGCTTGGCCTCCCATGTTTCGAATATGGGGCTTGCTTGTTGTGCTGGTTTTGCGTCCGTTTCTGGTTGCATTCGGCTGCCTTCCTGCCACGGGCATTCCAGGCGCAAGTGTGCCAGAGTGTCGGGTACGTTGCAGAGTGGGCAGAGGTAGCCGTGGAGCGTCGGGTAGAGGCGATGCATCATCGTTCCGTGAGTGTACGTGTTATTCTGCAGGAGTCTAAGGACGGCGCTTTCTTCTCTGCCGAGTTTAGGGTGCGGTGGCGGGTACACTCGACGCTCCAGCCACCTCCAATGTTGCAATATGACTGAATAGTTGGTGGGTACGGCCTCCGGCTCTTCAGTCGCGGGACGGAGAGCGCGTGAGGAGAGGGAAGCCCGGCTAACGTGCTCGCAGGTAGCGGCGTGCGTAGCCTCTCTCCCCTCTGCACCCTCGTGTCCGGGTACGCACGTTACGCAGGTGTACGGGAGCGCAGTGCTTCGTCTCTTTAGTATCTTGAGTGCATCGGCCGAGATGCGGTCCCTCAAGAAGTTTCTACAGGCGCTCTGACAGTCATTGAATACAACCGCTGCGTCTGTGCATGTGGTGGTGACGAGAGCGATTGCTGCTTCTTCAGCCATTTCTGGGTTGCGTTCCTTGATGGTTGCCGACGCTAGCTCGCAGCCTCGGGAGTCTACGGCACTGAGAGCGTACGCGTTTCGATGCGGATACTTGGCCACGTCGGTGTAGCGGGCATTCGGGTCATGCTTGAAATTCCGTTTGATGGAGTTTGCTCTAGCCTGTCTTCTATTCTTGTGGTATATGGGATGGATGTTGCGCGGTACACGCGCGATGCAAATGCACTCTCGAACATCCTGTGGAATTCACTCCCTGTTTTTCCTGTCTGCGATATACGTCTCGCTGTAGGCCAGGTGTCGGAGTACTGATCTGCAATTGGGTGCGAAGTTGAGTCGTTCCAGCTGGCTGTTCTTGTGCGCTTCGGGGAGCTCTGGTCACATGTTGTGGACGCCCATCTTAAGGTGACGGGAAGTAGAAGCCATGGCGGGGAGTCCCAGGGCGACTTTGTTTGCCTCCCTTATCATGACGTTGAGCTTTCTATTTCAGCCTTCTTCAAAGCCAGGTACGGCATGTCGTATGTGAGGCGGCTGGTGAGCAGGGCTTGTATTATTCTTAGTGTGTTTTGCTCCTTGAGCCCACTTCTTTGGCTTGAGATCCTCTTGACGAGGTGTGTGGGGCGTGAAAAAGTGCGTTCTAGTCTCGGTAAGCTGGCAGCTCCCGATCCGCCTTTGTGGATTTGGAGGCCAAGTATTCGCACGGTGTCGACTTTCAGGATTGTTGTCCCGTTTAGGGTGACGCTGGCGTCGGTTTCTTCGTTATTGGGTGGCCGGCCTCACGTTCTTGCTTTCAGGACGAGGTACTCAGGCTTCTCTGGGGCGCAGAGGAGGCCGCAGTTTGGGAGGTAGCTTTTGATGATGTCTACGGCTTCTTGTAAGCTACTTTCTCGCCTTCCAGTGGTCGTAGCTCTGGTCCAGAGCATGATGTCATCAGCATACATCGCGTGACATAGATCTGGTATGCTCTCGAGGAGTGGGGGTAGCTTATCCGTAGCTATATTAAAAAGTAGTGGCGAAATGACTGACCCTTCCAGGGCGCCTCTGCTGGAAAGTAGGATGCTTTCACTGCGGATGTTGAACATCCGACTGTTGCCGTATGGTCCATCAGGGAGTTTCTGACGTAAGCGTAAGTCCTAGTGCTGCAGCCGCACCGGCTGCGGACACTAGCACGGCTGCAGACATTGCTCAGGATTGAGTCGTGGCTAACATTATCAAAGGCTCTCTTGACGTCTACTGCCACTATTTGCTTCGATTGTTTAGATGATGTAGAAGGCCTTATTTTAGTTGTACTAGTAAGTCCTGCATTAAGAGATGCTGCCTGAAGTGGAACATGGTGTCTGGTACGTGGCCATTGTCTTCCAGGTACTGGGTAATGCGGTCGTTTACATTGTGCTCGAAAAGACTTTCCCGCAGCAGGTTAGGGGCATCGGACGTAGGTTCTCCTAGCTGAGCGGTTTGTTGGGCTTGGGGATCATGGTGATGTCCGAATGTTTCCACACAGCAGGCAGTTCTCCTTTCTCTCAGCACTCGTAGTAACGGAGGAGAGCCTCAGTGGCCTGCTGAGGTAGATTCCGTAGGTGTTCGTTAACGGTTCATTCTTTACCAAGGCTAGTATTTCTAGTCAGCTTTGATAGGGCTATGTGGATTTCGGTCTGCGTAAAGGGTCAGTCGAGTTCTGGATTCGCTTTTCTAGTGTATTCTTTGCTGCGAGTTGACACGGTAGAGGGTGCGTCTCCCACATAGTTTCTTTTGTAGTTCTCACAGGAGGCGTTCTCGTGGTCCGGCGTGGATGTAGATAAGACTGTGGAGATGTTGCTTCAGTTTAGTTTTGGTGGTTCCAGTGGCCAGAAGTGCGCGTAGGAGGTGCCAGGTCCTCTTCGTGTTCAAAGTCCCCTGTAGCTTATCATAGAAAGCGTACCATTTCTGCTAGACTAAGTTTTCCGCATAGTCTTGATCGTGCTTGGTAAGGAGAGCGGTACGTGTCTTTAGTTTTCTGTTAAGCTTTTGTAGCTTCCATTTCTTCAGGAGGCCACTTCTTGCATCCCAGAGATGGAGGAGGTACGCGTCGACCGAGGGGATATTGGCATCGAGCTGTATGATCGTGGTGTGACGTTCTGATGTGTCTAACACGTTTTTGAGCCACTCGTCAATGTCATTTAAGCTTCCTCCGGAATCTAGCTTGTCCCTAAAGGATTTCCATTCGGTTAGCCGTGCAATTCCGGTCTTGGTCTGTTTACGGGTGTGCGTTACATCTAATTGGAGGATATAGTGATCGCTACCTATGGTTTCCTGGAGTCTACCCCACTCTGCCCAGGGGACGTCCGCAGTAAATGTAAGATCGGGTTTGTGTCCCTGGAGATGCTGTTTCAAATTGTCATGGTCTTGAGAGGATCATTCCAGTGGGTGAGTCTGTGTTGCTGGGCGGCATTATGCACTCTAGCACCCTTCTTTGTGGTGGTAGGATAGCCCCATGGGGTGTGCGAGGCGTTGAAGTCTCCCACTATGCGAGCTCGTGTCCATTCGTGGATTTCCTGATTTCTCCTAAAAAGTGATCGAAGTCCTGTAGCTGGTCACGAGGTGGGCTGTTCACTCTGACCACGAATACGCTTTTCTGCGTGTTTAGTTCCGTTAAAGCCTCGATTTAGGTGTGTTCTGTCTGGATGTTCTCTACGTTGTGTTTTTGGGCTGCAACAGTTTTCTTCGCCAGTATGGCAGTTTGTCGGGTTAGAGCACATATGGCGTAACCTTGCAGTCGGACATCCAGCGTGTTCGTTTCCTGTAGTTCTATGACATCGGGTTGATTCAGCTTGACAAATTCTTGTAGGTAGGCGTGTCGAGGGCGGTAAGATCGATAGTTCTATTGCCATATGCGTACACCTGAATGCGCGTTTTTTACCTTGTGGTTAGGGGTCGCCATCGTTGATGGATTCAAATTTGCGTCGGCGATCGCTACTGGGCGAGACCGAGCGAGAGTCGCTGTGGCTCTTCACCCGTGCCTTCTTTTGAGTCATAGGGCGCGAATTCTCGATTTGTGATTTCGTGATGTAGTTATTCTCTACGTGCGCGATAAGATTGTAGAGCTCTCATGCGATCTCATCTATCTTAGCCTTTAACGTGGTGATCTTGTTTTCGAAAGTAGCGGCTGTTTGTTTACTGCTGATTGGGCAGTTTGTTCTATTGTGGCGTCAATGGTCTTCATAAAGGCTTCTTCGAATATCAGGCACCTTGCATCTAAACTAAATTATGGCGTTTTACGTGCCAAAACCACTTTCTGATTATGAGGCGCGCCGTAGTGGGGGACTCCGGAAATTTCGGCCACCTGGGGTTCTTTAATGTGCACCTAAATCTAAGTACACGGGTGTTAATACATTTCGCCCCCACCGAAATGCGGCCGCCATGGTCGGGATAAGATCCCGCGTCCTCGTGCTCAGCAGCCTAACGCCATACCCACTGAACAACCACGGTGGGTCACCTAGCATCTAGTATGTCTTCAACGTCGGCCTTAATCAACGTCGTTCCCGACTGTTTGTTTATGTTTTCGAGCTCCTGGCATTTTTATTGCACGTTGTCTGTGAGTTCTTGATCTTTGCATAATTGAAGTAGTTGGGGGATGAGCTCTTGATGTTTCTGTTGACTGCGTAATAACATCTCTATGAGGTTTTGCTGGTTTTGCCATTGGCTATGCTGATTCTTCAATCTGCTCTGCTGGTTCTGCTGTTTGTTTTTCGGGAACCCGTATGACTGTGGCTACGGCCGATTCATCCAAGCTGCTCGTGCCACCCGAGTCGCTCGAGCCGGTTACTGCGTCGGCGTGGTTCGCGCGCTTGAATGAGTGGGAGCGAGAGCGGGAACGTGAGCACGAAGTACTTCGCATTATTGGATTGGAGCTGCTTTGCCTGGGCGAGCTGCCCGCACTGACACTGCTCGAGCAGGTGGCCGAGGTGCCCAGCTCCGCGAACTCTTCCCTGCTGGAGCTTCAGCGGTTGTCTCTTTCTTGTAGTCTGTTGAGGCGCTGTTGCCGTATATTATAGGGTAGAGGGCTTGGCTTCAGTCTCTTCTAGCACTCTATACTTACAGTTTCGTGCGCTTCTCCGCATAGCTTACAGGTCAGTTTGCCGTCACGGTCTTGTGATTGTCCTCTCTTGCCGCATTTGTAGCAAAAATCTGGGATCGGTTTCGGACAGACGTCTTGGCGGTTTCCCGTGTTGCCATAGGTGCGGCAGTACTGCGCTGACTTGTGATATGGTCTGAGGCGGAAGTCTACCCTCTGGAAGATGATGTAGTAGGGAACGTGCGGTCCTTCGAATATAACGACTGGCCCGCTCGATTGACTCATCATTCGGGCATGAAGAACGGTGTGTCGTGCCGGTGCTCGGATTCCTGCCATAAGTTCTGCGGTGCTTGTTCCAGGTGTTCGTATGTTGTGATGTGCGTAGTGCGTGACATGGTGCGGTGGTCAGAAAGGACAGAAGCAGACGACAATGACTCCGCGTGCCGAGGCGAATTCCGTGCTGGAGAGAAAACGACAACGCCGAAGAGCATTCGGCACGCGAATGCACGGCGCAAGAAAGGAAAACATCACCACCATGTCGCGCACTACACACATCACATATGTTGCCTTTGACGTTGTGGTAAGTGGCTCGGAGCTCTATTCTGTTTATGCTGACCAGCATGTTGGCGTGTTCCTTGTCGGCCATGCTTGCGATGACAAAATTTTAGATTCCCTGTACGTGTACGCGTACTTTCTTATTGAAGTCCTGCTGCGATTGTCCTCTACCGATGGTACGGATGACTGCGACGGGATTGCTTTTGGCGAGTTCGAGACCTGCTTGCGGGCGGTAGACGATCTTTAGGTCGTCAAGTGGCAGGGGCGGCATCCTGGGTCTGCGTTGTTTCTGTGAAGGCGCTGTATTAGGCGTTTTCTCATCGGTTGGTTTTTTTGCCGGCGTCTTTGAATTGGAGGTGTCCTTCTTGGCTTTCTTGTTTCTGGTGATGCAGGTGCTTTCCCCTTCAATTGTTCTGACGCTTTCTGCGTCATAGTTCCAGGTATCTTCCCCGGCGTTTTCTTCCCTCTGGTCTGTCTGCAGTGCATTTACTTCACCTTCTTTCTGGTTCTTTGACATCTAGTTTGCAGCAGTTGCTTTCTGCCCATCGTAGGGGCTCTTTGCCACGGCGTGGGCGAGCTTTCATGAGCTCGTGTTCGCGCGGCGCGTGGCGCACGGCGCGAGAGTGTTTCTACCCATGAGATTCGGGAGCTGGTTATGGCGTTAGGCTTGACGGGGCGGTAGGTCGTCGGAAATAATGCTTGATGTCTTGAGATAAGATGCACTCACCCGAAAGTGCCTAGTGTCCGCCAATTTCTCGCGTATGGCCGGTTGCATCGTTGCAAAACTTCGGGTTGTCACTGGCCTTGTTCCGGGGTGTGAAGCACGAGACGCGGGATCCCATGTGAGACACGCCTGTACTCCACGGCCTCCTGGCGTTTTTTTTTCCCAATATATGCAGAACTAAAAGCTTTCTTAGATGAGCACATGCCAAACGTTGCTATCTGTACTGTGGAAACTACTTGCTGCCTTTTAAAAGGAAATGTTGCGATTCTCGTGCAAGAAATTATAGTAATATGCGTCTTATCAGGCAGACATCGTTCGCCATGGTTCATTGCCTCGTTGAAACGTCTTTCAAGTGAAAAAAAACATAAGAAGTTCTTCGCAGACCCAAAACGAAAAGCTTTCTGTCTCGCTGAGATTTAAATCGTGTCATAGCTTCATGTTATTGAAAATAAGTGAAAGACGCCTCACACCTATTTTTTTCACAGCACGTTTCCGTCATTGCTGACCGATAACGTCAAAACTTTTTGTAACACCATTGCCGGTCCGAAGCAGAAAACGGCAGCTCTTAACAATAGCACCAGCTAAGATATCCTTCATCAAAGGGTCCCCAAGTTCTTAACGAAGCCTTCTTTCAGCAATCAGCTCTTTCTCTCTTCGTTTTCATCCAGTGCAGATTTCATAAATGGACCCAATTTGAATTGTAAGTTTGGATATGCAGTCTAATGAGTGAATTAAATGTTTGTTCTTTTTCAGGAATTAACCACATAATTTTAAATTTTTTAAAGAACGCAAATATTTATTCTTTCCTTTACTTGTGTCGACTGTTTTCGCAGTGTTCGGATTTAGCACAGCCACACGGGGAAATGAAGGGGGTTAAAGTAGTACCAATGTTCAAGCGTTGTGATACTCACTCTACCACCAATGACCGACCCATATCATTTACGACTATCCCATGTAGAATGTTTCAACATGTCATATATTTCTTGAAAATCATTTGTTTTTTTTTTTTCACACATCTGCGCAGCTTTCGTAAATCATTTTCAGGCCAGACGCAACTCATTTCCTTCACCTGCGATGCGACTTATATGGCGCGTTAGAGAAGGAACTTTTCATTGGCTGTATATTCATAGATTTTCAGAAAACATTCAATCTTGTTCAATCTTAATCTTAATCTTAATTCAATCTTAATGCCTCGAGGACATATTTTTGTGAAGAATGGTCAGAACCCACGCTTCCGCGCGAGTAACGCGAATAAAAGGTTGTACACACACGCGTTCTACACTTTCAAGCCTACGTCGCTGCTCCTTCTGCCCTTTTATATATTGTATAAATAGGACTCAGAGATGCGGGGGCTCCTGGCGGTGACGCGTCGTTGTTTCTATACGCTTGTAGAGTGCGAGTATTTGGACGCATTAGGCTATAGAGAGCTGGTGAGCTATGGTGTCTAATGCCTCGAGGACATATATTTGTGAAGAATGGTCAGAACCTACGCTTCCGTGCAGATAACGCGAATAAAAGGTTGTACACACACGCGTTCTACACTTTCAAGCCTACGTCGCTGCTCCTTCTGCCCTTTCATATATTGTATAAATAGGACTCAGAGATGCGGGGGCTCCTGGCGGTGACGCGTCGTTGTTTCTATACGCTAGTAGAGTGCAAGTATTTGGACGCATTAGGCTATAGAGAGCTGGTGAGCTATGGTGTCTAATGCCTCGAGGACATATATTTGTGAAGAATGGTCAGAAACCACGCTTCCGTGCAGATAACGCGAATAAAAGGTTGTACACATACGCGTTCTACACTTTCAAGCCTACGTCGCTGCTCCTTCTGCCCTTTTATATATTGTATAAGTAGTACTCAGATGCGGGGGCTCCTGGCGGTTATGCATCGTTGTTTCTATACGCTGGTTTAGCGCGAGTATTTGCACGCATTAGGCTAGAAAGAGCTGGTGAGCTATGGTGTCTAATGCCTCGAGGACATATATTTGTGAAGAATAGTCAGAACCTACGCTTCCGTGCAGATAACGCGAATAAAAGGTTGTACACATACGCATTCTACACTTTCAAGCCTACGTCGCTGCTCCTTCTGCCCTTTTATATATCGTATAAGTAGGACTCAGAGATGCTGGGCTCCTGGCGGTGACGCGTCGTTGTTTCTATACGCTTGTAGAGTGCGAGTATTTGCACGCATTAGGCTATAGAGAGCTGGTGAGCTCTGGTGTCTAATGCCTCGAGGACATATATTTGTGAAGAATGGTCAGAACCCACGCTTCCGTGCAGATAACGCGAATAAAAGGTTGTACACACACGCGTTCTACACTTTCAAGCCTACGTCGCTGCTCCTTCTGCCCTTTTATATATTGTATAAATAGGACTCAGAGATACGGGGGCTCCTGGCGGTAACGCGTCGTTGTTTCTATACGCTGGTAGAGTGCAAGTATTTGGACGCATTAGGCTATAGAGAGCTGGTGAGCTATGGTGTCTAATGCCTCGAGGACATATATTTGTGAAGAATGGTCAGAACCCACGCTTCCGTGCAGATAACGCGAATAAAATGTTGTACACACACGCGTTCTACACTTTCAAGCCTACGTCGCTGCTCCTTCTGCCCTTTTATATATTGTATAAATAGTACTCAGAGATGCGGGGCTCCTGGCGGTGACGCGTCGTTGTTTCTATACGCTTGTAGAGTGCGAGTATTTGCACGCTTTAGGCTATAGAGAGCTGGTGAGCTATGGTGTCTAATGCCTCGAGGACATATATTTGTGAAGAATGGTCAGAACCCACGCTTCCGTGCAGATAACGCGAATAAAATGTTGTACACACACGCGTTCTACACTTTCAAGCCTACGTCGCTGCTCCTTCTGCCCTTTTCTATATTGTATAAATAGTACTCAGAGATGCGGGCGCTCCTGGCGGTGACGCGTCGTTGTTTCTATGCGCTGGTTTAGTGCGAGTTCTTGCACGCATTAGGCTATAGAGAGCTGGTGAGCTGTGGTGTCTAATGCCTCGAGGACATATATTTGTGAAGAATGGTCAGAACCCACGCTTCCGTGCAGATAACGCGAATAAAAGGTTGTACACACACGCGTTCTACACTTTCAAGCCTACGTCGCTGCTCCTTCTGCCCTTTTATATATTGTATAAATAGTACTCAGAGATGCGGGGGCTCCTGGCGGTGACGCGTCGTTGTTTCTATACGCTGATTTAGTGCGAGTTTTTGCACGCATTAGGCTAGAAAGAGCTGGTGAGCTGTGGTGTCTAATGCCTCGAGGACATATATTTTTGAAGAATGGTCAGAACCCACGCTTCCGTGCAGATAACGCGAATAAAAGGTTGTACACACACGCGTTCTACACTTTCAAGCCTACGACGCTGCTCCTTCTGCCCTTTTATATATTGTATAAATAGGACTCAGAGATGCGGGGGCTCCTGGCGGTGACGCGTCGTTGTTTCTATACGCTTGTAGAGTGCAAGTATTTGGACGTATTAGGCTATAGAGAGCTGGTGAGCTATGGTGTCTAATGCCTCGAGGACATATTTTTGTGAAGAATGGTCAGAACCCACGCTTCCGTGCAGATAACGCGAATAAAAGGTTGTACACACACGCGTTCTACACTTTCAAGCCTACGTCGCTGCTCCTTCTGCCCTTTTATATATTGTATAAATAGGACTCAGAGATGCGGGGGCTCCTGGCGGTGACGCGTCGTTGTTTCTATACGCTGGTAGAGTGCAAGTATTTGGACGCATTAGGCTATAGAGAGCTGGTGAGCTATGGTGTCTAATGCCTCGAGGACATATATTTGTGAAGAATGGTCAGAACCCACGCTTCCGTGCAGATAGCGCGAATAAAAGGTTGTACACACACGCGTTCTACACTTTCAAGCCTACGTCGCTGCTCCTTCTGCCCTTTTATATATTGTATAAATAAGACTCAGAGATGCGGGAGCTCCTGGCGGTGACGCGTCGTTGTTTCTATACGCTTGTAGAGTGCGAGTATTTGCACGCATTAGGCTATAGAGAGCTGGTGAGCTATGGTGTCTAATGCCTCGAGGACATATATTTGTGAAGAATGGTCAGAACCCACGCTTCCGTGCAGATAACGCGAATAAAAGGTTGTACACACACGCGTTCTACACTTTCAAGCCTACGTCGCTGCTCCTTCTGCCCTTTTATATATCGTATAAGTAGGACTCAGAGATGCGGGGGCTCCTGGCGGTGACGCGTCGTTGTTTCTATACGCTTGTAGAGTGCGAGTATTTGCACGCATTAGGCTATAGAGAGCTGGTGAGCTATGGTGTCTAATGCCTCGAGGACATATATTTGTGAAGAATGGTCAGAACCCACGCTTCCGTGCAGATAACGCGAATAAAATGTTGTACACACACGCGTTCTACACTTTCAAGCCTACGTCGCTGCTCCTTCTGCCCTTTTATATATTGTATAAATAGTACTCAGAGATGCGGGCGCTCCTGGCGGTGGCGCGTCGTTGTTTCTATACGCTGGTTTAGTGCGAGTTCTTGCACGCATTAGGCTATAGAGAGCTGGTGAGCTGTGGTGTCTAATGCCTCGAGGACATATATTTGTGAAGAATGGTCAGAACCACGCTTCCGTGCAGATAACGCGAATAAAAGGTTGTACACACACGCGTTCTACACTTTCAAGCCTACGTCGCTGCTCCTTCTGCCCTTTTATATATTGTATAAATAGTACTCAGAGATGCGGGGGCTCCTGGCGGTGACGCGTCGTTGTTTCTATACGCTGATTTGTTGCGAGTTTTTGCACGCATTAGGCTAGAAAGAGCTGGTGAGCTGTGGTGTCTAATGCCTCGAGGACATATATTTGAAGAATGGTCAGAACCCACGCTTCCGTGCAGATAACGCGAATTAAAGGTTGTACACACACGCGTTCTACACTTTCAAGCCTACGTCGCTGCTCCTTCTGCCCTTTTATATATTGTATAAATAGGACTCAGAATGCGGGGGCTCCTGGCGGTGACGCGTCGTTGTTTCTATATGCTGGTTTAGTGCGTTTTTGCACGCATTAGGCTAGAAAGAGCTTGTGAGCTATGGTGTCTAATGCCTCGACGACATAGATTTGTGAAAATTAGTCAGAACATACGCTTCCGTGCAGATAACGCGAATAAAAGGTTGTACACACACGCGTTCTACACTTTCAAGCCTACGTCGCTGCTCCTTCTGCCCTTTTATATATTGTATAAATAGGACTCAGAGATGCGGGGGCTCCTGGCGGTGAAGCGTCGTTGTTTCTATACGCTGGTTTAGTGCGTTTTTGCACGCATTAGGCTAGAAAGAGCTGGTGAGCTATGGTGTCTAATGCCTCGACGACATATATTTGTGAAAATTAGTCAGAACATACGCTTCCGTGCAGATAACGCGAATAAAAGGTTGTACACACACGCGTTCTACACTTTCAAGCCTACGTCGCTGCTCCTTCTGCCCTTTTATATATTGTATAAATAGGACTCAGAGATGCGGGGGCTCCTGGCGGTGACGTGTCGTTGTTTCTATACGCTGGTTTAGTGCGAGTATTTGCACGCATTAGGCTATAGAGAGCTGGTGAGCTATGGTGTCTAATGCCTCGAGGACATATTTTGTGAAGAATGGTCAGAACCCACGCTTCCGTGCAGATAACGCGAATAAAATGTTGTACACACACGCGTTCTACACTTTCAAGCCTACGTCGCTGCTCCTTCTGCCCTTTTATATATTGTATAAATAGTACTCAGAGATGAGGGCGCTCCTGGCGGTGACGCGTCGTTGTTTCTATGCGCTGGTTTAGTGCGAGCTCTGGCACGCATTAGGCTATAGAGAGCTGGTGAGCTGTGGTGTCTAATGCCTCGAGGACATATATTTGTGAAGAATGGTCAGAACCCACGCTTCCGTGCAGATAACGCGAATAAAAGGTTGTACACACACGCGTTCTACACTTTCAAGCCTACGTCGCTGCTCCTTCTGCCCTTTTATATATTGTATAAATAGGACTCAGAGATGCGGGGGCTACTGGCGGTGACGCGTCGTTGTTTCTATACGCTGGTTTAGTGCGAGTTCTTGCACGCATTAGGCTATAGAGAGCTGGTGAGCTATGGTGTCTAATGCCTCGAGGACATATATTTGTGAAGAATGGTCAGAACCCACGCTTCCGTGCAGATAACGCGAATAAAAGGTTGTACACACACGCGTTCTACACTTTCAAGCCTACGTCGCTGCTCCTTCTGCCCTTTTATATATTGTATAAGTAGTACTCAGATGCGGGGGCTCCTGGCGGTGATGCATCGTCTTTTCTATACGCTGGTTTAGCGCGAGTATTTGCACGCATTAGGCTAGAAAGAGCTGGTGAGCTATGTTGCCTAATGCCTCGAGGACATATATTTGTGAAGAATGGTCAGAACCCACGCTTCCGTGCAGATAACGCGAATAAAAGGTTGTACACACACGCGTTCTACACTTTCAAGCCTACGTCGCTGCTCCTTCTGCCCTTTTATATATTGTATAAATAGGACTCAGAGATGCGGGGGCTACTGGCGGTGACGCGTCGTTGTTTCTATACGCTGGTTTAGTGCGAGTTCTTGCACGCATTAGGCTATAGAGAGCTGGTGAGCTATGGTGTCTAATGCCTCGAGGACATATATTTGTGAAGAATGGTCAGAACCCACGCTTCCGTGCAGATAACGCGAATAAAATGTTGTACACACACGCGTTCTACACTTTCAAGCCTACGTCGCTGCTCCTTCTGCCCTTTTATATATTGTATAAATAGTACTCAGAGATGCGGGGGCTCCTGGCGGTGACGCGTCGTTGTTTCTATACGCTGATTTAGTGCGAGTTTTTGCACGCATTAGGCTAGAAAGAGCTGGTGAGCTGTGGTGTCTAATGCCTCGAGGACATATATTTGTGAAGAATGGTCAGAACCCACGCTTCCGTGCAGATAACGCGAATAAAAGGTTGTACACACACGCGTTCTACACTTTCAAGCCTACGTCGCTGCTCCTTCTGCCCTTTTATATATTGTATAAATAGGACTCAGAGATGCGGGGGCTCCGGGCGGTGACGCGTCGTTGTTTCTATACGCTTGTAGAGTGCAAGTATTTGGACGCATTAGGCTATAGAGAGCTGGTGAGCTATGGTGTCTAATGCCTCGAGGACATATATTTGTGAAGAATGGTCAGAACCCACGCTTCCGTGCAGATAACGCGAATAAAAGGTTGTACACACACGCGTTCTACACTTTCAAGCCTACGTCGCTGCTCTTTCTGCCCTTTTATATATTGTATAAATAGGACTCAGAGATGCGGGGGCTCCTGGCGGTGACGCGTCGTTGTTTCTATACGCTGGTAGAGTGCAAGTATTTGGACGCATTAGGCTATAGAGAGCTGGTGAGCTATGGTGTCTAATGCCTCGAGGACATATTTTTGTGAAGAATGGTCAGAACCCACGCTTCCGTGCAGATAACGCGAATAAAAGGTTGTACACACACGCGTTCTACACTTTCAAGCCTACGTCGCTGCTCCTTCTGCCCTTTTATATATTGTATAAATAGTACTCAGAGATGCGGGGGCTCCGGGCGGTGACGCGTCGTTGTTTCTATACGCTTGCAGAGTGCAAGTATTTGGACGCATTAGGCTATAGAGAGCTGGTGAGCTATGGTGTCTAATGCCTCGAGGACATATATTTGTGAAGAATGGTCAGAACCCACGCTTCCGTGCAGATAACGCGAATAAAAGGTTGTACACACAAGCGTTCTACACTTTCAAGCCTACGTCGCTACTCCTTCTGCCCTTTTATATATTGTATAAATAGTACTCAGAGATGCGGGGTCTCCTGGCGGTGACGCGTCGTTGTTTCTATACGCTGATTTAGTGCGAGTTTTTGCACGCATTAGGCTAGAAAGAGCTGGTGAGCTGTGGTGTCTAATGCCTCGAGGACATATATTTGTGAAGAATGGTCAGAACCCACGCTTCCGTGCAGATAACGCGAATAAAAGGTTGTACACACACGCGTTCTACACTTTCAAGCCTACGTCGCTACTCCTTCTGCCCTTTTATATATTGTATAAATAGTACTCAGAGATGCGGGGGCTCCTGGCGGTGACGCGTCGTTGTTTCTATACGCTGATTTAGTGCGAGTTTTTGCACGCATTAGGCTAGAAAGAGCTGGTGAGCTGTGGTGTCTAATGCCTCGAGGACATATATTTGTGAAGAATGGTCAGAACCCACGCTTCCGTGCAGATAACGCGAATAAAAGGTTGTACACACACGCGTTCTACACTTTCAAGCCTACGTCGCTACTCCTTCTGCCCTTTTATATATTGTATAAATAGGACTCAGAGATGCGGGGGCTCCTGGCGGTGACGCGTCGTTGTTTCTATACGCTTGTAGAGTGCAAGTATTTGGACGCATTAGGCTATAGAGAGCTGGTGAGCTATGGTGTCGAATGCCTCGAGGACATATATTTGTAAAGAATAGTCAGAACCTACGCTTCCGTGCAGATAACGCGAATAAAAGGTTGTACACACACGCGTTCTACACTTTCAAGCCTACGTCGCTGCTCCTTCTGCCCTTTTATATATTGTATAAATAGTACTCAGAGATGCGGGGGCTCCTGGCGGTGACGCGTCGTTGTTTCTATACGCTTGTAGAGTTTGAGTATTTGCACGCATTAGGCTACAGAGAGCTGGTGAGCTATGGTGTCTAATGCCTAGAGGACATATATTTGTGAAGAATGGTCAGAACCTACGCTTCCGTGCAGATAACGCGAATAAAAGGTTGTACACACACGCGTTCTACACTTTCAAGCCTACGTCGCTGCTCCTTCTGCCCTTTTATATATTGTATAAATAGGACTCAGAGATGCGGGGGCTCCTGGCGGTGACGCGTCGTTGTTTCTATACGCTTGTAGAGTGCGAGTATTTGCACGCATTAGGCTACAGAGAGCTGGTGAGCTATGGTGTCTAATGCCTCGAGGACATATATTTGTGAAGAATGGTCAGAACCCACGCTTCCGTGCAGATAACGCGAATAAAAGGTTGTACACACACGCGTTCTACACTTTCAAGCCTACGTCGCTGCTCCTTCTGCCCTTTTATATATTGTATAAATAGTACTCAGAGATGCGGGGGCTCCGGGCGGTGACGCGTCGTTGTTTCTATACGCTTGCAGAGTGCAAGTATTTGGACGCATTAGGCTATAGAGAGCTGGTGAGCTATGGTGTCTAATGCCTCGAGGACATATATTTGTGAAGAATGGTCAGAACCCACGCTTCCGTGCAGATAACGCGAATAAAAGGTTGTACACACAAGCGTTCTACACTTTCAAGCCTACGTCGCTACTCCTTCTGCCCTTTTATATATTGTATAAATAGTACTCAGAGATGCGGGGTCTCCTGGCGGTGACGCGTCGTTGTTTCTATACGCTGATTTAGTGCGAGTTTTTGCACGCATTAGGCTAGAAAGAGCTGGTGAGCTGTGGTGTCTAATGCCTCGAGGACATATATTTGTGAAGAATGGTCAGAACCCACGCTTCCGTGCAGATAACGCGAATAAAAGGTTGTACACACACGCGTTCTACACTTTCAAGCCTACGTCGCTACTCCTTCTGCCCTTTTATATATTGTATAAATAGTACTCAGAGATGCGGGGGCTCCTGGCGGTGACGCGTCGTTGTTTCTATACGCTGATTTAGTGCGAGTTTTTGCACGCATTAGGCTAGAAAGAGCTGGTGAGCTGTGGTGTCTAATGCCTCGAGGACATATATTTGTGAAGAATGGTCAGAACCCACGCTTCCGTGCAGATAACGCGAATAAAAGGTTGTACACACACGCGTTCTACACTTTCAAGCCTACGTCGCTACTCCTTCTGCCCTTTTATATATTGTATAAATAGGACTCAGAGATGCGGGGGCTCCTGGCGGTGACGCGTCGTTGTTTCTATACGCTTGTAGAGTGCAAGTATTTGGACGCATTAGGCTATAGAGAGCTGGTGAGCTATGGTGTCGAATGCCTCGAGGACATATATTTGTGAAGAATAGTCAGAACCTACGCTTCCGTGCAGATAACGCGAATAAAAGGTTGTACACACACGCGTTCTACACTTTCAAGCCTACGTCGCTGCTCCTTCTGCCCTTTTATATATTGTATAAATAGTACTCAGAGATGCGGGGGCTCCTGGCGGTGACGCGTCGTTGTTTCTATACGCTTGTAGAGTTTGAGTATTTGCACGCATTAGGCTACAGAGAGCTGGTGAGCTATGGTGTCTAATGCCTAGAGGACATATATTTGTGAAGAATGGTCAGAACCTACGCTTCCGTGCAGATAACGCGAATAAAAGGTTGTACACACACGCGTTCTACACTTTCAAGCCTACGTCGCTGCTCCTTCTGCCCTTTTATATATTGTATAAATAGGACTCAGAGATGCGGGGGCTCCTGGCGGTGACGCGTCGTTGTTTCTATACGCTTGTAGAGTGCGAGTATTTGCACGCATTAGGCTACAGAGAGCTGGTGAGCTATGGTGTCTAATGCCTCGAGGACATATATTTGTGAAGAATGGTCAGAACCTACGCTTCCGTGCAGATAACGCGAATAAAAGGTTGTACACACACGCGTTCTACACTTTCAAGCCTACGTCGCTGCTCCTTCTGCCCTTTTATATATTGTATAAATAGGACTCAGAGATGCGGGGGCTCCTGGCGGTGACGCGTCGTTGTTTCTATACGCTGGTAGAGTGCAAGTATTTGGACGCATTAGGCTATAGAGAGCTGGTGAGCTATGGTGTCTAATGCCTCGAGGACATATATTTGTGAAGAATGGTCAGAACCTACGCTTCCGTGCAGATAACGCGAATAAAAGGTTGTACACACACGCGTTCTACACTTTCAAGCCTACGTCGCTGCTCCTTCTGCCCTTTTATATATTGTATAAATAGGACTCAGAGATGCGGGGGCTCCTGGCGGTGACGCGTCGTTGTATCTATACGCTTGTAGAGTGCAAGTATTTGGACGCATTAGGCTATGGAGAGCTGGTGAGCTATGGTGTCTAATGCCTCGAGGACATATATTTGTGAAGAATGGTCAGAACCCACGCTTCCGTGCAGATAACGCGAATAAAAGGTTGTACACACACGCGTTCTACACTTTCAAGCCTACGTCGCTACTCCTTCTGCCCTTTTATATATTGTATAAATAGGACTCAGAGATGCGGGGGCTCCTGGCGGTGACGCGTCGTTGTTTCTATACGCTGATTTAGTGCGAGTTTTTGCACGCATTAGGCTAGAAAGAGCTGGTGAGCTGTGGTGTCTAATGCCTCGAGGACATATATTTGTGAAGAATGGTCAGAACCCACGCTTCCGTGCAGATAACGCGAATAAAAGGTTGTACACACACGCGTTCTACACTTTCAAGCCTACGTCGCTACTCCTTCTGCCCTTTTATATATTGTATAAATAGGACTCAGAGATGCGGGGGCTCCTGGCGGTGACGCGTCGTTGTTTCTATACGCTGATTTAGTGCGAGTTTTTGCACGCATTAGGCTAGAAAAAGCTGGTGAGCTGTGGTGTCTAATGCCTCGAGGACATATATTTGTGAAGAATGGTCAGAACCCACGCTTCCGTGCAGATAACGCGAATAAAAGGTTGTACACACACGCGTTCTACACTTTCAAGCCTACGTCGCTACTCCTTCTGCCCTTTTATATATTGTATAAAAAGGACTCAGAGATGCGGGGGCTCCTGGCGGTGACGCGTCGTTGTTTCTATACGCTGGTTGAGTGCAAGTATTTGGACGCATTAGGCTATAGAGAGCTGGTGAGCTATGGTGTCTAATGCCTCGAGGACATATATTTGTGAAGAATGGTCAGAACCCACGCTTCCGTGCAGATAACGCGAATAAAAGGTTGTACACACACGCGTTCTACACTTTCAAGCCTACGTCGCTGCTCCTTCTGCCCTTTTATATATTGTATAAATAGGACTCAGAGATGCGGGGGCTCCTGGCGGTGAAGCGTCGTTGTTTCTATACGCTGGTTTAGTGCGTTTTTGCACGCATTAGGCTAGAAAGAGCTGGTGAGCTATGGTGTCTAATGCCTCGACGACATATATTTGTGAAAATTAGTCAGAACATACGCTTCCGTGCAGATAACGCGAATAAAAGGTTGTACACACACGCGTTCTACACTTTCAAGCCTACGTCGCTGCTCCTTCTGCCCTTTTATATATTGTATAAGTAGTACTCAGATGCGGGGGCTCCTGGCGGTGATGCATCGTCTTTTCTATACGCTGGTTTAGCGCGAGTATTTGCACGCATTAGGCTAGAAAGAGCTGGTGAGCTATGTTGCCTAATGCCTCGAGGACATATATTTGTGAAGAATGGTCAGAACCCACGCTTCCGTGCAGATAACGCGAATAAAAGGTTGTACACACACGCGTTCTACACTTTCAAGCCTACGTCGCTGCTCCTTCTGCCCTTTTATATATTGTATAAATAGGACTCAGAGATGCGGGGGCTACTGGCGGTGACGCGTCGTTGTTTCTATACGCTGGTTTAGTGCGAGTTCTTGCACGCATTAGGCTATAGAGAGCTGGTGAGCTATGGTGTCTAATGCCTCGAGGACATATATTTGTGAAGAATGGTCAGAACCCACGCTTCCGTGCAGATAACGCGAATAAAATGTTGTACACACACGCGTTCTACACTTTCAAGCCTACGTCGCTGCTCCTTCTGCCCTTTTATATATTGTATAAATAGTACTCAGAGATGCGGGGGCTCCTGGCGGTGACGCGTCGTTGTTTCTATACGCTGATTTAGTGCGAGTTTTTGCACGCATTAGGCTAGAAAGAGCTGGTGAGCTGTGGTGTCTAATGCCTCGAGGACATATATTTGTGAAGAATGGTCAGAACCCACGCTTCCGTGCAGATAACGCGAATAAAAGGTTGTACACACACGCGTTCTACACTTTCAAGCCTACGTCGCTGCTCCTTCTGCCCTTTTATATATTGTATAAATAGGACTCAGAGATGCGGGGGCTCCGGGCGGTGACGCGTCGTTGTTTCTATACGCTTGTAGAGTGCAAGTATTTGGACGCATTAGGCTATAGAGAGCTGGTGAGCTATGGTGTCTAATGCCTCGAGGACATATATTTGTGAAGAATGGTCAGAACCCACGCTTCCGTGCAGATAACGCGAATAAAAGGTTGTACACACACGCGTTCTACACTTTCAAGCCTACGTCGCTGCTCTTTCTGCCCTTTTATATATTGTATAAATAGGACTCAGAGATGCGGGGGCTCCTGGCGGTGACGCGTCGTTGTTTCTATACGCTGGTAGAGTGCAAGTATTTGGACGCATTAGGCTATAGAGAGCTGGTGAGCTATGGTGTCTAATGCCTCGAGGACATATTTTTGTGAAGAATGGTCAGAACCCACGCTTCCGTGCAGATAACGCGAATAAAAGGTTGTACACACACGCGTTCTACACTTTCAAGCCTACGTCGCTGCTCCTTCTGCCCTTTTATATATTGTATAAATAGTACTCAGAGATGCGGGGGCTCCGGGCGGTGACGCGTCGTTGTTTCTATACGCTTGCAGAGTGCAAGTATTTGGACGCATTAGGCTATAGAGAGCTGGTGAGCTATGGTGTCTAATGCCTCGAGGACATATATTTGTGAAGAATGGTCAGAACCCACGCTTCCGTGCAGATAACGCGAATAAAAGGTTGTACACACAAGCGTTCTACACTTTCAAGCCTACGTCGCTACTCCTTCTGCCCTTTTATATATTGTATAAATAGTACTCAGAGATGCGGGGTCTCCTGGCGGTGACGCGTCGTTGTTTCTATACGCTGATTTAGTGCGAGTTTTTGCACGCATTAGGCTAGAAAGAGCTGGTGAGCTGTGGTGTCTAATGCCTCGAGGACATATATTTGTGAAGAATGGTCAGAACCCACGCTTCCGTGCAGATAACGCGAATAAAAGGTTGTACACACACGCGTTCTACACTTTCAAGCCTACGTCGCTACTCCTTCTGCCCTTTTATATATTGTATAAATAGTACTCAGAGATGCGGGGGCTCCTGGCGGTGACGCGTCGTTGTTTCTATACGCTGATTTAGTGCGAGTTTTTGCACGCATTAGGCTAGAAAGAGCTGGTGAGCTGTGGTGTCTAATGCCTCGAGGACATATATTTGTGAAGAATGGTCAGAACCCACGCTTCCGTGCAGATAACGCGAATAAAAGGTTGTACACACACGCGTTCTACACTTTCAAGCCTACGTCGCTACTCCTTCTGCCCTTTTATATATTGTATAAATAGGACTCAGAGATGCGGGGGCTCCTGGCGGTGACGCGTCGTTGTTTCTATACGCTTGTAGAGTGCAAGTATTTGGACGCATTAGGCTATAGAGAGCTGGTGAGCTATGGTGTCGAATGCCTCGAGGACATATATTTGTAAAGAATAGTCAGAACCTACGCTTCCGTGCAGATAACGCGAATAAAAGGTTGTACACACACGCGTTCTACACTTTCAAGCCTACGTCGCTGCTCCTTCTGCCCTTTTATATATTGTATAAATAGTACTCAGAGATGCGGGGGCTCCTGGCGGTGACGCGTCGTTGTTTCTATACGCTTGTAGAGTTTGAGTATTTGCACGCATTAGGCTACAGAGAGCTGGTGAGCTATGGTGTCTAATGCCTAGAGGACATATATTTGTGAAGAATGGTCAGAACCTACGCTTCCGTGCAGATAACGCGAATAAAAGGTTGTACACACACGCGTTCTACACTTTCAAGCCTACGTCGCTGCTCCTTCTGCCCTTTTATATATTGTATAAATAGGACTCAGAGATGCGGGGGCTCCTGGCGGTGACGCGTCGTTGTTTCTATACGCTTGTAGAGTGCGAGTATTTGCACGCATTAGGCTACAGAGAGCTGGTGAGCTATGGTGTCTAATGCCTCGAGGACATATATTTGTGAAGAATGGTCAGAACCCACGCTTCCGTGCAGATAACGCGAATAAAAGGTTGTACACACACGCGTTCTACACTTTCAAGCCTACGTCGCTGCTCCTTCTGCCCTTTTATATATTGTATAAATAGTACTCAGAGATGCGGGGGCTCCGGGCGGTGACGCGTCGTTGTTTCTATACGCTTGCAGAGTGCAAGTATTTGGACGCATTAGGCTATAGAGAGCTGGTGAGCTATGGTGTCTAATGCCTCGAGGACATATATTTGTGAAGAATGGTCAGAACCCACGCTTCCGTGCAGATAACGCGAATAAAAGGTTGTACACACAAGCGTTCTACACTTTCAAGCCTACGTCGCTACTCCTTCTGCCCTTTTATATATTGTATAAATAGTACTCAGAGATGCGGGGTCTCCTGGCGGTGACGCGTCGTTGTTTCTATACGCTGATTTAGTGCGAGTTTTTGCACGCATTAGGCTAGAAAGAGCTGGTGAGCTGTGGTGTCTAATGCCTCGAGGACATATATTTGTGAAGAATGGTCAGAACCCACGCTTCCGTGCAGATAACGCGAATAAAAGGTTGTACACACACGCGTTCTACACTTTCAAGCCTACGTCGCTACTCCTTCTGCCCTTTTATATATTGTATAAATAGTACTCAGAGATGCGGGGGCTCCTGGCGGTGACGCGTCGTTGTTTCTATACGCTGATTTAGTGCGAGTTTTTGCACGCATTAGGCTAGAAAGAGCTGGTGAGCTGTGGTGTCTAATGCCTCGAGGACATATATTTGTGAAGAATGGTCAGAACCCACGCTTCCGTGCAGATAACGCGAATAAAAGGTTGTACACACACGCGTTCTACACTTTCAAGCCTACGTCGCTACTCCTTCTGCCCTTTTATATATTGTATAAATAGGACTCAGAGATGCGGGGGCTCCTGGCGGTGACGCGTCGTTGTTTCTATACGCTTGTAGAGTGCAAGTATTTGGACGCATTAGGCTATAGAGAGCTGGTGAGCTATGGTGTCGAATGCCTCGAGGACATATATTTGTGAAGAATAGTCAGAACCTACGCTTCCGTGCAGATAACGCGAATAAAAGGTTGTACACACACGCGTTCTACACTTTCAAGCCTACGTCGCTGCTCCTTCTGCCCTTTTATATATTGTATAAATAGTACTCAGAGATGCGGGGGCTCCTGGCGGTGACGCGTCGTTGTTTCTATACGCTTGTAGAGTTTGAGTATTTGCACGCATTAGGCTACAGAGAGCTGGTGAGCTATGGTGTCTAATGCCTAGAGGACATATATTTGTGAAGAATGGTCAGAACCTACGCTTCCGTGCAGATAACGCGAATAAAAGGTTGTACACACACGCGTTCTACACTTTCAAGCCTACGTCGCTGCTCCTTCTGCCCTTTTATATATTGTATAAATAGGACTCAGAGATGCGGGGGCTCCTGGCGGTGACGCGTCGTTGTTTCTATACGCTTGTAGAGTGCGAGTATTTGCACGCATTAGGCTACAGAGAGCTGGTGAGCTATGGTGTCTAATGCCTCGAGGACATATATTTGTGAAGAATGGTCAGAACCTACGCTTCCGTGCAGATAACGCGAATAAAAGGTTGTACACACACGCGTTCTACACTTTCAAGCCTACGTCGCTGCTCCTTCTGCCCTTTTATATATTGTATAAATAGGACTCAGAGATGCGGGGGCTCCTGGCGGTGACGCGTCGTTGTTTCTATACGCTGGTAGAGTGCAAGTATTTGGACGCATTAGGCTATAGAGAGCTGGTGAGCTATGGTGTCTAATGCCTCGAGGACATATATTTGTGAAGAATGGTCAGAACCTACGCTTCCGTGCAGATAACGCGAATAAAAGGTTGTACACACACGCGTTCTACACTTTCAAGCCTACGTCGCTGCTCCTTCTGCCCTTTTATATATTGTATAAATAGGACTCAGAGATGCGGGGGCTCCTGGCGGTGACGCGTCGTTGTATCTATACGCTTGTAGAGTGCAAGTATTTGGACGCATTAGGCTATGGAGAGCTGGTGAGCTATGGTGTCTAATGCCTCGAGGACATATATTTGTGAAGAATGGTCAGAACCCACGCTTCCGTGCAGATAACGCGAATAAAAGGTTGTACACACACGCGTTCTACACTTTCAAGCCTACGTCGCTACTCCTTCTGCCCTTTTATATATTGTATAAATAGGACTCAGAGATGCGGGGGCTCCTGGCGGTGACGCGTCGTTGTTTCTATACGCTGATTTAGTGCGAGTTTTTGCACGCATTAGGCTAGAAAGAGCTGGTGAGCTGTGGTGTCTAATGCCTCGAGGACATATATTTGTGAAGAATGGTCAGAACCCACGCTTCCGTGCAGATAACGCGAATAAAAGGTTGTACACACACGCGTTCTACACTTTCAAGCCTACGTCGCTACTCCTTCTGCCCTTTTATATATTGTATAAATAGGACTCAGAGATGCGGGGGCTCCTGGCGGTGACGCGTCGTTGTTTCTATACGCTGATTTAGTGCGAGTTTTTGCACGCATTAGGCTAGAAAAAGCTGGTGAGCTGTGGTGTCTAATGCCTCGAGGACATATATTTGTGAAGAATGGTCAGAACCCACGCTTCCGTGCAGATAACGCGAATAAAAGGTTGTACACACACGCGTTCTACACTTTCAAGCCTACGTCGCTACTCCTTCTGCCCTTTTATATATTGTATAAAAAGGACTCAGAGATGCGGGGGCTCCTGGCGGTGACGCGTCGTTGTTTCTATACGCTGGTTGAGTGCAAGTATTTGGACGCATTAGGCTATAGAGAGCTGGTGAGCTATGGTGTCTAATGCCTCGAGGACATATATTTGTGAAGAATGGTCAGAACCCACGCTTCCGTGCAGATAACGCGAATAAAAGGTTGTACACACACGCGTTCTACACTTTCAAGCCTACGTCGCTGCTCCTTCTGCCCTTTTATATATTGTATAAATAGGACTCAGAGATGCGGGGGCTCCTGGCGGTGAAGCGTCGTTGTTTCTATACGCTGGTTTAGTGCGTTTTTGCACGCATTAGGCTAGAAAGAGCTGGTGAGCTATGGTGTCTAATGCCTCGACGACATATATTTGTGAAAATTAGTCAGAACATACGCTTCCGTGCAGATAACGCGAATAAAAGGTTGTACACACACGCGTTCTACACTTTCAAGCCTACGTCGCTGCTCCTTCTGCCCTTTTATATATTGTATAAGTAGTACTCAGATGCGGGGGCTCCTGGCGGTGATGCATCGTCTTTTCTATACGCTGGTTTAGCGCGAGTATTTGCACGCATTAGGCTAGAAAGAGCTGGTGAGCTATGTTGCCTAATGCCTCGAGGACATATATTTGTGAAGAATGGTCAGAACCCACGCTTCCGTGCAGATAACGCGAATAAAAGGTTGTACACACACGCGTTCTACACTTTCAAGCCTACGTCGCTGCTCCTTCTGCCCTTTTATATATTGTATAAATAGGACTCAGAGATGCGGGGGCTACTGGCGGTGACGCGTCGTTGTTTCTATACGCTGGTTTAGTGCGAGTTCTTGCACGCATTAGGCTATAGAGAGCTGGTGAGCTATGGTGTCTAATGCCTCGAGGACATATATTTGTGAAGAATGGTCAGAACCCACGCTTCCGTGCAGATAACGCGAATAAAATGTTGTACACACACGCGTTCTACACTTTCAAGCCTACGTCGCTGCTCCTTCTGCCCTTTTATATATTGTATAAATAGGACTCAGAGATGCGGGGGCTCCTGGCGGTGAAGCGTCGTTGTTTCTATACGCTGGTTTAGTGCGTTTTTGCACGCATTAGGCTAGAAAGAGCTGGTGAGCTATGGTGTCTAATGCCTCGACGACATATATTTGTGAAAATTAGTCAGAACATACGCTTCCGTGCAGATAACGCGAATAAAAGGTTGTACACACACGCGTTCTACACTTTCAAGCCTACGTCGCTGCTCCTTCTGCCCTTTTATATATTGTATAAATAGGACTCAGAGATGCGGGGGCTCCTGGCGGTGACGTGTCGTTGTTTCTATACGCTGGTTTAGTGCGAGTATTTGCACGCATTAGGCTATAGAGAGCTGGTGAGCTATGGTGTCTAATGCCTCGAGGACATATTTTGTGAAGAATGGTCAGAACCCACGCTTCCGTGCAGATAACGCGAATAAAATGTTGTACACACACGCGTTCTACACTTTCAAGCCTACGTCGCTGCTCCTTCTGCCCTTTTATATATTGTATAAATAGTACTCAGAGATGAGGGCGCTCCTGGCGGTGACGCGTCGTTGTTTCTATGCGCTGGTTTAGTGCGAGCTCTGGCACGCATTAGGCTATAGAGAGCTGGTGAGCTGTGGTGTCTAATGCCTCGAGGACATATATTTGTGAAGAATGGTCAGAACCCACGCTTCCGTGCAGATAACGCGAATAAAAGGTTGTACACACACGCGTTCTACACTTTCAAGCCTACGTCGCTGCTCCTTCTGCCCTTTTATATATTGTATAAATAGGACTCAGAGATGCGGGGGCTACTGGCGGTGACGCGTCGTTGTTTCTATACGCTGGTTTAGTGCGAGTTCTTGCACGCATTAGGCTATAGAGAGCTGGTGAGCTATGGTGTCTAATGCCTCGAGGACATATATTTGTGAAGAATGGTCAGAACCCACGCTTCCGTGCAGATAACGCGAATAAAAGGTTGTACACACACGCGTTCTACACTTTCAAGCCTACGTCGCTGCTCCTTCTGCCCTTTTATATATTGTATAAGTAGTACTCAGATGCGGGGGCTCCTGGCGGTGATGCATCGTCTTTTCTATACGCTGGTTTAGCGCGAGTATTTGCACGCATTAGGCTAGAAAGAGCTGGTGAGCTATGTTGCCTAATGCCTCGAGTACATATATTTGTGAAGAATGGTCAGAACCCACGCTTCCGTGCAGATAACGCGAATAAAAGGTTGTACACACACGCGTTCTACACTTTCAAGCCTACGTCGCTGCTCCTTCTGCCCTTTTATATATTGTATAAATAGGACTCAGAGATGCGGGGGCTACTGGCGGTGACGCGTCGTTGTTTCTATACGCTGGTTTAGTGCGAGTTCTTGCACGCATTAGGCTATAGAGAGCTGGTGAGCTATGGTGTCTAATGCCTCGAGGACATATATTTGTGAAGAATGGTCAGAACCCACGCTTCCGTGCAGATAACGCGAATAAAATGTTGTACACACACGCGTTCTACACTTTCAAGCCTACGTCGCTGCTCCTTCTGCCCTTTTATATATTGTATAAATAGTACTCAGAGATGCGGGGGCTCCTGGCGGTGACGCGTCGTTGTTTCTATACGCTGATTTAGTGCGAGTTTTTGCACGCATTAGGCTAGAAAGAGCTGGTGAGCTGTGGTGTCTAATGCCTCGAGGACATATATTTGTGAAGAATGGTCAGAACCCACGCTTCCGTGCAGATAACGCGAATAAAAGGTTGTACACACACGCGTTCTACACTTTCAAGCCTACGTCGCTGCTCCTTCTGCCCTTTTATATATTGTATAAATAGGACTCAGAGATGCGGGGGCTCCGGGCGGTGACGCGTCGTTGTTTCTATACGCTTGTAGAGTGCAAGTATTTGGACGCATTAGGCTATAGAGAGCTGGTGAGCTATGGTGTCTAATGCCTCGAGGACATATATTTGTGAAGAATGGTCAGAACCCACGCTTCCGTGCAGATAACGCGAATAAAAGGTTGTACACACACGCGTTCTACACTTTCAAGCCTACGTCGCTGCTCTTTCTGCCCTTTTATATATTGTATAAATAGGACTCAGAGATGCGGGGGCTCCTGGCGGTGACGCGTCGTTGTTTCTATACGCTGGTAGAGTGCAAGTATTTGGATGCATTAGGCTATAGAGAGCTGGTGAGCTATGGTGTCTAATGCCTCGAGGACATATTTTTGTGAAGAATGGTCAGAACCCACGCTTCCGTGCAGATAACGCGAATAAAAGGTTGTACACACACGCGTTCTACACTTTCAAGCCTACGTCGCTGCTCCTTCTGCCCTTTTATATATTGTATAAATAGTACTCAGAGATGCGGGGGCTCCGGGCGGTGACGCGTCGTTGTTTCTATACGCTTGCAGAGTGCAAGTATTTGGACGCATTAGGCTATAGAGAGCTGGTGAGCTATGGTGTCTAATGCCTCGAGGACATATATTTGTGAAGAATGGTCAGAACCCACGCTTCCGTGCAGATAACGCGAATAAAAGGTTGTACACACAAGCGTTCTACACTTTCAAGCCTACGTCGCTACTCCTTCTGCCCTTTTATATATTGTATAAATAGTACTCAGAGATGCGGGGTCTCCTGGCGGTGACGCGTCGTTGTTTCTATACGCTGATTTAGTGCGAGTTTTTGCACGCATTAGGCTAGAAAGAGCTGGTGAGCTGTGGTGTCTAATGCCTCGAGGACATATATTTGTGAAGAATGGTCAGAACCCACGCTTCCGTGCAGATAACGCGAATAAAAGGTTGTACACACACGCGTTCTACACTTTCAAGCCTACGTCGCTACTCCTTCTGCCCTTTTATATATTGTATAAATAGTACTCAGAGATGCGGGGGCTCCTGGCGGTGACGCGTCGTTGTTTCTATACGCTGATTTAGTGCGAGTTTTCGCACGCATTAGGCTAGAAAGAGCTGGTGAGCTGTGGTGTCTAATGCCTCGAGGACATATATTTGTGAAGAATGGTCAGAACCCACGCTTCCGTGCAGATAACGCGAATAAAAGGTTGTACACACACGCGTTCTACACTTTCAAGCCTACGTCGCTACTCCTTCTGCCCTTTTATATATTGTATAAATAGGACTCAGAGATGCGGGGGCTCCTGGCGGTGACGCGTCGTTGTTTCTATACGCTTGTAGAGTGCAAGTATTTGGACGCATTAGGCTATAGAGAGCTGGTGAGCTATGGTGTCGAATGCCTCGAGGACATATATTTGTAAAGAATAGTCAGAACCTACGCTTCCGTGCAGATAACGCGAATAAAAGGTTGTACACACACGCGTTCTACACTTTCAAGCCTACGTCGCTGCTCCTTCTGCCCTTTTATATATTGTATAAATAGTACTCAGAGATGCGGGGGCTCCTGGCGGTGACGCGTCGTTGTTTCTATACGCTTGTAGAGTTTGAGTATTTGCACGCATTAGGCTACAGAGAGCTGGTGAGCTATGGTGTCTAATGCCTAGAGGACATATATTTGTGAAGAATGGTCAGAACCTACGCTTCCGTGCAGATAACGCGAATAAAAGGTTGTACACACACGCGTTCTACACTTTCAAGCCTACGTCGCTGCTCCTTCTGCCCTTTTATATATTGTATAAATAGGACTCAGAGATGCGGGGGCTCCTGGCGGTGACGCGTCGTTGTTTCTATACGCTTGTAGAGTGCGAGTATTTGCACGCATTAGGCTACAGAGAGCTGGTGAGCTATGGTGTCTAATGCCTCGAGGACATATATTTGTGAAGAATGGTCAGAACCCACGCTTCCGTGCAGATAACGCGAATAAAAGGTTGTACACACACGCGTTCTACACTTTCAAGCCTACGTCGCTGCTCCTTCTGCCCTTTTATATATTGTATAAATAGTACTCAGAGATGCGGGGGCTCCGGGCGGTGACGCGTCGTTGTTTCTATACGCTTGCAGAGTGCAAGTATTTGGACGCATTAGGCTATAGAGAGCTGGTGAGCTATGGTGTCTAATGCCTCGAGGACATATATTTGTGAAGAATGGTCAGAACCCACGCTTCCGTGCAGATAACGCGAATAAAAGGTTGTACACACAAGCGTTCTACACTTTCAAGCCTACGTCGCTACTCCTTCTGCCCTTTTATATATTGTATAAATAGTACTCAGAGATGCGGGGTCTCCTGGCGGTGACGCGTCGTTGTTTCTATACGCTGATTTAGTGCGAGTTTTTGCACGCATTAGGCTAGAAAGAGCTGGTGAGCTGTGGTGTCTAATGCCTCGAGGACATATATTTGTGAAGAATGGTCAGAACCCACGCTTCCGTGCAGATAACGCGAATAAAAGGTTGTACACACACGCGTTCTACACTTTCAAGCCTACGTCGCTACTCCTTCTGCCCTTTTATATATTGTATAAATAGTACTCAGAGATGCGGGGGCTCCTGGCGGTGACGCGTCGTTGTTTCTATACGCTGATTTAGTGCGAGTTTTTGCACGCATTAGGCTAGAAAGAGCTGGTGAGCTGTGGTGTCTAATGCCTCGAGGACATATATTTGTGAAGAATGGTCAGAACCCACGCTTCCGTGCAGATAACGCGAATAAAAGGTTGTACACACACGCGTTCTACACTTTCAAGCCTACGTCGCTACTCCTTCTGCCCTTTTATATATTGTATAAATAGGACTCAGAGATGCGGGGGCTCCTGGCGGTGACGCGTCGTTGTTTCTATACGCTTGTAGAGTGCAAGTATTTGGACGCATTAGGCTATAGAGAGCTGGTGAGCTATGGTGTCGAATGCCTCGAGGACATATATTTGTGAAGAATAGTCAGAACCTACGCTTCCGTGCAGATAACGCGAATAAAAGGTTGTACACACACGCGTTCTACACTTTCAAGCCTACGTCGCTGCTCCTTCTGCCCTTTTATATATTGTATAAATAGTACTCAGAGATGCGGGGGCTCCTGGCGGTGACGCGTCGTTGTTTCTATACGCTTGTAGAGTTTGAGTATTTGCACGCATTAGGCTACAGAGAGCTGGTGAGCTATGGTGTCTAATGCCTAGAGGACATATATTTGTGAAGAATGGTCAGAACCTACGCTTCCGTGCAGATAACGCGAATAAAAGGTTGTACACACACGCGTTCTACACTTTCAAGCCTACGTCGCTGCTCCTTCTGCCCTTTTATATATTGTATAAATAGGACTCAGAGATGCGGGGGCTCCTGGCGGTGACGCGTCGTTGTTTCTATACGCTTGTAGAGTGCGAGTATTTGCACGCATTAGGCTACAGAGAGCTGGTGAGCTATGGTGTCTAATGCCTCGAGGACATATATTTGTGAAGAATGGTCAGAACCTACGCTTCCGTGCAGATAACGCGAATAAAAGGTTGTACACACACGCGTTCTACACTTTCAAGCCTACGTCGCTGCTCCTTCTGCCCTTTTATATATTGTATAAATAGGACTCAGAGATGCGGGGGCTCCTGGCGGTGACGCGTCGTTGTTTCTATACGCTGGTAGAGTGCAAGTATTTGGACGCATTAGGCTATAGAGAGCTGGTGAGCTATGGTGTCTAATGCCTCGAGGACATATATTTGTGAAGAATGGTCAGAACCTACGCTTCCGTGCAGATAACGCGAATAAAAGGTTGTACACACACGCGTTCTACACTTTCAAGCCTACGTCGCTGCTCCTTCTGCCCTTTTATATATTGTATAAATAGGACTCAGAGATGCGGGGGCTCCTGGCGGTGACGCGTCGTTGTTTCTATACGCTGGTAGAGTGCAAGTATTTGGACGCATTAGGCTATAGAGAGCTGGTGAGCTATGGTGTCTAATGCCTCGAGGACATATATTTGTGAAGAATGGTCAGAACCTACGCTTCCGTGCAGATAACGCGAATAAAAGGTTGTACACACACGCGTTCTACACTTTCAAGCCTACGTCGCTGCTCCTTCTGCCCTTTTATATATTGTATAAATAGGACTCAGAGATGCGGGGGCTCCTGGCGGTGACGCGTCGTTGTATCTATACGCTTGTAGAGTGCAAGTATTTGGACGCATTAGGCTATGGAGAGCTGGTGAGCTATGGTGTCTAATGCCTCGAGGACATATATTTGTGAAGAATGGTCAGAACCCACGCTTCCGTGCAGATAACGCGAATAAAAGGTTGTACACACACGCGTTCTACACTTTCAAGCCTACGTCGCTACTCCTTCTGCCCTTTTATATATTGTATAAATAGGACTCAGAGATGCGGGGGCTCCTGGCGGTGACGCGTCGTTGTTTCTATACGCTGATTTAGTGCGAGTTTTTGCACGCATTAGGCTAGAAAGAGCTGGTGAGCTGTGGTGTCTAATGCCTCGAGGACATATATTTGTGAAGAATGGTCAGAACCCACGCTTCCGTGCAGATAACGCGAATAAAAGGTTGTACACACACGCGTTCTACACTTTCAAGCCTACGTCGCTACTCCTTCTGCCCTTTTATATATTGTATAAATAGGACTCAGAGATGCGGGGGCTCCTGGCGGTGACGCGTCGTTGTTTCTATACGCTGATTTAGTGCGAGTTTTTGCACGCATTAGGCTAGAAAAAGCTGGTGAGCTGTGGTGTCTAATGCCTCGAGGACATATATTTGTGAAGAATGGTCAGAACCCACGCTTCCGTGCAGATAACGCGAATAAAAGGTTGTACACACACGCGTTCTACACTTTCAAGCCTACGTCGCTACTCCTTCTGCCCTTTTATATATTGTATAAAAAGGACTCAGAGATGCGGGGGCTCCTGGCGGTGACGCGTCGTTGTTTCTATACGCTGGTTGAGTGCAAGTATTTGGACGCATTAGGCTATAGAGAGCTGGTGAGCTATGGTGTCTAATGCCTCGAGGACATATATTTGTGAAGAATGGTCAGAACCCACGCTTCCGTGCAGATAACGCGAATAAAAGGTTGTACACACACGCGTTCTACACTTTCAAGCCTACGTCGCTGCTCCTTCTGCCCTTTTATATATTGTATAAATAGGACTCAGAGATGCGGGGGCTCCTGGCGGTGACGCGTCGTTGTTTCTATACGCTTGTAGAGTGCGAGTATTTGCACGCATTAGGCTACAGAGAGCTGGTGAGCTATGGTGTCTAATGCCTCGAGGACATATATTTGTGAAGAATGGTCAGAACCTACGCTTCCGTGCAGATAACGCGAATAAAAGGTTGTACACACACGCGTTCTACACTTTCAAGCCTACGTCGCTGCTCCTTCTGCCCTTTTATATATTGTATAAATAGGACTCAGAGATGCGGGGGCTCCTGGCGGTGACGCGTCGTTGTTTCTATACGCTGGTAGAGTGCAAGTATTTGGACGCGTTAGGCTATAGAGAGCTGGTGAGCTATGGTGTCTAATGCCTCGAGGACATATATTTGTGAAGAATGGTCAGAACCCACGCTTCCGTGCAGATAACGCGAATAAAAGGTTGTACACATACGCGTTCTACACTTTCAAGCCTACGTCGCTGCTCCTTCTGCCCTTTTATATATTGTATATATAGTACTCAGAGATGCGGGCGCTCTTGGCGGTGACGCGTCGTTGTTTCTATACGCTGGTTTAGTGCGAGTTCTTGCACGCATTAGGCTATAGAGAGCTGGTGAGCTGTGGTGTCTAATGCCTCGAGGACATATATTTGTGAAGAATGGTCAGAACCCACGCTTCCGTGCAGATAACGCGAATAAAAGGTTGTACACATACGCGTTCTACACTTTCAAGCCTACGTCGCTGCTCCTTCTGCCCTTTTATATATTGTATAAGTAGTACTCAGATGCGGGGGCTCCTGGCGGTGATGCATCGTTGTTTCTATACGCTGGTTTAGCGCGAGTATTTGCACGCATTAGGCTATAGAGAGCTGGTGAGCTATGGTGTCTAATGCCTCGAGGACATATATTTGTGAAGAATGGTCAGAACCCACGCTTCCGTGCAGATAACGCGAATAAAATGTTGTACACACACGCGTTCTACACTTTCAAGCCTACGTCGCTGCTCCTTCTGCCCTTTTATATATTGTACATATAGTACTCAGAGATGCGGGCGCTCTTGGCGGTGACGCGTCGTTGTTTCTATACGCTGGTTTAGTGCGAGTTCTTGCACGCATTAGGCTATAGAGAGCTGGTGAGCTGTGGTGTCTAATGCCTCGAGGACATATATTTGTGAAGAATGGTCAGAACCCACGCTTCCGTGCAGATAACGCGAATAAAAGGTTGAACACACACGCGTTCTACACTTTCAAGCCTACGTCGCTGCTCCTTCTGCCCTTTTATATATTGTATAAAAAGTACTCAGAGATGCGGGGGCTCCTGGCGGTGACGCGTCGTTGTTTCTATACGCTGATTAAGTGCGAGTTTTTGCACGCATTAGGCTAGAAAGAGCTGGTGAGCTGTGGTGTCTAATGCCTCGAGGACATATATTTGTGAAGAATGGTCAGAACCCACGCTTCCGTGCAGATAACGCGAATAAAAGGTTGTACACACGCGTTCTACACTTTCAAGCCTACGTCGCTGCTCCTTCTGCCCTTTTATATATTGTATATATAGTACTCAGAGATGCGGGCGCTCTTGGCGGTGACGCGTCGTTGTTTCTATACGCTGGTTTAGTGCGAGTTCTTGCACGCATTAGGCTATAGAGAGCTGGTGAGCTATGGTGTCTAATGCCTCGAGGACATATTTTTGTGAAGAATGGTCAGAACCCACGCTTCCGTGCAGATAACGCGAATAAAAGGTTGTACACGCACGCGTTCTACACTTTCAAGCCTACGTCGCTGCTCCTTCTGCCCTTTTATATATTGTATATATAGTACTCAGAGATGCGGGCGCTCTTGGCGGTGACGCGTCGTTGTTTCTATACGCTGGTTTAGTGCGAGTTCTTGCACGCATTAGGCTATAGAGAGCTGGTGAGCTGTGGTGTCTAATGCCTCGAGGACATATATTTGTGAAGAAGGGTCAGAACCCACGCTTCCGTGCAGATAACGCGAATAAAAGGTTGAACACACACGCGTTCTACACTTTCAAGCCTACGTCGCTGCTCCTTCTGCCCTTTTATATATTGTATAAATAGTACTCAGAGATGCGGGGGCTCCTGGCGGTGACGCGTCGTTGTTTCTATACGCTGATTTAGTGCGAGTTTTTGCACGCATTAGGCTAGAAAGAGCTGGTGAGCTGTGGTGTCTAATGCCTCGAGGACATATATTTGTGAAGAATGGTCAGAACCCACGCTTCCGTGCAGATAACGCGAATAAAAGGTTGTACACACACGCGTTCTACACTTTCAAGCCTACGTCGCTGCTCCTTCTGCCCTTTTATATATTGTATAAGTAGTACTCAGATGCGGGGGCTCCTGGCGGTGACGCGTCGTTGTTTCTATACGCTTGTAGAGTGCAAGTATTTGGACGCATTAGGCTATAGAGAACTGGTGAGCTATGGTGTCTAATGCCTCGAGGACATATTTTTGTGAAGAATGGTCAGAACCCACGCTTCCGTGCAGATAACGCGAATAAAAGGTTGTACACACACGCGTTCTACACTTTCAAGCCTACGTCGCTGCTCCTTCTGCCCTTTTATATATTGTATAAATAGGACTCAGAGATGCGGGGGCTCCTGGCGGTGACGCGTCGTTGTTTCTATACGCTTGTAGAGTGCGAGTATTTGCACGCATTAGGCTATAGAGAGCTGGTGAGCTATGGTGTCTAATGCCTCGAGGACATATATTTGTGAAGAATGGTCAGAACCTACGCTTCTGTGCAGATAACGCGAATAAAAGGTTGTACACACACGCGTTCTGCACTTTCAAGCCTACGTCGCTGCTCCTTCTGCCCTTTTATATATTGTATAAATAGGACTCAGAGATGCGGGGGCTCCTGGCGGTGACGCGTCGTTGTTTCTATACGCTTGTAGAGTGCGAGTATTTGCACGCATTAGGCTATAGAGAGCTGGTGAGCTATGGTGTCTAATGCCTCGAGGACATATATTTGTGAAGAATAGTCAGAACCTACGCTTCCGTGCAGATAACGCGAATAAAAGGTTGTACACATACGCGTTCTACACTTTCAAGCCTACGTCGCTGCTCCTTCTGCCCTTCTATATATCGTATAAGTAGGACTCAGAGATGCGGGGGCTCCTGGCGGTGACGCGTCGTTGTTTCTATACGCTTGTAGAGTGCAAGTATTTGGACGCATTAGGCTATAGAGAGCTGGTGAGCTATGGTGTCTAATGCCTCGAGGACATATTTTTGTGAAGAATGGTCAGAACCCACGCTTCCGTGCAGATAACGCGAATAAAAGGTTGTACACACACGCGTTCTGCACTTTCAAGCCTACGTCGCTGCTCCTTCTGCCCTTTTATATATTGTATAAATAGGACTCAGAGATGCGGGGGCTCCTGGCGGTGACGCGTCGTTGTTTCTATACGCTTGTAGAGTGCGAGTATTTGCACGCATTAGGCTATAGAGAGCTGGTGAGCTATGGTGTCTAATGCCTCGAGGACATATATTTGTGAAGAATGGTCAGAACCCACGCTTCCGTGCAGATAACGCGAATAAAAGGTTGAACACATACGCGTTCTACACTTTCAAGCCTACGTCGCTGCTCCTTCTGCCCTTTTATATATTGTATAAATAGTACTCAGAGATGCGGGGGCTCCTGGCGGTGATGCATCGTTGTTTCTATACGCTTGTAGAGTGCAAGTATTTGGACGCATTATGCTATAGAGAGCTGGTGAGCTATGGTGTCTAATGCCTCGAGGACATATTTTTGTGAAGAATGGTCAGAACCCACGCTTCCGTGCAGATAACGCGAATAAAAGGTTGTACACACACGCGTTCTACACTTTCAAGCCTACGTCGCTGCTCCTTCTGCCCTTTTATATATTGTATAAATAGGACTCAGAGATGCGGGGGCTCCTGGCGGTGACGCGTCGTTGTTTCTATACGCTGGTAGAATGCAAGTATTTGGACGCATTAGGCTATAGAGAGCTGGTGAGCTATGGTGTCTAATGCCTCGAGGACATATATTTGTGAAGAATGGTCAGAACCCACGCTTCCGTGCAGATAACGCGAATAAAAGGTTGTACACATACGCGTTCTACACTTTCAAGCCTACGTCGCTGCTCCTTCTGCCCTTTTATATATTGTATAAATAGGACTCAGAGATGCGGGGGCTCCTGGCGGTGACGCGTCGTTGTTTCTATACGCTGGTAGAATGCAAGTATTTGGACGCATTAGGCTATAGAGAGCTGGTGAGCTATGGTGTCTAATGCCTCGAGGACATATATTTGTGAAGAATGGTCAGAACCCACGCTTCCGTGCAGATAACGCGAATAAAAGGTTGTACACACACGCGTTCTGCACTTTCAAGCCTACGTCGCTGCTCCTTCTGCCCTTTCATATATTGTATAAATAGGACTCAGAGATGCGGGGGCTCCTGGCGGTGACGCGTCGTTGTTTCTGTACGCTTGTAGAGTGCGAGTATTTGCACGCATTAGGCTAGAAAGAGCTGGTGAGCTATGTTGCCTAATGCCTCGAGGACATATATTTGTGAAGAATAGTCAGAACCTACGCTTCCGTGCAGATAACGCGAATAAAAGGTTGTACACATACGCGTTCTACACTTTCAAGCCTACGTCGCTGCTCCTTCTGCCCTTCTATATATCGTATAAGTAGGACTCAGAGATGCGGGGGCTCCTGGCGGTGACGCGTCGTTGTTTCTATACGCTTGTAGAGTTCAAGTATTTGGACGCATTAGGCTATAGAGAGATGGTGAGCTATGGTGTCTAATGCCTCGAGGACATATTTTTGTGAAGAATGGTCAGAACCTACGCTTCCGTGCAGATAACGCGAATAAAAGGTTGTACACACACGCGTTCTACACTTTCAAGCCTACGTCGCTGCTCCTTCTGCCCTTTTATATATTGTATAAATAGGACTCAGAGATGCGGGGGCTCCTGGCGGTGACGCGTCGTTGTTTCTATACGCTGGTAGAGTGCAAGTATTTGCACGCATTAGGCTAGAAAGAGCTGGTGAGCTATGGTGTCTAATGCCTCGAGGACATATATTTGTGAAGAATAGTCAGAACCTACGCTTCCGTGCAGATAACGCGAATAAAAGGTTGTACACATACGCGTTCTACACTTTCAAGCCTACGTCGCTGCTCCTTCTGCCCTTTTATATATTGTATAAATAGGACTCAGAGATGCGGGGGCTCCTGGCGGTGACGCGTCGTTGTTTCTATACGCTTGTAGAGTGCGAGTATTTGCACGCATTAGGCTAGAAAGAGCTGGTGAGCTATGGTGTCTAATGCCTCGAGGATATATATTTGTGAAGAATGGTCAGAACCCACGCTTCCGTGCAGATAACGCGAATAAAATGTTGTACACACACGCGTTCTACACTTTCAAGCCTACGTCGCTGCTCCTTCTGCCCTTTTATATATTGTATATATAGTACTCAGAGATGCGGGCGCTCTTGGCGGTGACGGGTCGTTGTTTCTATACGCTGGTTTAGTGCGAGTTCTTGCACGCATTAGGCTATAGAGAGCTGGTGAGCTGTGGTGTCTAATGCCTCGAGGACATATATTTGTGAAGAATGGTCAGAACCCACGCTTCCGTGCAGATAACGCGAATAAAAGGTTGAACACACACGCGTTCTACACTTTCAAGCCTACGTCGCTGCTCCTTCTGCCCTTTTATATATTGTATAAATAGTACTCAGAGATGCGGGGGCTCCTGGCGGTGACGCGTCGTTGTTTCTATACGCTGATTTAGTGCGAGTTTTTGCACGCATTAGGCTAGAAAGAGCTGGTGAGCTGTGGTGTCTAATGCCTCGAGGACATATATTTGTGAAGAATGGTCAGAACCCACGCTTCCGTGCAGATAACGCGAATAAAAGGTTGTACACATACGCGTTCTACACTTTCAAGCCTACGTCGCTGCTCCTTCTGCCCTTCTATATATCGTATAAGTAGGACTCAGAGATGCGGGGGCTCCTGGCGGTGACGCGTCGTTGTTTCTATACGCTTGTAGAGTGCAAGTATTTGGACGCATTAGGCTATAGAGAGCTGGTGAGCTATGGTGTCTAATGCCTCGAGGACATATTTTTGTGAAGAATGGTCAGAACCCACGCTTCCGTGCAGATAACGCGAATAAAAGGTTGTACACACACGCGTTCTGCACTTTCAAGCCTACGTCGCTGCTCCTTCTGCCCTTTTATATATTGTATAAATAGGACTCAGAGATGGGGGGGCTCCTGGCGGTGACGCGTCGTTGTTTCTATACGCTTGTAGAGTGCGAGTATTTGCACGCATTAGGCTATAGAGAGCTGGTGAGCTATGGTGTCTAATGCCTCGAGGACATATATTTGTGAAGAATGGTCAGAACCCACGCTTCCGTGCAGATAACGCGAATAAAAGGTTGAGCACATACGCGTTCTACACTTTCAAGCCTACGTCGCTGCTCCTTCTGCCCTTTTATATATTGTATAAATAGTACTCAGAGATGCGGGGGCTCCTGGCGGTGATGCATCGTTGTTTCTATACGCTTGTAGAGTGCAAGTATTTGGACGCATTATGCTATAGAGAGCTGGTGAGCTATGGTGTCTAATGCCTCGAGGACATATTTTTGTGAAGAATGGTCAGAACCCACGCTTCCGTGCAGATAACGCGAATAAAAGGTTGTACACACACGCGTTCTACACTTTCAAGCCTACGTCGCTGCTCCTTCTGCCCTTTTATATATTGTATAAATAGGACTCAGAGATGCGGGGGCTCCTGGCGGTGACGCGTCGTTGTTTCTATACGCTGGTAGAATGCAAGTATTTGGACGCATTAGGCTATAGAGAGCTGGTGAGCTATGGTGTCTAATGCCTCGAGGACATATATTTGTGAAGAATGGTCAGAACCCACGCTTCCGTGCAGATAACGCGAATAAAAGGTTGTACACATACGCGTTCTACACTTTCAAGCCTACGTCGCTGCTCCTTCTGCCCTTTTATATATTGTATAAATAGGACTCAGAGATGCGGGGGCTCCTGGCGGTGACGCGTCGTTGTTTCTATACGCTGGTAGAATGCAAGTATTTGGACGCATTAGGCTATAGAGAGCTGGTGAGCTATGGTGTCTAATGCCTCGAGGACATATATTTGTGAAGAATGGTCAGAACCCACGCTTCCGTGCAGATAACGCGAATAAAAGGTTGTACACACACGCGTTCTGCACTTTCAAGCCTACGTCGCTGCTCCTTCTGCCCTTTCATATATTGTATAAATAGGACTCAGAGATGCGGGGGCTCCTGGCGGTGACGCGTCGTTGTTTCTGTACGCTTGTAGAGTGCGAGTATTTGCACGCATTAGGCTAGAAAGAGCTGGTGAGCTATGTTGCCTAATGCCTCGAGGACATATATTTGTGAAGAATAGTCAGAACCTACGCTTCCGTGCAGATAACGCGAATAAAAGGTTGTACACATACGCGTTCTACACTTTCAAGCCTACGTCGCTGCTCCTTCTGCCCTTCTATATATCGTGTAAGTAGGACTCAGAGATGCGGGGGCTCCTGGCGGTGACGCGTCGTTGTTTCTATACGCTTGTAGAGTTCAAGTATTTGGACGCATTAGGCTATAGAGAGATGGTGAGCTATGGTGTCTAATGCCTCGAGGACATATTTTTGTGAAGAATGGTCAGAACCTACGCTTCCGTGCAGATAACGCGAATAAAAGGTTGTACACACACGCGTTCTACACTTTCAAGCCTACGTCGCTGCTCCTTCTGCCCTTTTATATATTGTATAAATAGGACTCAGAGATGCGGGGGCTCCTGGCGGTGACGCGTCGTTGTTTCTATACGCTGGTAGAGTGCAAGTATTTGGACGCATTAGGCTATAGAGAGCTGGTGAGCTATGGTGTCTAATGCCTCGAGGACATATATTTGTGAAGAATGGTCAGAACCCACGCTTCCGTGCAGATAACGCGAATAAAAGGTTGTACACACACGCGTTCTACACTTTCAAGCCTACGTCGCTGCTCCTTCTGCCCTTCTATATATCGTATAAGTAGGACTCAGAGATGCGGGGGCTCCTGGCGGTGACGCGTCGTTGTTTCTATACGCTTGTAGAGTGCAAGTATTTGCACGCATTAGGCTATAGAGAGCTGGTGAGCTATGGTGTCTAATGCCTCGAGGAAATATTTTTGTGAAGAATGGTCAGAACCCACGCTTCCGTGCAGATAACGCGAATAAAAGGTTGTACACACACGCGTTCTGCACTTTCAAGCCTACGTCGCTGCTCCTTCTGCCCTTTTATATATTGTATAAATAGGACTCAGAGATGCGGGGGCTCCTGGCGGTGACGCGTCGTTGTTTCTATACGCTTGTAGAGTGCAAGTATTTGGACGCATTAGGCTATAGAGACCTGGTGAGCTATGGTGTCTAATGCCTCGAGGACATATATTTGTGAAGAATAGTCAGAACCTACGCTTCCGTGCAGATAACGCGAATAAAAGGTTGTACACATACCCGTTCTACACTTTCAAGCCTACGTCGCTGCTCCTTCTGCCCTTCTATATATCGTATAAGTAGGACTCAGAGATGCGGGGGCTCCTGGCGGTGACGCGTCGTTGTTTCTATACGCTTGTAGAGTGCAAGTATTTGCACGCATTAGGCTATAGAGAGCTGGTGAGCTATGGTGTCTAATGCCTCGAGGACATATTTTTGTGAAGAATGGTCAGAACCCACGCTTCCGTGCAGATAACGCGAATAAAAGGTACACACACGCGTTTTGCACTTTCAAGCCTACGTCGCTGCTCCTTCTGCCCTTTTATATATTGTATAAATAGGACTCAGAGATGCGGGGGCTCCTGGCGGTGACGCGTCGTTGTTTCTATACGCTGGTAGAGTGCAAGTATTTGGACGCATTAGGCTATAGAGAGCTGGTGAGCTATGGTGTCTAATGCCTCGAGGACATATATTTGTGAAGAATGGTCAGAACCCACGCTTCCGTGCAGATAACGCGAATAAAAGGTTGTACACATACGCGTTCTACACTTTCAAGCCTACGTCGCTGCTCCTTCTGCCCTTTTATATATTGTATAAGTAGTACTCAGATGCGGGGGCTCCTGGCGGTGATGCATCGTTGTTTCTATACGCTGGTTTAGCGCGAGTATTTGCACGCATTAGGCTAGAAAGAGCTGGTGAGCTATGTTGCCTAATGCCTCGAGGACATATATTTGTGAAGAATAGTCAGAACCTACGCTTCCGTGCAGATAACGCGAATAAAAGGTTGTACACATACGCATTCTACACTTTCAAGCCTACGTCGCTGCTCCTTCTGCCCTTTTATATATTGTATAAATAGGACTCAGAGATGCGGGGGCTCCTGGCGGTGACGCGTCGTTGTTTCTATACGCTTGTAGAGTGCGAGTATTTGCACGCATTAGGCTAGAAAGAGCTGGTGAGCTATGGTGTCTAATGCCTCGAGGACATATTTTTGTGAAGAATGGTCAGAACCTACGCTTCCGTGCAGATAACGCGAATAAAAGGTTGTACACACACGCGTTCTACACTTTCAAGCCTACGTCGCTGCTCCTTCTGCCCTTTTATATATTGTATAAATAGGACTCAGAGATGCGGGGGCTCCTGGCGGTGACGCGTCGTTGTTTCTATACGCTGGTAGAGTGCAAGTATTTGGACGCATTAGGCTATAGAGAGCTGGTGAGCTATGGTGTCTAATGCCTCGAGGACATATATTTGTGAAGAATGGTCAGAACCCACGCTTCCGTGCAGATAACGCGAATAAAAGGTTGTACACATACGCATTCTACACTTTCAAGCCTACGTCGCTGCTCCTTCTGCCCTTTTATATATTGTATAAATAGGACTCAGAGATGCGGGGGCTTCTGGCGGTGACGCGTCGTTGTTTCTATACGCTTGTAGAGTGCAAGTATTTGGACGCATTAGGCTATAGAGAGCTGGTGAGCTATGGTGTCTAATGCCTCGAGGACATATATTTGTGAAGAATAGTCAGAACCTACGCTTCCGTGCAGATAACGCGAATAAAAGGTTGTACACATACGCATTCTACACTTTCAAGCCTACGTCGCTGCTCCTTCTGCCCTTTTATATATTGTATAAATAGGACTCAGAGATGCGGGGGCTCCTGGCGGTGACGCGTCGTTGTTTCTATACGCTTGTAGAGTGCGAGTATTTGCACGCATTAGGCTAGAAAGAGCTGGTGAGCTATGGTGTCTAATGCCTCGAGGATATATATTTGTGAAGAATGGTCAGAACCCACGCTTCCGTGCAGATAACGCGAATAAAATGTTGTACACACACGCGTTCTACACTTTCAAGCCTACGTCGCTGCTCCTTCTGCCCTTTTATATATTGTATATATAGTACTCAGAGATGCGGGCGCTCTTGGCGGTGACGCGTCGTTGTTTCTATACGCTGGTTTAGTGCGAGTTCTTGCACGCATTAGGCTATAGAGAGCTGGTGAGCTGTGGTGTCTAATGCCTCGAGGACATATATTTGTGAAGAATGGTCAGAACCCACGCTTCCGTGCAGATAACGCGAATAAAAGGTTGAACACACACGCGTTCTACACTTTCAAGCCTACGTCGCTGCTCCTTCTGCCCTTTTATATATTGTATAAGTAGTACTCAGAGATGCGGGGGCTCCTGGCGGTGACGCGTCGTTGTTTCTATACGCTGATTTAGTGCGAGTTTTTGCACGCATTAGGCTAGAAAGAGCTGGTGAGCTGTGGTGTCTAATGCCTCGAGGACATATATTTGTGAAGAATGGTCAGAACCCACGCTTCCGTGCAGATAACGCGAATAAAAGGTTGTACACACACGCGTTCTACACTTTCAAGCCTACGTCGCTGCTCCTTCTGCCCTTTTGTATATTGTATAAGTAGTACTCAGATGCGGGGGCTCCTGGCGGTGACGCGTCGTTGTTTCTATACGCTTGTAGAGTGCAAGTATTTGGACGCATTAGGCTATAGAGAGCTGGTGAGCTATGGTGTCTAATGCCTCGAGGACATATTTTTGTGAAGAATGGTCAGAACCCACGCTTCCGTGCAGATAACGCGAATAAAAGGTTGTACACACACGCGTTCTACACTTTCAGGCCTACGTCGCTGCTCCTTCTGCCCTTTTATATATTGTATAAATAGGACTCAGAGATGCGGGGGCTCCTGGCGGTGACGCGTCGTTGTTTCTATACGCTTGTAGAGTGCGAGTATTTGCACGCATTAGGCTATAGAGAGCTGGTGAGCTATGGTGTCTAATGCCTCGAGGACATATATTTGTGAAGAATGGTCAGAACCTACGCTTCCGTGCAGATAACGCGAATAAAAGGTTGTACACACACGCGTTCTACACTTTCAAGCCTACGTCGCTGCTCCTTCTGCCCTTTCATATATTGTATAAATAGGACTCAGAGATGCGGGGGCTCCTGGCGGTGACGCGTCGTTGTTTCTATACGCTAGTAGAGTGCAAGTATTTGGACGCATTAGGCTATAGAGAGCTGGTGAGCTATGGTGTCTAATGCCTCGAGGACATATATTTGTGAAGAATAGTCAGAACCTACGCTTCCGTGCAGATAACGCGAATAAAAGGTTGTACACATACGCGTTCTACACTTTCAAGCCTACGTCGCTGCTCCTTCTGCCCCTCTATATATCGTATAAGTAGGACTCAGAGATGCGGGGGCTCCTGGCGGTGACGCGTCGTTGTTTCTATACGCTTGTAGAGTGCAAGTATTTGGACGCATTAGGCTATAGAGAGCTGGTGAGCTATGGTGTCTAATGCCTCGAGGACATATTTTTGTGAAGAATGGTCAGAACCCACGCTTCCGTGCAGATAACGCGAATAAAAGGTTGTACACACACGCGTTCTACACTTTCAAGCCTACGTCGCTGCTCCTTCTGCCCTTTTATATATTGTATAAATAGGACTCAGAGATGCGGGGGCTCCTGGCGGTGACGCGTCGTTGTTTCTATACGCTTGTAGAGTTCGAGTATTTGCACGCATTAGGCTATAGAGAGCTGGTGAGCTATGGTGTCTAATGCCTCGAGGACATATTTTTGTGAAGAATGGTCAGAACCTACGCTTCCGTGCAGATAACGCGAATAAAAGGTTGTACACATACGCGTTCTACACTTTCAAGCCTACGTCGCTGCTCCTTCTGCCCTTCTATATATCGTATAAGTAGGACTCAGAGATGCGGGGGCTCCTGGCGGTGACGCGTCGTTGTTTCTATACGCTTGTAGAGTGCAAGTATTTGGACGCATTAGGCTATAGAGAGCTGGTGAGCTATGGTGTCTAATGCCTCGAGGACATATTTTTGTGAAGAATGGTCAGAACCCACGCTTCCGTGCAGATAACGCGAATAAAAGGTTGTACACACACGCGTTCTACACTTTCAAGCCTACGTCGCTGCTCCTTCTGCCCTTTTATATATTGTATAAATAGGACTCAGAGATGCGGGGGCTCCTGGCGGTGACGCGTCGTTGTTTCTATACGCTTGTAGAGTGCGAGTATTTGCACGCATTAGGCTATAGAGAGCTGGTGAGCTATGGTGTCTAATGCCTCGAGGACATATATTTGTGAAGAATGGTCAGAACCTACGCTTCCGTGCAGATAACGCGAATAAAAGGTTGTACACACACGCGTTCTACACTTTCAAGCCTACGTCGCTGCTCCTTCTGCCCTTTTATATATTGTATAAGTAGTACTCAGATGCGGGGGCTCCTGGCGGTGATGCATCGTTGTTTCTATACGCTAGTAGAGTGCAAGTATTTGGACGCATTAGGCTATAGAGAGCTGGTGAGCTATGGTGTCTAATGCCTCGAGGACATATATTTGTGAAGAATGGTCAGAACCCACGCTTCCGTGCAGATAACGCGAATAAAAGGTTGTACACACACGCGTTCTACACTTTCAAGCCTACGTCGCTGCTCCTTCTGCCCTTTTATATATTGTATAAGTAGTACTCAGATGCGGGGGCTCCTGGCGGTGATGCATCGTTGTTTCTATACGCTGGTTTAGCGCGAGTATTTGCACGCATTAGGCTAGAAAGAGCTGGTGAGCTATGTTGCCTAATGCCTCGAGGACATATATTTGTGAAGAATGGTCAGAACCCACGCTTCCGTGCAGATAACGCGAATAAAAGGTTGTACACACACGCGTTCTACACTTTCAAGCCTACGTCGCTGCTCCTTCTGCCCTTTTATATATTGTATAAATAGGACTCAGAGATGCGGGGCTCCTGGCGGTGACGCGTCGTTTTTTTATACGCTTGTAGAGTGCAAGTATTTGGACGCATTAGGCTATAGAGAGCTGGTGAGCTATGGTGTCTAATGCCTCGAGGACATATATTTGTGAAGAATGGTCAGAACCCACGCTTCCGTGCAGATAACGCGAATAAAAGGTTGTACACACACGCGTTCTACACTTTCAAGCCTACGTCGCTGCTCCTTCTGCCCTTTTATATATTGTATAAATAGTACTCAGAGATGCGGGCGCTCCTGGCGGTGACGCGTCGTTGTTTCTATGCGCTGGTTTAGTGCGAGTTCTTGCACGCATTAGGCTATAGAGAGCTGGTGAGCTGTGCTGTCTAATGCCTCGAGGACATATATTTGTGAAGAATGGTCAGAACCCACGCTTCCGTGCAGATAACGCGAATAAAAGGTTGTACACACACGCGTTCTACACTTTCAAGCCTACGTCGCTGCTCCTTCTGCCCTTTTATATATTGTATAAATAGGACTCAGAGATGGGGGGCTCCTGGCGGTGACGCGTCGTTGTTTCTATACGCTTGTAGAGTGCGAGTATTTGCACGCATTAGGCTATAGAGAGCTGGTGAGCTATGGTGTCTAATGCCTCGAGGACATATATTTGTGAAGAATGGTCAGTACCCACGCTTCCGTGCAGATAACGCGAATAAAAGGTTGTACACACACGCGTTCTACACTTTCAAGCCTACGTCGCTGCTCCTTCTGCCCTTTTATATATTGTATAAATAGGACTCAGAGATGCGGGGGCTCCTGGCTGTGACGCGTCGTTGTTTCTATACGCTTGTAGAGTACAAGTATTTGGACGCATTAGGCTATAGAGAGCTGGTGAGCTATGGTGTCTAATGCCTCGAGGACATATATTTTTGAAGAATGGTCAGAACCCACGCTTCCGTGCAGATAACGCGAATAAAAGGTTGTACACACACGCGTTCTACACTTTCAAGCCTACGTCGCTGCTCCTTCTGCCCTTTTATATATTGTATAAATAGGACTCAGAGATGCGGGGGCTCCTGGCGGTGACGCGTCGTTGTTTCTATACGCTGGTTTAGTGCGAGTTCTTGCACGCATTAGGCTATAGAGAGCTGGTGAGCTGTGGTGTCTAATGCCTCGAGGACATATATTTGTGAAGAATAGCCAGAACCTACGCTTCCGTGCAGATAACGCGCATAAAAGGTTGTACATAAACGCGTTCTACACTTTCAAGCCTACGTCGCTGCTCTTTCTGCCCTTTTCATATATTGCATAAATACTACTCAGAGATGCGGGGGCTCCTGGCGGTGACGCGTCGTTGTTTCTATACGTTGGTAGAGTGCAAGTATTTGGACGCATTAGGCTATAGAGAGCTGGTGAGCTATGGTGCCTAATGCCTCGAGGACATATATTTGTGAAGAATGGTCAGAACCCACGCTTCCGTGCAGATAGCGCGAATAAAAGGTTGTACACACACGCGTTCTACACTTTCAAGCCTACGTCGCTGCTCCTTCTGCCCTTTTATATATTGTATAAATAGGACTCAGAGATGCGGGCGCTCCTGGCGGTGACGCGTCGTTGTTTCTATACGCTTATAGAGTGCGAGTATTTGCACGCATTAGGCTATAGAGAGCTGGTGAGCTATGGTGCCTAATGCCTCGAGGACATATTTTTGTGAAGAATGGTCAGAACCCACGCTTCCGTGCAGATAACGCGAATAAAAGGTTGCACACACACGCGTTCTACACATCAAGCCTACGTCGCTGCTCCTTCTGCCCTTTTATATATTGTATAAATAGGACTCAGACATGCGGGGGCTCCTGGCGGTGACGCGTCGTTGTTTCTATACGCTGGTAGAGTGCAAGAATTTGGACGCATTAGGCTATAGAGAGCTGGTGAGCTATGGTGCCTAATGCCTCGAGGACATATATTTGTGAAGAATGGTCAGAACCCACGCTTCCTAGCAGATAGCGCGAATAAAAGGTTGTACACACACGCGTTCTACACTTTCAAGCCTACGTCGCTGCTCCTTCTGCCCTTTTATATATTGTATAAATAGGACTCAGAGATGCGGGGGCTCCTGGCGGTGACGCGTCGTTGTTTCTATACGCTTATAGAGTGCGAGTATTTGCACGCATTAGGCTATAGAGAGCTGGTGAGCTATGGTGTCTAATGCCTCGAGGACATATATTTGTGAAGAATGGTCAGAACCCACGCTTCCGTGCAGATAGCGCGAATAAAAGGTTGTACACACACGCGTTCTACACTTTCAAGCCTACGTCGCTGCTCCTTCTGCCCTTTTATATATTGTATAAATAGGACTCAGAGATGCGGGGGCTCCTTGCGGTGACGCGTCGTTGTTTCTATACGCTGGTAGAGCGCAAGTATTTGGACGCATTAGGCTATAGAGAGCTGGTGAGCTATGGTGTCTAATGCCTCGACGACATATATTTGTGAAGAATGGTCAGAACCCACGCTTCCGTGCAGATAACGCAAATAAAAGGTTGTACACATACGCGTTCTACACTTTCAAGCCTACGTCGCTGCTCCTTCTGCCCTTTTATATATTGTATAAGTAGTACTCAGATGCGGGGGCTCCTGGCGGTGATGCATCGTTGTTTCTATAGGCTGGTTTAGTGCGAGGTCTTGCACGCATTAGGCTATAGAGAGCTGGTGAGCTGTGGTGTCTAATGCCTCGAGGACATATATTTGTGAAGAATGGTCAGAACCTACGCTTCCGTGCAGATAACGCGAATAAAAGGTTGTACACACACGCGTTCTACACTTTCAAGCCTACGTCGCTGCTCCTTCTGCCCTTTTATATATTGTATAAGTAGTACTCAGATGCGGGGGCTCCTGGCGGTGATGCATCGTTGTTTCTATACGCTAGTAGAGTGCAAGTATTTGGACGCATTAGGCTATAGAGAGCTGGTGAGCTATGGTGTCTAATGCCTCGAGGACATATATTTGTGAAGAATGGTCAGAACCCACGCTTCCGTGCAGATAACGCGAATAAAAGGTTGTACACACACGTGTTCTACACTTTCAAGCCTACGTCGCTGCTCCTTCTGCCCTTTTATATATTGTATAAGTAGTACTCAGATGCGGGGGCTCCTGGCGGTGATGCATCGTTGTTTCTATACGCTGGTTTAGCGCGAGTATTTGCACGCATTAGGCTAGAAAGAGCTGGTGAGCTATGTTGCCTAATGCCTCGAGGACATATATTTGTGAAGAATAGTCAGAACCTACGCTTCCGTGCAGATAACGCGAATAAAAGATTGTACACATACGCATTCTACACTTTCAAGCCTACGTCGCTGCTCCTTCTGCCCTTTTATATATTGTATAAATAGGACTCAGAGATGCGGGGCTCCTGGCGGTGACGCGTCGTTGTTTCTATACGCTTGTAGAGTGCAAGTATTTGGACGCATTAGGCTATAGAGAGCTGGTGAGCTATGGTGTCTAATGCCTCGAGGACATATATTTGTGAAGAATGGTCAGAACCCACGCTTCCGTGCAGATAACGCGAATAAAAGGTTGTACACACACGCGTTCTACACTTTCAAGCCTACGTCGCTGCTCCTTCTGCCCTTTTATATATTGTATAAATAGTACTCAGAGATGCGGGCGCTCCTGGCGGTGACGCGTCGTTGTTTCTATGCGCTGGTTTAGTGCGAGTTCTTGCACGCATTAGGCTATAGAGAGCTGGTGAGCTGTGGTGTCTAATGCCTCGAGGACATATATTTGTGAAGAATGGTCAGAACCCACGCTTCCGTGCAGATAACGCGAATAAAAGGTTGTACACACACGCGTTCTACACTTCAAGCCTACGTCGCTGCTCCTTCTGCCCTTTTATATATTGTATAAATAGGACTCAGAGATGGGGGGCTCCTGGCGGTGACGCGTCGTTGTTTCTATACGCTTGTAGAGTGCGAGTATTTGCACGCATTAGGCTAGAAAGAGCTGTTGAGCTATGGTGTCTAATGCCTCGAGGACATATATTTGTGAAGAATTGTCAGAACCTACGCCTCCGTACAGATAACGCGCATAAAAGGTTGTACACACACGCGTTCTACACTTTCAAGCCTACGTCGCTGCTCCTTCTGCCCTTTTATATATTGTATAAATAGGACTCAGAGATGCGGGGGCTCCTGGCGGTGACGCGTCGTTGTTTCTATACGCTGGTTTAGTGCGTTTTTGCACGCATTAGGCTAGAAAGAGCTGGTGAGCTATGGTGTCTAATGCCTCGACGACATATATTTGTGAAGAATGGTCAGAACCCACGCTTCCGTGCAGATAACGCGAATAAAATGTTGTACACACACGCGTTCTACACTTTCAAGCCTATGTCGCTGCTCCTTCTGCCCTTTTATATATTGTATAAATAGGACTCAGAGATGCGGGGGCTCCGGGCGGTGACGCGTCGTTGTTTCTATACGCTGATTTAGTGCGAGTTTTTGCACGCATTAGGCTAGAAAGAGCTGGTGAGCTGTGGTGTCTAATGCCTCGAGGACATATATTTGTGAAGAATGGTCAGAACCCACGCTTCCGTGCAGATAACGCGAATAAAATGTTGTACACACACGCGTTCTACACTTTCAAGCCTACGTCGCTGCTCCTTCTGCCCTTTTATATATTGTATAAATAGGACTCAGAGATGCGGGGGCTCCTGGCGGTGACGCGTCGTTGTTTCTATACGCTGATTTAGTGCGAGTTTTTGCACGCATTAGGCTAGAAAGAGCTGGTGAGCTGTGGTGTCTAATGCCTCGAGGACATATATTTGTGAAGAATGGTCAGAACCCACGCTTCCGTGCAGATAACGCGAATAAAATGTTGTACACACACGCGTTCTACACTTTCAAGCCTACGTCGCTGCTCCTTCTGCCCTTTTATATATTGTATAAATAGGACTCAGAGATGCGGGGGCTCCTGGCGGTGACGCGTCGTTGTTTCTATACGCTGATTTAGTGCGAGTTTTTGCACGCATTAGGCTAGAAAGAGCTGGTGAGCTGTGGTGTCTAATGCCTCGAGGACATATATTTGTGAAGAATGGTCAGAACCCACGCTTCCGTGCAGATAACGCGAATAAAAGGTTGTACACACACGCGTTCTACACTTTCAAGCCTACGTCACTGCTCCTTCTGCCCTTTTATATATTGTATAAATAGGACTCAGAGATGCGGGGGCTCCGGGCGGTGACGCGTCGTTGTTTCTATACGCTTGTAGAGTGCAAGTATTTGGACGCATTAGGCTATAGAGAGCTGGTGAGCTATGGTGTCTAATGCCTCGAGGACATATATTTGTGAAGAATGGTCAGAACCCACGCTTCCGTGCAGATAACGCGAATAAAAGGTTGTACACACACGCGTTCTACACTTTCAAGCCTACGTCGCTGCTCCTTCTGCCCTTTTATATATTGTATAAATAGGACTCAGAGATCGGGGGCTCCTGGCGGTGACGCGTCGTTGTTTCTATACGCTTGTAGAGTGCAAGTATTTGGACGCATTAGGCTATAGAGAGCTGGTGAGCTATGGTGTCTAATGCCTCGACGACATATATTTGTGAAGAATGGTCAGAACCCACGCTTCCGTGCAGATAACGCAAATAAAAGGTTGTACACATACGCGTTCTACACTTTCAAGCCTACGTCGCTGCTCCTTCTGCCCTTTTATATATTGTATAAGTAGTACTCAGATGCGGGGGCTCCTGGCGGTGATGCATCGTTGTTTCTATAGGCTGGTTTAGTGCGAGGTCTTGCACGCATTAGGCTATAGAGAGCTGGTGAGCTGTGGTGTCTAATGCCTCGAGGACATATATTTGTGAAGAATGGTCAGAACCTACGCTTCCGTGCAGATAACGCGAATAAAAGGTTGTACACACACGCGTTCTACACTTTCAAGCCTACGTCGCTGCTCCTTCTGCCCTTTTATATATTGTATAAGTAGTACTCAGATGCGGGGGCTCCTGGCGGTGATGCATCGTTGTTTCTATACGCTAGTAGAGTGCAAGTATTTGGACGCATTAGGCTATAGAGAGCTGGTGAGCTATGGTGTCTAATGCCTCGAGGACATATATTTGTGAAGAATGGTCAGAACCCACGCTTCCGTGCAGATAACGCGAATAAAAGGTTGTACACACACGTGTTCTACACTTTCAAGCCTACGTCGCTGCTCCTTCTGCCCTTTTATATATTGTATAAGTAGTACTCAGATGCGGGGGCTCCTGGCGGTGATGCATCGTTGTTTCTATACGCTGGTTTAGCGCGAGTATTTGCACGCATTAGGCTAGAAAGAGCTGGTGAGCTATGTTGCCTAATGCCTCGAGGACATATATTTGTGAAGAATAGTCAGAACCTACGCTTCCGTGCAGATAACGCGAATAAAAGATTGTACACATACGCATTCTACACTTTCAAGCCTACGTCGCTGCTCCTTCTGCCCTTTTATATATTGTATAAATAGGACTCAGAGATGCGGGGCTCCTGGCGGTGACGCGTCGTTGTTTCTATACGCTTGTAGAGTGCAAGTATTTGGACGCATTAGGCTATAGAGAGCTGGTGAGCTATGGTGTCTAATGCCTCGAGGACATATATTTGTGAAGAATGGTCAGAACCCACGCTTCCGTGCAGATAACGCGAATAAAAGGTTGTACACACATGCGTTCTACACTTTCAAGCCTACGTCGCTGCTCCTTCTGCCCTTTTATATATTGTATAAATAGTACTCAGAGATGCGGGCGCTCCTGGCGGTGACGCGTCGTTGTTTCTATGCGCTGGTTTAGTGCGAGTTCTTGCACGCATTAGGCTATAGAGAGCTGGTGAGCTGTGGTGTCTAATGCCTCGAGGACATATATTTGTGAAGAATGGTCAGAACCCACGCTTCCGTGCAGATAACGCGAATAAAAGGTTGTACACACACGCGTTCTACACTTTCAAGCCTACGTCGCTGCTCCTTCTGCCCTTTTATATATTGTATAAATAGGACTCAGAGATGGGGGGCTCCTGGCGGTGACGCGTCGTTGTTTCTATACGCTTGTAGAGTGCGAGTATTTGCACGCATTAGGCTAGAAAGAGCTGTTGAGCTATGGTGTCTAATGCCTCGAGGACATATATTTGTGAAGAATTGTCAGAACCTACGCCTCCGTGCAGATAACGCGCATAAAAGGTTGTACACACACGCGTTCTACACTTTCAAGCCTACGTCGCTGCTCCTTCTGCCCTTTTATATATTGTATAAATAGGACTCAGAGATGCGGGGGCTCCTGGCGGTGACGCGTCGTTGTTTCTATACGCTGGTTTAGTGCGTTTTTGCACGCATTAGGCTAGAAAGAGCTGGTGAGCTATGGTGTCTAATGCCTCGACGACATATATTTGTGAAGAATGGTCAGAACCCACGCTTCCGTGCAGATAACGCGAATAAAATGTTGTACACACACGCGTTCTACACTTTCAAGCCTACGTCGCTGCTCCTTCTGCCCTTTTATATATTGTATAAATAGGACTCAGAGATGCGGGGGCTCCGGGCGGTGACGCGTCGTTGTTTCTATACGCTGATTTAGTGCGAGTTTTTGCACGCATTAGGCTAGAAAGAGCTGGTGAGCTGTGGTGTCTAATGCCTCGAGGACATATATTTGTGAAGAATGGTCAGAACCCACGCTTCCGTGCAGATAACGCGAATAAAATGTTGTACACACACGCGTTCTACACTTTCAAGCCTACGTCGCTGCTCCTTCTGCCCTTTTATATATTGTATAAATAGGACTCAGAGATGCGGGGGCTCCTGGCGGTGACGCGTCGTTGTTTCTATACGCTGATTTAGTGCGAGTTTTTGCACGCATTAGGCTAGAAAGAGCTGGTGAGCTGTGGTGTCTAATGCCTCGAGGACATATATTTGTGAAGAATGGTCAGAACCCACGCTTCCGTGCAGATAACGCGAATAAAATGTTGTACACACACGCGTTCTACACTTTCAAGCCTACGTCGCTGCTCCTTCTGCCCTTTTATATATTGTATAAATAGGACTCAGAGATGCGGGGGCTCCTGGCGGTGACGCGTCGTTGTTTCTATACGCTGATTTAGTGCGAGTTTTTGCACGCATTAGGCTAGAAAGAGCTGGTGAGCTGTGGTGTCTAATGCCTCGAGGACATATATTTGTGAAGAATGGTCAGAACCCACGCTTCCGTGCAGATAACGCGAATAAAAGGTTGTACACACACGCGTTCTACACTTTCAAGCCTACGTCACTGCTCCTTCTGCCCTTTTATATATTGTATAAATAGGACTCAGAGATGCGGGGGCTCCGGGCGGTGACGCGTCGTTGTTTCTATACGCTTGTAGAGTTCAAGTATTTGGACGCATTAGGCTATAGAGAGCTGGTGAGCTATGGTGTCTAATGCCTCGAGGACATATATTTGTGAAGAATGGTCAGAACCCACGCTTCCGTGCAGATAACGCGAATAAAAGGTTGTACACACACGCGTTCTACACTTTCAAGCCTACGTCGCTGCTCTTTCTGCCCTTTTATATATTGTATAAATAGGACTCAGAGATGCGGGGGCTCCTGGCGGTGACGCGTCGTTGTTTCTATACGCTGGTAGAGTGCAAGTATTTGGACGCATTAGGCTATAGAGAGCTGGTGAGCTATGGTGTCTAATGCCTCGAGGACATATTTTTGTGAAGAATGGTCAGAACCCACGCTTCCGTGCAGATAACGCGAATAAAAGGTTGTACACACACGCGTTCTACACTTTCAAGCCTACGTCGCTGCTCCTTCTGCCCTTTTATATATTGTATAAATAGTACTCAGAGATGCGGGGGCTCCTGGCGGTGACGCGTCGTTGTTTCTATACGCTTGTAGAGTGCAAGTATTTGGACGCATTAGGCTATAGAGAGCTGGTGAGCTATGGTGTCTAATGCCTCGAGGACATATATTTGTGAAGAATGGTCAGAACCCACGCTTCCGTGCAGATAACGCGAATAAAAGGTTGTACACACAAGCGTTCTACACTTTCAAGCCTACGTCGCTACTCCTTCTGCCCTTTTATATATTGTATAAATAGTACTCAGAGATGCGGGGGCTCCTGGCGGTGACGCGTCGTTGTTTCTATACGCTGATTTAGTGCGAGTTTTTGCACGCATTAGGCTAGAAAGAGCTGGTGAGCTGTGGTGTCTAATGCCTCGAGGACATATATTTGTGAAGAATGGTCAGAACCCACGCTTCCGTGCAGATAACGCGAATAAAAGGTTGTACACACACGCGTTCTACACTTTCAAGCCTACGTCGCTACTCCTTCTGCCCTTTTATATATTGTATAAATAGTACTCAGAGATGCGGGGGCTCCTGGCGGTGACGCGTCGTTGTTTCTATACGCTGATTTAGTGCGAGTTTTTGCACGCATTAGGCTAGAAAGAGCTGGTGAGCTGTGGTGTCTAATGCCTCGAGGACATATATTTGTGAAGAATGGTCAGAACCCACGCTTCCGTGCAGATAACGCGAATAAAAGGTTGTACACACACGCGTTCTACACTTTCAAGCCTACGTCGCTGCTCCTTCTGCCCTTTTATATATTGTATAAATAGGACTCAGAGATGCGGGGGCTCCTGGCGGTGACGCGTCGTTGTTTCTATACGCTGGTTTAGTGCGTTTTTGCACGCATTAGGCTAGAAAGAGCTGGTGAGCTGTGGTGTCTAATGCCTCGAGGACATATATTTGTGAAGAATGGTCAGAACCCACGCTTCCGTGCAGATAACGCGAATAAAATGTTGTACACACACGCGTTCTACACTTTCAAGCCTACGTCGCTGCTCCTTCTGCCCTTTTATATATTGTATAAATAGGACTCAGAGATGCGGGGGCTCCTGGCGGTGACGCGTCGTTGTTTCTATACGCTGATTTAGTGCGAGTTTTTGCACGCATTAGGCTAGAAAGAGCTGGTGAGCTGTGGTGTCTAATGCCTCGAGGACATATATTTGTGAAGAATGGTCAGAACCCACGCTTCCGTGCAGATAACGCGAATAAAATGTTGTACACACACGCGTTCTACACTTTCAAGCCTACGTCGCTGCTCCTTCTGCCCTTTTATATATTGTATAAATAGGACTCAGAGATGCGGGGGCTCCTGGCGGTGACGCGTCGTTGTTTCTATACGCTGATTTAGTGCGAGTTTTTGCACGCATTAGGCTAGAAAGAGCTGGTGAGCTGTGGTGTCTAATGCCTCGAGGACATATATTTGTGAAGAATGGTCAGAACCCACGCTTCCGTGCAGATAACGCGAATAAAAGGTTGTACACACACGCGTTCTACACTTTCAAGCCTACGTCACTGCTCCTTCTGCCCTTTTATATATTGTATAAATAGGACTCAGAGATGCGGGGGCTCCGGGCGGTGACGCGTCGTTGTTTCTATACGCTTGTAGAGTTCAAGTATTTGGACGCATTAGGCTATAGAGAGCTGGTGAGCTATGGTGTCTAATGCCTCGAGGACATATATTTGTGAAGAATGGTCAGAACCCACGCTTCCGTGCAGATAACGCGAATAAAAGGTTGTACACACACGCGTTCTACACTTTCAAGCCTACGTCGCTGCTCTTTCTGCCCTTTTATATATTGTATAAATAGGACTCAGAGATGCGGGGGCTCCTGGCGGTGACGCGTCGTTGTTTCTATACGCTGGTAGAGTGCAAGTATTTGGACGCATTAGGCTATAGAGAGCTGGTGAGCTATGGTGTCTAATGCCTCGAGGACATATTTTTGTGAAGAATGGTCAGAACCCACGCTTCCGTGCAGATAACGCGAATAAAAGGTTGTACACACACGCGTTCTACACTTTCAAGCCTACGTCGCTGCTCCTTCTGCCCTTTTATATATTGTATAAATAGTACTCAGAGATGCGGGGGCTCCTGGCGGTGACGCGTCGTTGTTTCTATACGCTTGTAGAGTGCAAGTATTTGGACGCATTAGGCTATAGAGAGCTGGTGAGCTATGGTGTCTAATGCCTCGAGGACATATATTTGTGAAGAATGGTCAGAACCCACGCTTCCGTGCAGATAACGCGAATAAAAGGTTGTACACACAAGCGTTCTACACTTTCAAGCCTACGTCGCTACTCCTTCTGCCCTTTTATATATTGTATAAATAGTACTCAGAGATGCGGGGGCTCCTGGCGGTGACGCGTCGTTGTTTCTATACGCTGATTTAGTGCGAGTTTTTGCACGCATTAGGCTAGAAAGAGCTGGTGAGCTGTGGTGTCTAATGCCTCGAGGACATATATTTGTGAAGAATGGTCAGAACCCACGCTTCCGTGCAGATAACGCGAATAAAAGGTTGTACACACACGCGTTCTACACTTTCAAGCCTACGTCGCTACTCCTTCTGCCCTTTTATATATTGTATAAATAGTACTCAGAGATGCGGGGGCTCCTGGCGGTGACGCGTCGTTGTTTCTATACGCTGATTTAGTGCGAGTTTTTGCACGCATTAGGCTAGAAAGAGCTGGTGAGCTGTGGTGTCTAATGCCTCGAGGACATATATTTGTGAAGAATGGTCAGAACCCACGCTTCCGTGCAGATAACGCGAATAAAAGGTTGTACACACACGCGTTCTACACTTTCAAGCCTACGTCGCTACTCCTTCTGCCCTTTTATATATTGTATAAATAGGACTCAGAGATGCGGGGGCTCCTGGCGGTGACGCGTCGTTGTTTCTATACGCTTGTAGAGTGCAAGTATTTGGACGCATTAGGCTATAGAGAGCTGGTGAGCTATGGTGTCTAATGCCTCGAGGACATATATTTGTGAAGAATAGTCAGAACCTACGCTTCCGTGCAGATAACGCGAATAAAAGGTTGTACACACACGCGTTCTACACTTTCAAGCCTACGTCGCTGCTCCTTCTGCCCTTTTATATATTGTATAAATAGTACTCAGAGATGCGGGGGCTCCTGGCGGTGACGCGTCGTTGTTTCTATACGCTTGTAGAGTTTGAGTATTTGCACGCATTAGGCTACAGAGAGCTGGTGAGCTATGGTGTCTAATGCCTCGAGGACATATATTTGTGAAGAATGGTCAGAACCTACGCTTCCGTGCAGATAACGCGAATAAAAGGTTGTACACACACGCGTTCTACACTTTCAAGCCTACGTCGCTGCTCCTTCTGCCCTTTTATATATTGTATAAATAGGACTCAGAGATGCGGGGGCTCCTGGCGGTGACGCGTCGTTGTTTCTATACGCTTGTAGAGTGCGAGTATTTGCACGCATTAGGCTACAGAGAGCTGGTGAGCTATGGTGTCTAATGCCTCGAGGACATATATTTGTGAAGAATGGTCAGAACCTACGCTTCCGTGCAGATAACGCGAATAAAAGGTTGTACACACACGCGTTCTACACTTTCAAGCCTACGTCGCTGCTCCTTCTGCCCTTTTATATATTGTATAAATAGGACTCAGAGATGCAGGGGCTCCTGGCGGTGACGCGTCGTTGTTTCTATACGCTGGTAGAGTGCAAGTATTTGGACGCATTAGGCTATAGAGAGCTGGTGAGCTATGGTGTCTAATGCCTCGAGGACATATATTTGTGAAGAATGGTCAGAACCTACGCTTCCGTGCAGATAACGCGAATAAAAGGTTGTACACACACGCGTTCTACACTTTCAAGCCTACGTCGCTGCTCCTTCTGCCCTTTTATATATTGTATAAATAGGACTCAGAGATGCGGGGGCTCCTGGCGGTTACGCGTCGTTGTTTCTATACGCTTGTAGAGTGCAAGTATTTGGACGCATTAGGCTATAGAGAGCTGGTGAGCTATGATGTCTAATGCCTCGAGGACATATATTTGTGAAGAATGGTCAGAACCCACGCTTCCGTGCAGATAACGCGAATAAAAGGTTGTACACACACGCGTTCTACACTTTCAAGCCTACGTCGCTACTCCTTCTGCCCTTTTATATATTGTATAAATAGTACTCAGAGATGCGGGGGCTCCTGGCGGTGACGCGTCGTTGTTTCTATACGCTGATTTAGTGCGAGTTTTTGCACGCATTAGGCTAGAAAGAGCTGGTGAGCTGTGGTGTCTAATGCCTCGAGGACATATATTTGTGAAGAATGGTCAGAACCCACGCTTCCGTGCAGATAACGCGAATAAAAGGTTGTACACACACGCGTTCTACACTTTCAAGCCTACGTCGCTGCTCCTTCTGCCCTTTTATATATTGTATAAATAGGACTCAGAGATGCGGGGGCTCCGGGCGTTGACGCGTCGTTGTTTCTATACGCTTGTAGAGTGCAAGTATTTGGACGCATTAGGCTATAGAGAGCTGGTGAGCTATGGTGTCTAATGCCTCGAGGACATATATTTGTGAAGAATGGTCAGAACCCACGCTTCCGTGCAGATAACGCGAATAAAAGGTTGTACACACACGCGCTCTACACTTTCAAGCCTACGTCGCTACTCCTTCTGCCCTTTTATATATTGTATAAATAGGACTCAGAGATGCGGGGGCTCCTGGCGGTGACGCGTCGTTGTTTCTATACGCTGATTTAGTGCGAGTTTTTGCACGCATTAGGCTAGAAAGAGCTGGTGAGCTGTGGTGTCTAATGCCTCGAGGACATATATTTGTGAAGAATGGTCAGAACCCACGCTTCCGTGCAGATAACGCGAATAAAAGGTTGTACACACACGCGTTCTACACTTTCAAGCCTACGTCGCTACTCCTTCTGCCCTTTTATATATTGTATAAATAGGACTCAGAGATGCGGGGGCTCCTGGCGGTGACGCGTCGTTGTTTCTATACGCTGATTTAGTGCGAGTTTTTGCACGCATTAGGCTAGAAAGAGCTGGTGAGCTGTGGTGTCTAATGCCTCGAGGACATATATTTGTGAAGAATGGTCAGAACCCACGCTTCCGTGCAGATAACGCGAATAAAAGGTTGTACACACACGCGTTCTACACTTTCAAGCCTACGTCGCTGCTCCTTCTGCCCTTTTATATATTGTATAAATATGACTCAGAGATGCGGGGGCTCCTGGCGGTGACGCGTCGTTGTTTCTATACGCTGGTAGAGTGCAAGTATTTGGACGCATTAGGCTATAGAGAGCTGGTGAGCTATGGTGTCTAATGCCTCGAGGACATATATTTGTGAAGAATGGTCAGAACCCACGCTTCCGTGCAGATAACGCGAATAAAAGGTTGTACACATACGCGTTCTACACTTTCAAGCCTACGTCGCTGCTCCTTCTGCCCTTATATATTGTATAAGTAGTACTCAGATGCGGGGGCTCCTGGCGGTGATGCATCGTTGTTTCTATACGCTGGTTTAGCGCGAGTATTTGCACGCATTAGGCTAGAAAGAGCTGGTGAGCTATGTTGCCTAATGCCTCGAGGACATATATTTGTGAAGAATAGTCAGAACCTACGCTTCCGTGCAGATAACGCGAATAAAAGGTTGTACACATACGCATTCTACACTTTCAAGCCAACGTCGCTGCTCCTTCTGCCCTTTTATATATCGTATAAGTAGGACTCAGAGATGCGGGGGCTCCTGGCGGTGACGCGTCGTTGTTTCTATACGCTTGTAGAGTGCGAGTATTTGCACGCATTAGGCTATAGAGAGCTGGTGAGCTATGGTGTCTAATGCCTCGAGGACATATATTTGTGAAGAATGGTCAGAACCCACGCTTCCGTGCAGATAACGCGAATAAAATGTTGTACACACACGCGTTCTACACTTTCAAGCCTACGTCGCTGCTCCTTCTGCCCTTTTATATATTGTATATATAGTACTCAGAGATGCGGGCGCTCTTGGCGGTGACGCGTCGTTGTTTCTATACGCTGGTTTAGTGCGAGTTCTTGCACGCATTAGGCTATAGAGAGCTGGTGAGCTGTGGTGTCTAATGCCTCGAGGACATATATTTGTGAAGAATGGTCAGAACCCACGCTTCCGTGCAGATAACGCGAATAAAAGGTTGAACACACACGCGTTCTACACTTTCAAGCCTACGTCGCTGCTCCTTCTGCCCTTTTATATATTGTATAAATAGTACTCAGAGATGCGGGGGCTCCTGGCGGTGACGCGTCGTTGTTTCTATACGCTGATTAAGTGCGAGTTTTTGCACGCATTAGGCTAGAAAGAGCTGGTGAGCTGTGGTGTCTAATGCCTCGAGGACATATATTTGTGAAGAATGGTCAGAACCCACGCTTCCGTGCAGATAACGCCAATAAAAGGTTGTACACACGCGTTCTACACTTTCAAGCCTACGTCGCTGCTCCTTCTGCCCTTTTATATATTGTATATATAGTACTCAGAGATGCGGGCGCTCTTGGCGGTTACGCGTCGTTGTTTCTATACGCTGGTTTAGTGCGAGTTCTTGCACGCATTAGGCTATAGAGAGCTGGTGAGCTATGGTGTCTAATGCCTCGAGGACATAATTTTGGGAAGAATGGTCAGAACCCACGCTTCCGTGCAGATAACGCGAATAAAAGGTTGTACACGCACGCGTTCTACACTTTCAAGCCTACGTCGCTGCTCCTTCTGCCCTTTTATATATTGTATATATAGTACTCAGAGATGCGGGCGCTCTTGGCGGTGACGCGTCGTTGTTTCTATACGCTGGTTTAGTGCGAGTTCTTGCACGCATTAGGCTATAGAGAGCTGGTGAGCTGTGGTGTCTAATGCCTCGAGGACATATATTTGTGAAGAATGGTCAGAACCCACGCTTCCGTGCAGATAACGCGAATAAAAGGTTGAACACACACGCGTTCTACACTTTCAAGCCTACGTCGCTGCTCCTTCTGCCCTTTTATATATTGTATAAATAGTACTCAGAGATGCGGGGGCTCCTGGCGGTGACGCGTCGTTGTTTCTATACGCTGATTTAGTGCGAGTTTTTGCACGCATTAGGCTAGAAAGAGCTGGTGAGCTGTGGTGTCTAATGCCTCGAGGACATATATTTGTGAAGAATGGTCAGAACCCACGCTTCCGTGCAGATAACGCGAATAAAAGGTTGTACACACACGCGTTCTACACTTTCAAGCCTACGTCGCTGCTCCTTCTGCCCTTTTATATATTGTATAAGTAGTACTCAGATGCGGGGGCGCCTGGCGGTGACGCGTCGTTGTTTCTATACGCTTGTAGAGTGCGAGTATTTGCACGCATTAGGCGACAGAGAGCTGGTGAGCTATGGTGTCTAATGCCTCGAGGAGATATATTTGTGAAGAATGGTCAGAACCTACGCTTCCGTGCAGATAACGCGAATAAAAGGTTGTACACACACGCGTTCTACACTTTCAAGCCTACGTCGCTGCTCCTTCTGCCCTTTCATATATTCTATAAATAGGACTCAGAGATGCGGGGGCTCCTGGCGGTGACGCGTCGTTGTTTCTATACGCTAGTAGAGTGCAAGTATTTGGACGCATTAGGCTATAGAGAGCTGGTGAGCTATGGTGTCTAATGCCTCGAGGACATATATTTGTGAAGAATAGTCAGAACCTACGCTTCCGTGCAGATAACGCGAATAAAAGGTTGTACACATACGCGTTCTGCACTTTCAAGCCTACGTCGCTGCTCCTTCTGCCCTTTTATATATTGTATAAATAGGACTCAGAGATGCGGGGGCTCCTCGCGGTGACGCGTCGTTGTTTCTATACGCTCGTAGAGTGCAAGTATTTGGACGCATTAGGCTATAGAGAGCTGGTGAGCTATGGTGTCTAATGCCTCGAGGACATATTTTTGCGAAGAATGGTCAGAACCCACGCTTCCGTGCAGATAACGCGAATAAAAGGTTGTACACACACGCGTTCTGCACTTTCAAGCCTACGTCGCTGCTCCTTCTGCCCTTTTATATATTGTATAAATAGGACTCAGAGATGCGGGGGCTCCTGGCGGTGACGCGTCGTTGTTTCTATACGCTTGTAGAGTGCGAGTATTTGCACGCATTAGGCTATAGAGAGCTGGTGAGCTATGGTGTCTAATGCCTCGAGGACATATATTTGTGAAGAATGGTCAGAACCCACGCTTCCGTGCAGATAACGCGAATAAAAGGTTGTACACACCCGCGTTCTACACTTTCAAGCCTACGTCGCTGCTCCTTCTGCCCTTTTATATATTGTATAAATAGGACTCAGAGATGCGGGGGCTCCTGGCAGTGACGCGTCGTTGTTTCTATACGCTTGTAGAGTGCGAGTATTTGCACGCATTAGGCGACAGAGAGCTGGTGAGCTATGGTGTCTAATGCCTCGAAGAGATATATTTGTGAAGAATGGTCAGAACCTACGCTTCCGTGCAGATAACGCGAATAAAAGGTTGTACACACACGCGTTCTACACTTTCAAGCCTACGTCGCTGCTCCTTCTGCCCTTTTATATATTGTATAAATATGACTCAGAGATGCGGGGGCTCCTGGCGGTGACGCGTCGTTGTTTCTATACGCTGGTAGAGTGCAAGTATTTGGACGCATTAGGCTATAGAGAGCTGGTGAGCTATGGTGTCTAATGCCTCGAGGACATATATTTGTGAAGAATGGTCAGAACCCACGCTTCCGTGCAGATAACGCGAATAAAAGGTTGTACACATACGCGTTCTACACTTTCAAGCCTACGTCGCTGCTCCTTCTGCCCTTTTATATATTGTATAAGTAGTACTCAGATGCGGGGGCTCCTGGCGGTGATGCATCGTTGTTTCTATACGCTGGTTTAGCGCGAGTATTTGCACGCATTAGGCTAGAAAGAGCTGGTAAGCTATGTTGCCTAATGCCTCGAGGACATATATTTGTGAAGAATAGTCAGAACCTACGCTTCCGTGCAGATAACGCGAATAAAAGGTTGTACACATACGCATTCTACACTTTCAAGCCTACGTCGCTGCTCCTTCTGCCCTTTTATATATCGTATAAGTAGGACTCAGAGATGCGGGGGCTCCTGGCGGTGACGCGTCGTTGTTTCTATACGCTTGTAGAGTGCGAGTATTTGCACGCATTAGGCTATAGAGAGCTGGTGAGCTATGGTGTCTAATGCCTCGAGGACATATATTTGTGAAGAATGGTCAGAACCCACGCTTCCGTGCAGATAACGCGAATAAAATGTTGTACACACACGCGTTCTACACTTTCAAGCCTACGTCGCTGCTCCTTCTGCCCTTTTATATATTGTATAAATAGTACTCAGAGATGCGGGGGCTCCTGGCGGTGACGCGTCGTTGTTTCTATACGCTGATTAAGTGCGAGTTTTTGCACGCATTAGGCTAGAAAGAGCTGGTGAGCTGTGGTGTCTAATGCCTCGAGGACATATATTTGTGAAGAATGGTCAGAACCCACGCTTCCGTGCAGATAACGCCAATAAAAGGTTGTACACACGCGTTCTACACTTTCAAGCCTACGTCGCTGCTCCTTCTGCCCTTTTATATATTGTATATATAGTACTCAGAGATGCGGGCGCTCTTGGCGGTGACGCGTCGTTGTTTCTATACGCTGGTTTAGTGCGAGTTCTTGCACGCATTAGGCTATAGAGAGCTGGTGAGCTATGGTGTCTAATGCCTCGAGGACATATTTTTGGGAAGAATGGTCAGAACCCACGCTTCCGTCCAGATAACGCGAATAAAAGGTTGTACACGCACGCGTTCTACACTTTGAAGCCTACGTCGCTGCTCCTTCTGCCCTTTTATATATTGTATATATAGTACTCAGAGATGCGGGCGCTCTTGGCGGTGACGCGTCGTTGTTTCTATACGCTGGTTTAGTGCGAGTTCTTGCACGCATTAGGCTATAGAGAGCTGGTGAGCTGTGGTGTCTAATGCCTCGAGGACATATATTTGTGAAGAATGGTCAGAACCCACGCTTCCGTGCAGATAACGCGAATAAAAGGTTGAACACACACGCGTTCTACACTTTCAAGCCTACGTCGCTGCTCCTTCTGCCCTTTTATATATTGTATAAATAGTACTCAGAGATGCGGGGGCTCCTGGCGGTGACGCGTCGTTGTTTCTATACGCTGATTTAGTGCGAGTTTTTGCACGCATTAGGCTAGAAAGAGCTGGTGAGCTGTGGTGTCTAATGCCTCGAGGACATATATTTGTGAAGAATGGTCAGAACCCACGCTTCCGTGCAGATAACGCGAATAAAAGGTTGTACACACACGCGTTCTACACTTTCAAGCCTACGTCGCTGCTCCTTCTGCCCTTTTATATATTGTATAAGTAGTACTCAGATGCGGGGGCTCCTGGCGGTGACGCGTCGTTGTTTCTATACGCTTGTAGAGTGCAAGTATTTGGACGCATTAGGCTATAGAGAACTGGTGAGCTATGGTGTGTAATGCCTCGAGGACATATATTTGTGAAGAATGGTCAGAACCTACGCTTCTGTGCAGATAACGCGAATAAAATTTGTACACACACGCGTTCTACACTTTCAAGCCTACGTCGCTGCTCCTTCTGCCCTTTCATATATTGTATAAATAGGACTCAGAGATGCGGGGGCTCCTGGCGGTGACGCGTCGTTGTTTCTATACGCTAGTACAGTGCAAGTATTTGGACGCATTAGGCTATAGAGAGCTGGTGAGCTATGGTGTCTAATGCCTCGAGGACATATATTTGTGAAGAATAGTCAGAACCTACGCTTCCGTGCAGATAACGCGAATAAAAGGTTGTACACACACGCGTTCTGCACTTTCAAGCCTACGTCGCTGCTCCTTCTGCCCTTTTATATATCGTATAAATAGGACTCAGAGATGCGGGGGCTCCTGGCGGTGACGCGTCGTTGTTTCTATACGCTCGTAGAGTGCGAGTATTTGCACGCATTAGGCTATAGAGAGCTGGTGAGGTATGGTGTCTAATGCCTCGAGGACATATTTTTGTGAAGAATGGTCAGAACCCACGCTTCCGTGCAGATAACGCGAATAAAAGGTTGTACACACACGCGTTCTGCACTTTCAAGCCTACGTCGCTGCTCCTTCTGCCCTTTTATATATTGTATAAATAGGACTCAGAGATGCGGGGGCTCCTGGCGGTGACGCGTCGTTGTTTCTATACGCTTGTAGAGTGCGAGTATTTGCACGCATTAGGCTATAGAGAGCTGGTGAGCTATGGTGTCTAATGCCTCGAGGACATATATTTGTGAAGAATGGTCAGAACCCACGCTTCCGTGCAGATAACGCGAATAAAAGGTTGAACACACACGCGTTCTACACTTTCAAGCCTACGTCGCTGCTCCTTCTGCCCTTTTATATATTGTATAAATAGTACTCAGAGATGCGGGGGCTCCTGGCGGTGATGCATCGTTGTTTCTATACGCTTGTAGAGTGCAAGTATTTGGACGCATTAGGCTATAGAGAGCTGGTGAGCTATGGTGTCTAATGCCTCGAGGACATATTTTTGTGAAGAATGGTCAGAACCCACGCTTCTGTGCAGATAACGCGAATAAAAGGTTGTACACACACGCGTTCTACACTTTCAAGCCTACGTCGCTGCTCCTTCTGCCCTTTTATATATTGTATAAATAGGACTCAGAGATGCGGGGGCTCCTGGCGGTGACGCGTCGTTGTTTCTATACGCTGGTAGAGTGCAAGTATTTGGACGCATTAGGCTATAGAGAGCTGGTGAGCTATGGTGTCTAATGCCTCGAGGACATGTATTTGTGAAGAATGGTCAGAACCCACGCTTCCGTGCAGATAACGCGAATAAAAGGTTGTACACATACGCGTTCTACACTTTCAAGCCTACGTCGCTGCTCCTTCTGCCCTTTTATATATTGTATAAATAGGACTCAGAGATGCGGGGGCTCCTGGCGGTGACGCGTCGTTGTTTCTATACGCTGGTAGAGTGCAAGTATTTGGACGCATTAGCCTATAGAGAGCTGGTGAGCTATGGTGTCTAATGCCTCGAGGACATATATTTGTGAAGAATGGTCAGAACCCACGCTTCCGTGCAGATAACGCGAATAAAAGGTTGTACACACACGCGTTCTGCGCTTTCAAGCCTACGTCGCTGCTCCTTCTGCCCTTTTATATATTGTATAAATAGGACTCAGAGATGCGGGGGCTCCTGGCGGTGACGCGTCGTTGTTTCTATACGCTTGTAGAGTGCGAGTATTTGCACGCATTAGGCTATAGAGAGCTGGTGAGCTATGGTGTCTAATGCCTCGAGGACATATATTTGTGAAGAATGGTCAGAACCCACGCTTCCGTGCAGATAACGCGAATAAAAGGTTGTACACATACGCGTTCTACACTTTCAAGCCTACGTCGCTGCTCCTTCTGCCCTTCTATATATCGTATAAGTAGGACTCAGAGATGCGGGGGCTCCTGGCGGTGACGCGTCGTTGTTTCTATACGCTTGTAGAGTGCAAGTATTTGGACGCATTAGGCTATAGAGAGATGGTGAGCTATGGTGTCTAATGCCTCGAGGACATATTTTTGTGAAGAATGGTCAGAACCTACGCTTCCGTGCAGATAACGCGAATAAAAGGTTGTACACACACGCGTTCTACACTTTCAAGCCTACGTCGCTGCTCCTTCTGCCCTTTCATATATTGTATAAATAGGACTCAGAGATGCGGGGGCTCCTGGCGGTGACGCGTCGTTGTTTCTATACGCTAGTAGAGTGCAAGTATTTGGACGCATTAGGCTATAGAGAGCTGGTGAGCTATGGTGTCTAATGCCTCGAGGACATATATTTGTGAAGAATAGTCAGAACCTACGCTTCCGTGCAGATAACGCGAATAAAAGGTTGTACACATACGCGTTCTACACTTTCAAGCCTACGTCGCTTGTCCTCCCCCCCTTCTATATATCGTATAAGTAGGACTCAGAGATGCGGGGGCTCCTGGCGGTGACGCGTCGTTGTTTCTATACGCTTGTAGAGTGCAAGTATTTGGACGCATTAGGCTATAGAGAGATGGTGAGCTATGGTGTCTAATGCCTCGAGGACATATTTTTGTGAAGAATGGTCAGAACCTACGCTTCCGTGCAGATAACGCGAATAAAAGGTTGTACACATACGCGTTCTACACTTTCAAGCCTACGTCGCTGCTCCTTCTGCCCTTTTATATATTGTATAAATAGGACTCAGAGATGCGGGGGCTCCTGGCGGTGACGCGTCGTTGTTTCTATACGCTGGTAGAGTGCAAGTATTTGGACGCATTAGGCTATAGAGAGCTGGTGAGCTATGGTGTCTAATGCCTCGAGGACATATATTTGTGAAGAATAGTCAGAACCTACGCTTCCGTGCAGATAACGCGAATAAAAGGTTGTACACATACGCGTTCTACACTTTCAAGCCTACGTCGCTTGGCCTCCCCCCCTTCTATATATCGTATAAGTAGGAATCAGAGATGCGGGGGCTCCTGGCGGTGACGCGTCGTTGTTTCTATACGCTCGTAGAGTGCAAGTATTTGGACGCATTAGGCTATAGAGAGCTGGTGAGCTATGGTGTCTAATGCCTCGAGGACATATATTTGTGAAGAATGGTCAGAACCCACGCTTCCGTGCAGATAACGCGAATAAAAGGTTGAACACACACGCGTTCTACACTTTCAAGCCTACGTCGCTGCTCCTTCTGCCCTTTTATATATTGTATAAATAGTACTCAGAGATGCGGGGGCTCCTGGCGGTGACGCGTCGTTGTTTCTATACGCTGATTAAGTGCGAGTTTTTGCACGCATTAGGCTAGAAAGAGCTGGTGAGCTGTGGTGTCTAATGCCTCGAGGACATATATTTGTGAAGAATGGTCAGAACCCACGCTTCCGTGCAGATAACGCGAATAAAAGGTTGAACACACACGCGTTCTACACTTTCAAGCCTACGTCGCTGCTCCTTCTGCCCTTTTATATATTGTATAAATAGTACTCAGAGATGCGGGGGCTCCTGGCGGTGACGCGTCGTTGTTTCTATACGCTGATTAAGTGCGAGTTTTTGCACGCATTAGGCTAGAAAGAGCTGGTGAGCTGTGGTGTCTAATGCCTCGAGGACATATATTTGTGAAGAATGGTCAGAACCCACGCTTCCGTGCAGATAACGCCAATAAAAGGTTGTACACACGCGTTCTACACTTTCAAGCTTACGTCGCTGCTCCTTCTGCCCTTTTATATATTGTATATATAGTACTCAGAGATGCGGGCGCTCTTGGCGGTGACGCGTCGTTGTTTCTATACGCTGGTTTAGTGCGAGTTCTTGCACGCATTAGGCTATAGAGAGCTGGTGAGCTATGGTGTCTAATGCCTCCAGGACATATTTTTGGGAAGAATGGTCAGAACCCACGCTTCCGTGCAGATAACGCGAATAAAAGGTTGTACACGCACGCGTTCTACACTTTCAAGCCTACGTCGCTGCTCCTTCTGCCCTTTTATATATTGTATATATAGTACTCAGAGATGCGGGCGCTCTTGGCGGTGACGCGTCGTTGTTTCTATACGCTGGTTTAGTGCGAGTTCTTGCACACATTAGGCTACAGAGAGCTGGTGAGCTGTGGTGTCTAATGCCTCGAGGACATATATTTGGGAAGAATGGTCAGAACCCACGCTTCCGTGCAGATAACGCGAATAAAAGGTTGAACACACACGCGTTCTACACTTTCAAGCCTACGTCGCTGCTCCTTCTGCCCTTTTATATATTGTATAAATAGTACTCAGAGATGCGGGGGCTCCTGGCGGTGACGCGTCGTTGTTTCTATACGCTGATTTAGTGCGAGTTTTTGCACGCATTAGGCTAGAAAGAGCTGGTGAGCTGTGGTGTCTAATGCCTCGAGGACATATATTCGTGAAGAATGGTCAGAACCCACGCTTCCGTGCAGATAACGCGAATAAAAGGTTGTACACACACGCGTTCTACACTTTCAAGCCTACGTCGCTGCTCCTTCTGCCCTTTTATATATTGTATAAGTAGTACTCAGATGCGGGGGCTCCTGGCGGTGACGCGTCGTTGTTTCTATACGCTTGTAGAGTGCAAGTATTTGGACGCATTAGGCTATAGAGAACTGGTGAGCTATGGTGTCTAATGCCTCGAGGACATATATTTGTGAAGAATGGTCAGAACCTACGCTTCTGTGCAGATAACGCGAATAAAAGGTTGTACACACACGCGTTCTACACTTTCAAGCCTACGTCGCTGCTCCTTCTGCCCTTTTATATATTGTATAAATAGGACTCAGAGATGCGGGGGCTCCTGGCGGTGACGCGTCGTTGTTTCTATACGCTTGTAGAGTGCGAGTATTTGCACGCATTAGGCTATAGAGAGCTGGTGAGCTATGGTGTCTAATGCCTCGAGGACATATATTTGTGAAGAATGGTCAGAACCCACGCTTCCGTGCAGATAACGCGAATAAAAGGTTGAACACACACGCGTTCTACACTTTCAAGCCTACGTCGCTGCTCCTTCTGCCCTTTTATATATTGTATAAATAGTACTCAGAGATGCGGGGGCTCGTGGCGGTGATGCATCGTTGTTTCTATACGCTTGTAGAGTGCAAGTATTTGGACGCATTAGGCTATAGAGAGCTGGTGAGCTATGGTGTCTAATGCCTCGAGGACATATTTTTGTGAAGAATGGTCAGAACCCACGCTTCCGTGCAGATAACGCGAATAAAAGGTTCTACACACACGCGTTCTACACTTTCAAGCCTACGTCGCTGCTCCTTCTGCCCTTTTATATATTGTATAAATAGGACTCAGAGATGCGGGGGCTCCTGGCGGTGACGCGTCGTTGTTTCTATACGCTGGTAGAGTGCAAGTATTTGGACGCATTAGGCTATAGAGAGCTGGTGAGCTATGGTGTCTAATGCCTCGAGGACATATATTTGTGAAGAATGGTCAGAACCCACGCTTCCGTGCAGATAACGCGAATAAAAGGTTGTACACATACGCGTTCTACACTTTCAAGCCTACGTCGCTGCTCCTTCTGCCCTTTTATATATTGTATAAGTAGTACTCAGATGCGGGGGCTCCTGGCGGTGATGCATCGTTGTTTCTATACGCTGGTTTAGCGCGAGTATTTGCACGCATTAGGCTAGAAAGAGCTGGTGAGCTATGTTGCCTAATGCCTCGAGGACATATATTTGTGAAGAATGGTCAGAACCCACGCTTCCGTGCAGATAACGCGAATAAAAGGTTGTACACATACGCATTCTACACTTTCAAGCCTACGTCGCTGCTCCTTCTGCCCTTTTATATATTGTATAAATAGGACTAAGAGATGCGGGGGCTCCTGGCGGTGACGCGTCGTTGTTTCTATACGCTTGTAGAGTGCAAGTATTTGGACGCATTAGGCTATAGAGAGCTGGTGAGCTATGGTGTCTAATGCCTCGAGGACATATATTTGTGAAGAATAGTCAGAACCTACGCTTCCGTGCAGATAACGCGAATAAAAGGTTGTACACATACGCGTTCTACACTTTCAAGCCTACGTCGCTGCTCCTTCTGCCCTTTTATATATTGTATAAATAAGACTCAGAGATGCGGGGGCTCCTGGCGGTGACGCGTCGTTGTTTCTATACGCTGGTAGAGTGCAAGTATTTGGACGCATTAGCCTATAGAGAGCTGGTGAGCTATGGTGTCTAATGCCTCGAGGACATATATTTGTGAAGAATGGTCAGAACCCACGCTTCCGTGCAGATAACGCGAATAAAATGTTGTACACAGACGCGTTCTACACTTTCAAGCCTGCGTCGCTGCTCCTTCTGCCCTTTTATATATTGTATATATAGTACTCAGAGATGCGGGCGCTCTTGGCGGTGACGCGTCGTTGTTTCTATACGCTGGTTTAGTGCGAGTTCTTGCACGCATTAGGCTATAGAGAGCTGGTGAGCTGTGGTGTCTAATGCCTCGAGGACATATATTTGTGAAGAATGGTCAGAACCCACGCTTCCGTGCAGATAACGCGAATAAAAGGTTGAACACACACGCGTTCTACACTTTCAAGCCTACGTCGCTGCTCCTTCTGCCCTTTTATATATTGTATAAATAGTACTCAGAGATGCGGGGGCTCCTGGCGGTGACGCCTCGTTGTTTCTATACGCTGATTTAGTGCGAGTTTTTGCACGCATTAGGCTAGAAAGAGCTGGTGAGCTGTGGTGTCTAATGCCTCGAGGACATATATTTGTGAAGAATGGTCAGAACCCACGCTTCCGTGCAGATAACGCGAATAAAAGGTTGTACACACACGCGTTCTACACTTTCAAGCCTACGTCGCTGCTCCTTCTGCCCTTTTATATATTGTATAAATAGGACTCAGAGATGCGGGGGCTCCTGGCGGTGACGCGTCGTTGTTTCTATACGCTTGTAGAGTGCAAGTATTTGCACGCATTAGGCTATAGAGAGCTGGTGAGCTATGGTGTCTAATGCCTCGAGGACATATTTTTGTGAAGAATGGTCAGAACCCACGCTTCCGTGCAGATAACGCGAATAAAAGGTTGTACACACACGCGTTCTGCACTTTCAAGCCTACGTCGCTGCTCCTTCTGCCCTTTTAAATATTGTAGAAATAGGACTCAGAGATGCGGGGGCTCCTGGCGGTGACGCGTCGTTGTTTCTATACGCTTGTAGAGTTCGAGTATTTGCACGCATTAGGCTATAGAGAGCTGGTGAGCTGTGGTGTCTAATGCCTCGAGGACATATTTTTGTGAAGAATGGTCAGCACCCACGCTTCCGTGCAGATAACGCGAATAAAAGGTTGTACACACACGCGTTCTGCACTTTCAAGCCTACGTCGCTGCTCCTTCTGCCCTTCTATATATCGTATAAGTAGGACTCAGAGATGCGGGGGCTCCTGGCGGTGACGCGTCGTTGTTTCTATACGCTTGTAGAGTGCAAGTATTTCCACGCATTAGGCTATAGAGAGCTGGTGAGCTATGGTGTCTAATGCCTCGAGGACATATTTTTGTGAAGAATGGTCAGAACCCACGCTTCCGTGCAGATAACGCGAATAAAAGGTTGTACACACACGCGTTCTGCACTTTCAAGCCTACGTCGCTGCTCCTTCTGCCCTTTTATATATTGTATAAATAGGACTCAGAGATGCGGGGGCTCCTGGCGGTGACGCGTCGTTGTTTCTATACGCTTGTAGAGTGCAAGTATTTGGACGCATTAGGCTGTAGAGAGCTGGTGAGCTATGGTGTCTAATGCCTCGAGGACATATATTTGTGAAGAATAGTCAGAACCTACGCTTCCGTGCAGATAACGCGAATAAAAGGTTGTACACACACGCGTTCTGCACTTTCAAGCCTACGTCGCTGCTCCTTCTGCCCTTCTATATATCGTATAAGTAGGACTCAGAGATGCGGGGGCTCCTGGCGGTGACGCGTCGTTGTTTCTATACGCTTGTAGAGTGCAAGTATTTGCACGCATTAGGCTATAGAGAGCTGGTGAGCTATGGTGTCTAATGCCTCGAGGACATATTTTTGTGAAGAATGGTCAGAACCCACGCTTCCGTGCAGATAACGCGAATAAAAGGTTGTACACACACGCGTTCTGCACTTTCAAGCCTACGTCGCTGCTCCTTCTGCCCTTGTATATATTGTATAAATAGGACTCAGAGATGCGGGGGCTCCTGGCGGTGACGCGTCGTTGTTTCTATACGCTTGTAGAGTGCAAGTATTTGGACGCATTAGGCTGTAGAGAGCTGGTGAGCTATGGTGTCTAATGCCTCGAGGACATATATTTGTGAAGAATAGTCAGAACCCACGCTTCCGTGCAGATAACGCGAATAAAAGGTTGTACACACACGCGTTCTGCACTTTCAAGCCTACGTCGCTGCTCCTTCTGCCCTTCTATATATCGTATAAGTAGGACTCAGAGATGCGGGGGCTCCTGGCGGTGACGCGTCGTTGTTTCTATACGCTTGTAGAGTGCAAGTATTTGCACGCATTAGGCTATAGAGAGCTGGTGAGCTATGGTGTCTAATGCCTCGAGGACATATTTTTGTGAAGAATGGTCAGAACCCACGCTTCCGTGCAGATAACGCGAATAAAAGGTTGTACACACACGCGTTCTGCACTTTCAAGCCTACGTCGCTGCTCCTTCTGCCCTTTTATATATTGTATAAATAGGACTCAGAGATGCGGGGGCTCCTGGCGGTGACGCGTCGTTGTTTCTATACGCTTGTAGAGTGCAAGTATTTGGACGCATTAGGCTGTAGAGAGCTGGTGAGCTATGGTGTCTAATGCCTCGAGGACATATATTTGTGAAGAATGGTCAGAACCCACGCTTCCGTGCAGATAACGCGAATAAAAGGTTGTACACACACGCGTTCTACACTTTCAAGCCTACGTCGCTGCTCCTTCTGCCCTTTTATATATTGTATAAATAGGACTCAGAGATGCGGGGGCTCCTGGCGGTGACGCGTCGTTGTTTCTATACGCTTGTAGAGTGCAAGTATTTGCACGCATTAGGCTATAGAGAGCTGGTGAGCTATGGTGTCTAATGCCTCGAGGACATATTTTTGTGAAGAATGGTCAGAACCCACGCTTCCGTGCAGATAACGCGAATAAAAGGTTGTACACACACGCGTTCTGCACTTTCAAGCCTACGTCGCTGCTCCTTCTGCCCTTTTAAATATTGTAGAAATAGGACTCAGAGATGCGGGGGCTCCTGGCGGTGACGCGTCGTTGTTTCTATACGCTTGTAGAGTTCGAGTATTTGCACGCATTAGGCTATAGAGAGCTGGTGAGCTGTGGTGTCTAATGCCTCGAGGACATATATTTGTGAAGAATGGTCAGAACCCACGCTTCCGTGCAGATAACGCGAATAAAATGTTGTACACAGACGCGTTCTACACTTTCAAGCCTGCGTCGCTGCTCCTTCTGCCCTTTTATATATTGTATATATAGTACTCAGAGATGCGGGCGCTCTTGGCGGTGACGCGTCGTTGTTTCTATACGCTGGTTTAGTGCGAGTTCTTGCACGCATTAGGCTATAGAGAGCTGGTGAGCTGTGGTGTCTAATGCCTCGAGGACATATATTTGTGAAGAATGGTCAGAACCCACGCTTCCGTGCAGATAACGCGAATAAAAGGTTGAACACACACGCGTTCTACACTTTCAAGCCTACGTCGCTGCTCCTTCTGCCCTTTTATATATTGTATAAATAGTACTCAGAGATGCGGGGGCTCCTGGCGGTGACGCCTCGTTGTTTCTATACGCTGATTTAGTGCGAGTTTTTGCACGCATTAGGCTAGAAAGAGCTGGTGAGCTGTGGTGTCTAATGCCTCGAGGACATATATTTGTGAAGAATGGTCAGAACCCACGCTTCCGTGCAGATAACGCGAATAAAAGGTTGTACACACACGCGTTCTACACTTTCAAGCCTACGTCGCTGCTCCTTCTGCCCTTTTATATATTGTATAAATAGGACTCAGAGATGCGGGGGCTCCTGGCGGTGACGCGTCGTTGTTTCTATACGCTTGTAGAGTGCAAGTATTTGCACGCATTAGGCTATAGAGAGCTGGTGAGCTATGGTGTCTAATGCCTCGAGGACATATTTTTGTGAAGAATGGTCAGAACCCACGCTTCCGTGCAGATAACGCGAATAAAAGGTTGTACACACACGCGTTCTGCACTTTCAAGCCTACGTCGCTGCTCCTTCTGCCCTTTTAAATATTGTAGAAATAGGACTCAGAGATGCGGGGGCTCCTGGCGGTGACGCGTCGTTGTTTCTATACGCTTGTAGAGTTCGAGTATTTGCACGCATTAGGCTATAGAGAGCTGGTGAGCTGTGGTGTCTAATGCCTCGAGGACATATTTTTGTGAAGAATGGTCAGCACCCACGCTTCCGTGCAGATAACGCGAATAAAAGGTTGTACACACACGCGTTCTGCACTTTCAAGCCTACGTCGCTGCTCCTTCTGCCCTTCTATATATCGTATAAGTAGGACTCAGAGATGCGGGGGCTCCTGGCGGTGACGCGTCGTTGTTTCTATACGCTTGTAGAGTGCAAGTATTTCCACGCATTAGGCTATAGAGAGCTGGTGAGCTATGGTGTCTAATGCCTCGAGGACATATTTTTGTGAAGAATGGTCAGAACCCACGCTTCCGTGCAGATAACGCGAATAAAAGGTTGTACACACACGCGTTCTGCACTTTCAAGCCTACGTCGCTGCTCCTTCTGCCCTTTTATATATTGTATAAATAGGACTCAGAGATGCGGGGGCTCCTGGCGGTGACGCGTCGTTGTTTCTATACGCTTGTAGAGTGCAAGTATTTGGACGCATTAGGCTGTAGAGAGCTGGTGAGCTATGGTGTCTAATGCCTCGAGGACATATATTTGTGAAGAATAGTCAGAACCTACGCTTCCGTGCAGATAACGCGAATAAAAGGTTGTACACACACGCGTTCTGCACTTTCAAGCCTACGTCGCTGCTCCTTCTGCCCTTCTATATATCGTATAAGTAGGACTCAGAGATGCGGGGGCTCCTGGCGGTGACGCGTCGTTGTTTCTATACGCTTGTAGAGTGCAAGTATTTGCACGCATTAGGCTATAGAGAGCTGGTGAGCTATGGTGTCTAATGCCTCGAGGACATATTTTTGTGAAGAATGGTCAGAACCCACGCTTCCGTGCAGATAACGCGAATAAAAGGTTGTACACACACGCGTTCTGCACTTTCAAGCCTACGTCGCTGCTCCTTCTGCCCTTGTATATATTGTATAAATAGGACTCAGAGATGCGGGGGCTCCTGGCGGTGACGCGTCGTTGTTTCTATACGCTTGTAGAGTGCAAGTATTTGGACGCATTAGGCTGTAGAGAGCTGGTGAGCTATGGTGTCTAATGCCTCGAGGACATATATTTGTGAAGAATAGTCAGAACCCACGCTTCCGTGCAGATAACGCGAATAAAAGGTTGTACACACACGCGTTCTGCACTTTCAAGCCTACGTCGCTGCTCCTTCTGCCCTTCTATATATCGTATAAGTAGGACTCAGAGATGCGGGGGCTCCTGGCGGTGACGCGTCGTTGTTTCTATACGCTTGTAGAGTGCAAGTATTTGCACGCATTAGGCTATAGAGAGCTGGTGAGCTATGGTGTCTAATGCCTCGAGGACATATTTTTGTGAAGAATGGTCAGAACCCACGCTTCCGTGCAGATAACGCGAATAAAAGGTTGTACACACACGCGTTCTGCACTTTCAAGCCTACGTCGCTGCTCCTTCTGCCCTTTTATATATTGTATAAATAGGACTCAGAGATGCGGGGGCTCCTGGCGGTGACGCGTCGTTGTTTCTATACGCTTGTAGAGTGCAAGTATTTGGACGCATTAGGCTGTAGAGAGCTGGTGAGCTATGGTGTCTAATGCCTCGAGGACATATTTTTGTGAAGAATGGTCAGAACCCACGCTTCCGTGCAGATAACGCGAATAAAAGGTTGTACACACACGCGTTCTGCACTTTCAAGCCTACGTCGCTGCTCCTTCTGCCCTTTTAAATATTGTAGAAATAGGACTCAGAGATGCGGGGGCTCCTGGCGGTGACGCGTCGTTGTTTCTATACGCTTGTAGAGTTCGAGTATTTGCACGCATTAGGCTATAGAGAGCTGGTGAGCTATGGTGTCTAATGCCTCGAGGACATATTTTTGTGAAGAATGGTCAGAACCCACGCTTCCGTGCAGATAACGCGAATAAAAGGTTGTACACACACGCGTTCTGCACTTTCAAGCCTACGTCGCTGCTCCTTCTGCCCTTCTATATATCGTATAAGTAGGACTCAGAGATGCGGGGGCTCCTGGCGGTGACGCGTCGTTGTTTCTATACGCTTGTAGAGTGCAAGTATTTGCACGCATTAGGCTATAGAGAGCTGGTGAGCTATGGTGTCTAATGCCTCGAGGACATATTTTTGTGAAGAATGGTCAGAACCCACGCTTCCGTGCAGATAACGCGAATAAAAGGTTGTACACACACGCGTTCTGCACTTTCAAGCCTACGTCGCTGCTCCTTCTGCCCTTCTATATATCGTATAAGTAGGACTCAGAGATGCGGGGGCTCCTGGCGGTGACGCGTCGTTGTTTCTATACGCTTGTAGAGTGCAAGTATTTGCACGCATTAGGCTATAGAGAGCTGGTGAGCTATGGTGTCTAATGCCTCGAGGACATATTTTTGTGAAGAATGGTCAGAACCCACGCTTCCGTGCAGATAACGCGAATAAAAGGTTGTACACACACGCGTTCTGCACTTTCAAGCCTACGTCGCTGCTCCTTCTGCCCTTCTATATATCGTATAAGTAGGACTCAGAGATGCGGGGGCTCCTGGCGGTGACGCGTCGTTGTTTCTATACGCTTGTAGAGTGCAAGTATTTGGACGCATTAGGCTATAGAGAGCTGGTGAGCTATGGTGTCTAATGCCTCGAGGACATATTTTTGTGAAGAATGGTCAGAACCCACGCTTCCGTGCAGATAACGCGAATAAAAGGTTGTACACACATGCGTTCTGCACTTTCAAGCCTACGTCGCTGCTCCTTCTGCCCTTCTATATATCGTATAAGTAGGACTCAGAGATGCAGGGGCTCCTGGCGGTGACGCGTCGTTGTTTCTATACGCTTGTAGAGTGCAAGTATTTGCACGCATTAGGCTATAGAGAGCTGGTGAGCTATGGTGTCTAATGCCTCGAGGACATATTTTTGTGAAGAATGGTCAGAACCCACGCTTCCGTGCAGATAACGCGAATAAAAGGTTGTACACACACGCGTTCTGCACGTTCAAGCCTACGTCGCTGCTCCTTCTGCCCTTTTATATATTGTATAAATAGGACTCAGAGATGCGGGGGCTCCTGGCGGTGACGCGTCGTTGTTTCTATACGCTTGTAGAGTGCGAGAATTTGCACGCATTAGGCTATAGAGAGCTGGTGAGCTATGGTGTCTAATGCCTCGAGGACATATATTTGTGAAGAATGGTCAGAACCCACGCTTCCGTGCAGATAACGCGAATAAAAGGTTGAACACGCACGCGTTCTACACTTTCAAGCCTACGTCGCTGCTCCTTCTGCCCTTTTATATATTGTATAAATAGTACTCAGAGATGCGGGGGCTCCTGGCGGTGATGCATCGTTGTTTCTATACGCTTGTAGAGTGCAAGTATTTGGACGCATTAGGCTATAGAGAGCTGGTGAGCTATGGTGTCTAATGCCTCGAGGACATATTTTTGTGAAGAATGGTCAGAACCCACGCTTCCGTGCAGATAACGCGAATAAAAGGTTGTACACACACGCGTTCTGCACTTTCAAGCCTACGTCGCTGCTCCTTCTGCCCTTGTATATATTGTATAAATAGGACTCAGAGATGCGGGGGCTCCTGGCGGTGACGCGTCGTTGTTTCTATACGCTTGTAGAGTGCAAGTATTTGGACGCATTAGGCTGTAGAGAGCTGGTGAGCTATGGTGTCTAATGCCTCGAGGACATATATTTGTGAAGAATAGTCAGAACCCACGCTTCCGTGCAGATAACGCGAATAAAAGGTTGTACACACACGCGTTCTGCACTTTCAAGCCTACGTCGCTGCTCCTTCTGCCCTTCTATATATCGTATAAGTAGGACTCAGAGATGCGGGGGCTCCTGGCGGTGACGCGTCGTTGTTTCTATACGCTTGTAGAGTGCAAGTATTTGCACGCATTAGGCTATAGAGAGCTGGTGAGCTATGGTGTCTAATGCCTCGAGGACATATTTTTGTGAAGAATGGTCAGAACCCACGCTTCCGTGCAGATAACGCGAATAAAAGGTTGTACACACACGCGTTCTGCACTTTCAAGCCTACGTCGCTGCTCCTTCTGCCCTTTTATATATTGTATAAATAGGACTCAGAGATGCGGGGGCTCCTGGCGGTGACGCGTCGTTGTTTCTATACGCTTGTAGAGTGCAAGTATTTGGACGCATTAGGCTGTAGAGAGCTGGTGAGCTATGGTGTCTAATGCCTCGAGGACATATTTTTGTGAAGAATGGTCAGAACCCACGCTTCCGTGCAGATAACGCGAATAAAAGGTTGTACACACACGCGTTCTGCACTTTCAAGCCTACGTCGCTGCTCCTTCTGCCCTTTTAAATATTGTAGAAATAGGACTCAGAGATGCGGGGGCTCCTGGCGGTGACGCGTCGTTGTTTCTATACGCTTGTAGAGTTCGAGTATTTGCACGCATTAGGCTATAGAGAGCTGGTGAGCTATGGTGTCTAATGCCTCGAGGACATATTTTTGTGAAGAATGGTCAGAACCCACGCTTCCGTGCAGATAACGCGAATAAAAGGTTGTACACACACGCGTTCTGCACTTTCAAGCCTACGTCGCTGCTCCTTCTGCCCTTCTATATATCGTATAAGTAGGACTCAGAGATGCGGGGGCTCCTGGCGGTGACGCGTCGTTGTTTCTATACGCTTGTAGAGTGCAAGTATTTGCACGCATTAGGCTATAGAGAGCTGGTGAGCTATGGTGTCTAATGCCTCGAGGACATATTTTTGTGAAGAATGGTCAGAACCCACGCTTCCGTGCAGATAACGCGAATAAAAGGTTGTACACACACGCGTTCTGCACTTTCAAGCCTACGTCGCTGCTCCTTCTGCCCTTCTATATATCGTATAAGTAGGACTCAGAGATGCGGGGGCTCCTGGCGGTGACGCGTCGTTGTTTCTATACGCTTGTAGAGTGCAAGTATTTGCACGCATTAGGCTATAGAGAGCTGGTGAGCTATGGTGTCTAATGCCTCGAGGACATATTTTTGTGAAGAATGGTCAGAACCCACGCTTCCGTGCAGATAACGCGAATAAAAGGTTGTACACACACGCGTTCTGCACTTTCAAGCCTACGTCGCTGCTCCTTCTGCCCTTCTATATATCGTATAAGTAGGACTCAGAGATGCGGGGGCTCCTGGCGGTGACGCGTCGTTGTTTCTATACGCTTGTAGAGTGCAAGTATTTGCACGCATTAGGCTATAGAGAGCTGGTGAGCTATGGTGTCTAATGCCTCGAGGACATATTTTTGTGAAGAATGGTCAGAACCCACGCTTCCGTGCAGATAACGCGAATAAAAGGTTGTACACACATGCGTTCTGCACTTTCAAGCCTACGTCGCTGCTCCTTCTGCCCTTCTATATATCGTATAAGTAGGACTCAGAGATGCAGGGGCTCCTGGCGGTGACGCGTCGTTGTTTCTATACGCTTGTAGAGTGCAAGTATTTGCACGCATTAGGCTATAGAGAGCTGGTGAGCTATGGTGTCTAATGCCTCGAGGACATATTTTTGTGAAGAATGGTCAGAACCCACGCTTCCGTGCAGATAACGCGAATAAAAGGTTGTACACACACGCGTTCTGCACGTTCAAGCCTACGTCGCTGCTCCTTCTGCCCTTTTATATATTGTATAAATAGGACTCAGAGATGCGGGGGCTCCTGGCGGTGACGCGTCGTTGTTTCTATACGCTTGTAGAGTGCGAGAATTTGCACGCATTAGGCTATAGAGAGCTGGTGAGCTATGGTGTCTAATGCCTCGAGGACATATATTTGTGAAGAATGGTCAGAACCCACGCTTCCGTGCAGATAACGCGAATAAAAGGTTGAACACGCACGCGTTCTACACTTTCAAGCCTACGTCGCTGCTCCTTCTGCCCTTTTATATATTGTATAAATAGTACTCAGAGATGCGGGGGCTCCTGGCGGTGATGCATCGTTGTTTCTATACGCTTGTAGAGTGCAAGTATTTGGACGCATTAGGCTATAGAGAGCTGGTGAGCTATGGTGTCTAATGCCTCGAGGACATATTTTTGTGAAGAATGGTCAGAACCCACGCTTCCGTGCAGATAACGCGAATAAAAGGTTGTACACACACGCGTTCTGCACTTTCAAGCCTACGTCGCTGCTCCTTCTGCCCTTCTATATATCGTATAAGTAGGACTCAGAGATGCGGGGGCTCCTGGCGGTGACGCGTCGTTGTTTCTATACGCTTGTAGAGTGCAAGTATTTGCACGCATTAGGCTATAGAGAGCTGGTGAGCTATGGTGTCTAATGCCTCGAGGACATATTTTTGTGAAGAATGGTCAGAACCCACGCTTCCGTGCAGATAACGCGAATAAAAGGCTGTACACACACGCGTTCTGCACTTTCAAGCCTACGTCGCTGCTCCTTCTGCCCTTTTATATATTGTATAAATAGGACTCAGAGATGCGGGGGCTCCTGGCGGTGACGCGTCGTTGTTTCTATACGCTTGTAGAGTGCAAGTATTTGGACGCATTAGGCTATAGAGAGCTGGTGAGCTATGGTGTCTAATGCCTCGAGGACATATATTTGTGAAGAATAGTCAGAACCTACGCTTCCGTGCAGATAACGCGAATAAAAGGTTGTACACATACCCGTTCTACACTTTCAAGCCTACGTCGCTGCTCCTTCTGCCCTTCTATATATCGTATAAGTAGGACTCAGAGATGCGGGGGCTCCTGGCGGTGACGCGTCGTTGTTTCTATACGCTTGTAGAGTGCAAGTATTTGCACGCATTAGGCTATAGAGAGCTCGTGAGCTATGGTGTCTAATGCCTCGAGGACATATTTTTGTGAAGAATGGTCAGAACCCACGCTTCCGTGCAGATAACGCGAATAAAAGGTCGTACACACACGCGTTCTGCACGTTCAAGCCTACGTCGCTGCTCCTTCTGCCCTTTTATATATTGTATAAATAGGACTCAGAGATGCGGGGGCTCCTGGCGGTGACGCGTCGTTGTTTCTATACGCTGGTAGAGTGCAAGTATTTGGACGCATTAGGCTATAGAGAGCTGGTGAGCTATGGTGTCTAATGCCTCGAGGACATATATTTGTGAAGAATGGTCAGAACCCACGCTTCCGTGCAGATAACGCGAATAAAAGGTTGTACACACACGCGTTCTGCACTTTCAAGCCTACGTCGCTGCTCCTTCTGCCCTTTCATATATTGTATAAATAGGACTCAGAGATGCGGGGGCTCCTGGCGGTGACGCGTCGTTGTTTCTATACGCTTGTAGAGTGCGAGTATTTGGACGCATTAGGCTATAGAGAGCTGGTGAGCTATGGTGTCTAATGCCTCGAGGACATATATTTGTGAAGAATGGTCAGAACCCACGCTTCCGTGCAGATAACGCGAATAAAAGGTTGTACACACACGCGTTCTACACTTTCAAGCCTACGTCGCTGCTCCTTCTGCCCTTTTATATATTGTATAAGTAGTACTCAGATGCGGGGGCTCCTGGCGGTGACGCGTCGTTGTTTCTATACGCTTGTAGAGTGCAAGTATTTGGACGCATTAGACTATAGAGAACTGGTGAGCTATGGTGTCTAATGCCTCGAGGACATATATTTGTGAAGAATGGTCAGAACCTACGCTTCTGTGCAGATAACGCGAATAAAAGGTTGTACACACACGCGTTCTACACTTTCAAGCCTACGTCGCTGCTCCTTCTGCCCTTTCATATATTGTATAAATAGGACTCAGAGATGCGGGGGCTCCTGGCGGTGACGCGTCGTTGTTTCTATACGCTAGTAGAGTGCAAGTATTTGGACGCATTAGGCTATAGAGAGCTGGTGAGCTATGGTGTCTAATGCCTCGAGGACATATATTTGTGAAGAATAGTCAGAACCTACGCTTCCGTGCAGATAACGCGAATAAAAGGTTGTACACATACGCGTTCTACACTTTCAAGATTACGTCGCTGCTCCTTCTGCCCTTCTATATATCGTATAAGTAGGAATCAGAGATGCGGGGGCTCCTGGCGGTGATGCATCGTTGTTTCTATACGCTTGTAGAGTGCAAGTATTTGGACGCATTAGGCTATAGAGAGCTGGTGAGCTATGGTGTCTAATGCCTCGAGGACATATATTTGTGAAGAATAGTCAGAACCTACGCTTCCGTGCAGATAACGCGAATAAAAGGTTGTACACACACGCGTTCTACACTTTCAAGCCTACGTCGCTGCTCCTTCTGCCCTTTTATATATTGTATAAGTAGTACTCAGATGCGGGGGCTCCTGGCGGTGACGCGTCGTTGTTTCTATACGCTGGTAGAGTGCAAGTATTTGGACGCATTAGGCTATAGAGAGCTGGTGAGCTATGGTGTCTAATGCCTCGAGGACATATATTTGTGAAGAATGGTCAGAACCCACGCTTCCGTGCAGATAACGCGAATAAAAGGTTGTACACACACGCGTTCTGCACTTTCAAGCCTACGTCGCTGCTCCTTCTGCCCTTTCATATATTGTATAAATAGGACTCAGAGATGCGGGGGCTCCTGGCGGTGACGCGTCGTTGTTTCTATACGCTTGTAGAGTGCGAGTATTTGGACGCATTAGGCTATAGAGAGCTGGTGAGCTATGGTGTCTAATGCCTCGAGGACATATATTTGTGAAGAATGGTCAGAACCCACGCTTCCGTGCAGATAACGCGAATAAAAGGTTGTACACACACGCGTTCTACACTTTCAAGCCTACGTCGCTGCTCCTTCTGCCCTTTTATATATTGTATAAGTAGTACTCAGATGCGGGGGCTCCTGGCGGTGACGCGTCGTTGTTTCTATACGCTTGTAGAGTGCAAGTATTTGGACGCATTAGACTATAGAGAACTGGTGAGCTATGGTGTCTAATGCCTCGAGGACATATATTTGTGAAGAATGGTCAGAACCTACGCTTCTGTGCAGATAACGCGAATAAAAGGTTGTACACACACGCGTTCTACACTTTCAAGCCTACGTCGCTGCTCCTTCTGCCCTTTCATATATTGTATAAATAGGACTCAGAGATGCGGGGGCTCCTGGCGGTGACGCGTCGTTGTTTCTATACGCTAGTAGAGTGCAAGTATTTGGACGCATTAGGCTATAGAGAGCTGGTGAGCTATGGTGTCTAATGCCTCGAGGACATATATTTGTGAAGAATAGTCAGAACCTACGCTTCCGTGCAGATAACGCGAATAAAAGGTTGTACACATACGCGTTCTACACTTTCAAGCCTACGTCGCTGCTCCTTCTGCCCTTCTATATATCGTATAAGTAGGAATCAGAGATGCGGGGGCTCCTGGCGGCGATGCATCGTTGTTTCTATACGCTTGTAGAGTGCAAGTATTTGGACGCATTAGGCTATAGAGAGCTGGTGAGCTATGGTGTCTAATGCCTCGAGGACATATATTTGTGAAGAATAGTCAGAACCTACGCTTCCGTGCAGATAACGCGAATAAAAGGTTGTACACACACGCGTTCTACACTTTCAAGCCTACGTCGCTGCTCCTTCTGCCCTTTTATATATTGTATAAGTAGTACTCAGATGCGGGGGCTCCTGGCGGTGACGCGTCGTTGTTTCTATACGCTCGTAGAGTGCAAGTATTTGGACGCATTAGGCTATAGAGAGCTGGTGAGCTATGGTGTCTAATGCCTCGAGGACATATTTTTGTGAAGAATGGTCAGAACCCACGCTTCCGTGCAGATAACGTGAATAAAAGGTTGTACACACACGCGTTCTGCACTTTCAAGCCTACGTCGCTGCTCCTTCTGCCCTTTTATATATTGTATAAATAGGACTCAGAGATGCGGGGGATCCTGGCGGTGACGCGTCGTTGTTTCTATACGCTTGTAGAGTGCGAGTATTTGCACGCATTAGGCTATAGAGAGCTGGTGAGCTATGGTGTCTAATGCCTCGAGGACATATATTTGTGAAGAATGGTCAGAACCCACGCTTCCGTGCAGATAACGCGAATAAAAGGTTGAACACACACGCGTTCTACACTTTCAAGCCTACGTCGCTGCTCCTTCTGCCCTTTTATATATTGTATAAATAGTACTCAGAGATGCGGGGGCTCCTGGCGGTGATGCATCGTTGTTTCTATACGCTTGTAGAGTGCAAGTATTTGGACGCATTAGGCTATAGAGAGCTGGTGAGCTATGGTGTCTAATGCCTCGCGGACATATTTTTGTGAAGAATGGTCAGAACCCACGCTTCCGTGCAGATAACGCGAATAAAAGGTTGTACACACACGCGTTCTACACTTTCAAGCCTACGTCGCTGCTCCTTCTGCCCTTTTATATATTGTATAAATAGGACTCAGAGATGCGGGGGCTCCTGGCGGTGACGCGTCGTTGTTTCTATACGCTGGTAGAGTGCAAGTATTTGGACGCATTAGGCTATAGAGAGCTGGTGAGCTATGGTGTCTAATGCCTCGAGGACATATATTTGTGAAGAATGGTCAGAACCCACGCTTCCGTGCAGATAACGCGAATAAAAGGTTGTACACATACGCGTTCTACACTTTCAAGCCTACGTCGCTGCTCCTTCTGCCCTTTTATATATTGTATAAATAGGACTCAGAGATGCGGGGGCTCCTGGCGGTGACGCGTCGTTGTTTCTATACGCTGGTAGAGTGCAAGTATTTGGACGCATTAGCCTATAGAGAGCTGGTGAGCTATGGTGTCTAATGCCTCAAGGACATATATTTGTGAAGAATGGTCAGAACCCACGCTTCCGTGCAGATAACACGAATAAAAGGTTGTACACACACGCGTTCTGCACTTTCAAGCCTACGTCGCTGCTCCTTCTGCCCTTTCATATATTGTATAAATAGGACTCAGAGATGCGGGGGCTCCTGGCGGTGACGCGTCGTTGTTTCTGTACGCTTGTAGAGTGCGAGTATTTGCACGCATTAGGCTAGAAAGAGCTGGTGAGCTATGTTGCCTAATGCCTCGAGGACATATATTTGTGAAGAATAGTCAGAACCTACGCTTCCGTGCAGATAACGCGAATAAAAGGTTGTACACATACGCGTTCTACACTTTCAAGCCTACGTCGCTGCTCCTTCTGCCCTTCTATATATTGTATAAGTAGGACTCAGAGATGCGGGGGCTCCTGGCGGTGACGCGTCGTTGTTTCTATACGCTTGTAGAGTGCAAGTATTTGGACGCATTAGGCTATAGAGAGATGGTGAGCTATGGTGTCTAATGCCTCGAGGACATATTTTTGTGAAGAATGGTCAGAACCTACGCTTCCGTGCAGATAACGCGAATAAAAGGTTGTACACACACGCGTTCTACACTTTCAAGCCTACGTCGCTGCTCCTTCTGCCCTTTTATATATTGTATAAATAGGACTCAGAGATGCGGGGGCTCCTGGCGGTGACGCGTCGTTGTTTCTATACGCTGGTAGAGTGCAAGTATTTGGACGCATTAGGCTATAGAGAGCTGGTGAGCTATGGTGTCTAATGCCTCGAGGACATATATTTGTGAAGAATGGTCAGAACCCACGCTTCCGTGCAGATAACGCGAATAAAAGGTTGTACACATACGCGTTCTACACTTTCAAGCCTACGTCGCTGCTCCTTCTGCCCTTTTATATATTGTATAAGTAGTACTCAGATGCGGGGGCTCCTGGCGGTGATGCATCGTTGTTTCTATACGCTGGTTTAGCGCGAGTATTTGCACGCATTAGGCTAGAAAGAGCTGGTGAGCTATGTTGCCTAATGCCTCGAGGACATATATTTGTGAAGAATGGTCAGAACCCACGCTTCCGTGCAGATAACGCGAATAAAAGGTTGTACACATACGCATTCTACACTTTCAAGCCTACGTCGCTGCTCCTTCTGCCCTTTTATATATTGTATAAATAGGACTAAGAGATGCGGGGGCTCCTGGCGGTGACGCGTCGTTGTTTCTATACGCTTGTAGAGTGCAAGTATTTGGACGCATTAGGCTATAGAGAGCTGGTGAGCTATGGTGTCTAATGCCTCGAGGACATATATTTGTGAAGAATAGTCAGAACCTACGCTTCCGTGCAGATAACGCGAATAAAAGGTTGTACACATACGCATTCTACACTTTCAAGCCTACGTCGCTGCTCCTTCTGCCCTTTTATATATTGTATAAATAGGACTCAGAGATGCGGGGGCTCCTGGCGGTGACGCGTCGTTGTTTCTATACGCTTGTAGAGTGCGAGTATTTCCACGCATTAGGCTAGAAAGAGCTGGTGAGCTATGGTGTCTAATGCCTCGAGGATATATATTTGTGAAGAATGGTCAGAACCCACGCTTCCGTGCAGATAACGCGAATAAAATGTTGTACACAGACGCGTTCTACACTTTCAAGCCTACGTCGCTGCTCCTTCTGCCCTTTTATATATTGTATATATAGTACTCAGAGATGCGGGCGCTCTTGGCGGTGACGCGTCGTTGTTTCTATACGCTGGTTTAGTGCGAGTTCTTGCACGCATTAGGCTATAGAGAGCTGGTGAGCTGTGGTGTCTAATGCCTCGAGGACATATATTTGTGAAGAATGGTCAGAACCCACGCTTCCGTGCAGATAACGCGAATAAAAGGTTGAACACACACGCGTTCTACACTTTCAAGCCTACGTCGCTGCTCCTTCTGCCCTTTTATATATTGTATAAATAGTACTCAGAGATGCGGGGGCTCCTGGCGGTGACGCCTCGTTGTTTCTATACGCTGATTTAGTGCGAGTTTTTGCACGCATTAGGCTAGAAAGAGCTGGTGAGCTGTGGTGTCTAATGCCTCGAGGACATATATTTGTGAAGAATGGTCAGAACCCACGCTTCCGTGCAGATCACGCGAATAAAAGGTTGTACACACACGCGTTCTACACTTTCAAGCCTACGTCGCTGCTCCTTCTGCCCTTTTATATATTGTATAAATAGGACTCAGAGATGCGGGGGCTCCTGGCGGTGACGCGTCGTTGTTTCTATACGCTGGTAGAGTGCAAGTATTTGGACGCATTAGCCTATAGAGAGCTGGTGAGCTATGGTGTCTAATGCCTCGAGGACATATATTTGTGAAGAATGGTCAGAACCCACGCTTCCGTGCAGATAACACGAATAAAAGGTTGTACACACACGCGTTCTGCACTTTCAAGCCTACGTCGCTGCTCCTTCTGCCCTTTCATATATTGTATAAATAGGACTCAGAGATGCGGGGGCTCCTGGCGGTGACGCGTCGTTGTTTCTGTACGCTTGCAGAGTGCGAGTATTTGCACGCATTAGGCTAGAAAGAGCTGGTGAGCTATGTTGCCTAATGCCTCGAGGACATATATTTGTGAAGAATAGTCAGAACCTACGCTTCCGTGCAGATAACGCGAATAAAAGTTTGTACACATACGCGTTCTACACTTTCAAGCCTACGTCGCTGCTCCTTCTGCCCTTTTATATATTGTATAAATAGGACTAAGAGATGCGGGGGCTCCTGGCGGTGACGCGTCGTTGTTTCTATACGCTTGTAGAGTGCAAGTATTTGGACGCATTAGGCTATAGAGAGATGGTGAGCTATGGTGTCTAATGCCTCGAGGACATATTTTTGTGAAGAATGGTCAGAACCTACGCTTCCGTGCAGATAACGCGAATAAAAGGTTGTACACACACGCGTTCTACACTTTCAAGCCTACGTCGCTGCTCCTTCTGCCCTTTCATATATTGTATAAATAGGACTCAGAGATGCGGGGGCTCCTGGCGGTGACGCGTCGTTGTTTCTGTACGCTTGTAGAGTGCGAGTATTTGCACGCATTAGGCTAGAAAGAGCTGGTGAGCTGTGGTGTCTAATGCCTCGAGGACATATATTTGTGAAGAATGGTCAGAACCCACGCTTCCGTGCAGATAACGCGAATAAAAGGTTGTACACACACGCGTTCTACACTTTCAAGCCTACGTCGCTGCTCCTTCTGCCCTTCTATATATCGTATAAGTAGGACTCAGAGATGCGGGGGCTCCTGGCGGTGACGCGTCGTTGTTTCTATACGCTTGTAGAGTGCAAGTATTTGGACGCATTAGGCTATAGAGAGATGGTGAGCTATGGTGTCTAATGCCTCGAGGACATATTTTTGTGAAGAATGGTCAGAACCTACGCTTCCGTGCAGATAACGCGAATAAAAGGTTGTACACACACGCGTTCTACACTTTCAAGCCTACGTCGCTGCTCCTTCTGCCCTTTTATATATTGTATAAATAGGACTCAGAGATGCGGGGGCTCCTGGCGGTGACGCGTCGTTGTTTCTATACGCTGGTAGAGTGCAAGTATTTGGACGCATTAGGCTATAGAGAGCTGGTGAGCTATGGTGTCTAATGCCTCGAGGACATATATTTGTGAAGAATGGTCAGAACCCACGCTTCCGTGCAGATAACGCGAATAAAAGGTTGTACACATACGCGTTCTACACTTTCAAGCCTACGTCGCTGCTCCTTCTGCCCTTTTATATATTGTATAAGTAGTACTCAGATGCGGGGGCTCCTGGCGGTGATGCATCGTTGTTTCTATACGCTGGTTTAGCGCGAGTATTTGCACGCATTAGGCTAGAAAGAGCTGGTGAGCTATGTTGCCTAATGCCTCGAGGACATATATTTGTGAAGAATGGTCAGAACCCACGCTTCCGTGCAGATAACGCGAATAAAAGGTTGTACACATACGCATTCTACACTTTCAAGCCTACGTCGCTGCTCCTTCTGCCCTTTTATATATTGTATAAATAGGACTAAGAGATGCGGGGGCTCCTGGCGGTGACGCGTCGTTGTTTCTATACGCTTGTAGAGTGCAAGTATTTGGACGCATTAGGCTATAGAGAGCTGGTGAGCTATGGTGTCTAATGCCTCGAGGACATATATTTGTGAAGAATAGTCAGAACCTACGCTTCCGTGCAGATAACGCGAATAAAAGGTTGTACACATACGCATTCTACACTTTCAAGCCTACGTCGCTGCTCCTTCTGCCCTTTTATATATTGTATAAATAGGACTCAGAGATGCGGGGGCTCCTGGCGGTGACGCGTCGTTGTTTCTATACGCTTGTAGAGTGCGAGTATTTGCACGCATTAGGCTAGAAAGAGCTGGTGAGCTATGGTGTCTAATGCCTCGAGGATATATATTTGTGAAGAATGGTCAGAACCCACGCTTCCGTGCAGATAACGCGAATAAAATGTTGTACACAGACGCGTTCTACACTTTCAAGCCTACGTCGCTGCTCCTTCTGCCCTTTTATATATTGTATATATAGTACTCAGAGATGCGGGCGCTCTTGGCCGTGACGCGTCGTTGTTTCTATACGCTGGTTTAGTGCGAGTTCTTGCACGCATTAGGCTATAGAGAGCTGGTGAGCTGTGGTGTCTAATGCCTCGAGGACATATATTTGTGAAGAATGGTCAGAACCCACGCTTCCGTGCAGATAACGCGAATAAAAGGTTGAACACACACGCGTTCTACACTTTCAAGCCTACGTCGCTGCTCCTTCTGCCCTTTTATATATTGTATATATAGTACTCAGAGATGCGGGGGCTCCTGGCGGTGACGCCTCGTTGTTTCTATACGCTGATTTAGTGCGAGTTTTTGCACGCATTAGGCTAGAAAGAGCTGGTGAGCTGTGGTGTCTAATGCCTCGAGGACATATATTTGTGAAGAATGGTCAGAACCCACGCTTCCGTGCAGATAACGCGAATAAAAGGTTGTACACACACGCGTTCTACACTTTCAAGCCTACGTCGCTGCTCCTTCTGCCCTTTTATATATTGTATAAATAGGACTCAGAGATGCGGGGGTTCCTGGCGGTGACGCGTCGTTGTTTCTATACGCTTGTAGAGTGCGAGTATTTGCACGCATTAGGCTATAGAGAGCTGGTGAGCTATGGTGTCTAATGCCTCGAGGACATATTTTTGTGAAGAATGGTCAGAACCCACGCTTCCGTGCAGATAACGCGAATAAAAGGTTGTACACATACGCGTTCTACACTTTCAAGCCTACGTCGCTGCTCCTTCTGCCCTTCTATATATCGTATAAGTAGGACTCAGAGATGCGGGGGCTCCTGGCGGTGACGCGTCGTTGTTTCTATACGCTTGTAGAGTGCAAGTATTTGGACGCATTAGGCTATAGAGAGCTGGTGAGCTATGGTGTCTAATAACTCGAGGACATATTTTGGTGAAGAATGGTCAGAACCCACGCTTCCGTGCAGATAACGCGAATAAAAGGTTGTACACACACGCGTTCTGCACTTTCAAGCCTACGTCGCTGCTCCTTCTGCCCTTTTAAATATTGTATAAATAGCATTCAGAGATGCGGGGGCTCCTGGCGGTGACGCGTCGTTGTTTCTATACGCTTGTAGAGTGCGAGTATTTGCACGCATTAGGCTATAGAGAGCTGGTGAGCTATGGTGTCTAATGCCTCGAGGACATATTTTTGTGAAGAATGGTCAGAACCCACGCTTCCGTGCAGATAACGCGAATAAAAGGTTGTACACACACGCGTTCTGCACTTTCAAGCCTACGTCGCTGCTCCTTCTGCCCTTTTATATATTGTATAAATAGGACTCAGAGATGCGGGGGCTCCTGGCGGTGACGCGTCGTTGTTTCTATACGCTTGTAGAGTGCGAGAATTTGCACGCATTAGGCTATAGAGAGCTGGTGAGCTATGGTGTCTAATGCCTCGAGGACATATATTTGTGAAGAATGGTCAGAACCCACGCTTCCGTGCAGATAACGCGAATAAAAGGTTGAACACGCACGCGTTCTGCACTTTCAAGCCTACGTCGCTGCTCCTTCTGCCCTTCTATATATCGTATAAGTAGGACTCAGAGATGCAGGGGCTCCTGGCGGTGACGCGTCGTTGTTTCTATACGCTTGTAGAGTGCAAGTATTTGCACGCATTAGGCTATAGAGAGCTGGTGAGCTATGGTGTCTAATGCCTCGAGGACATATTTTTGTGAAGAATGGTCAGAACCCACGCTTCCGTGCAGATAACGCGAATAAAAGGTTGTACACACACGCGTTCTGCACGTTCAAGCCTACGTCGCTGCTCCTTCTGCCCTTTTATATATTGTATAAATAGGACTCAGAGATGCGGGGGCTCCTGGCGGTGACGCGTCGTTGTTTCTATACGCTTGTAGAGTGCGAGAATTTGCACGCATTAGGCTATAGAGAGCTGGTGAGCTATGGTGTCTAATGCCTCGAGGACATATATTTGTGAAGAATGGTCAGAACCCACGCTTCCGTGCAGATAACGCGAATAAAAGGTTGAACACGCACGCGTTCTACACTTTCAAGCCTACGTCGCTGCTCCTTCTGCCCTTTTATATATTGTATAAATAGTACTCAGAGATGCGGGGGCTCCTGGCGGTGATGCATCGTTGTTTCTATACGCTTGTAGAGTGCAAGTATTTGGACGCATTAGGCTATAGAGAGCTGGTGAGCTATGGTGTCTAATGCCTCGAGGACATATTTTTGTGAAGAATGGTCAGAACCCACGCTTCCGTGCAGATAACGCGAATAAAAGGTTGTACACACACGCGTTCTGCACTTTCAAGCCTACGTCGCTGCTCCTTCTGCCCTTTTATATATTGTATAAATAGGACTCAGAGATGCGGGGGCTCCTGGCGGTGACGCGTCGTTGTTTCTATACGCTTGTAGAGTGCAAGTATTTCGACGCATTAGGCTATAGAGAGCTGGTGAGCTATGGTGTCTAATGCCTCGAGGACATATATTTGTGAAGAATAGTCAGAACCTACGCTTCCGTGCAGATAACGCGAATAAAAGGTTGTACACATACCCGTTCTACACTTTCAAGCCTACGTCGCTGCTCCTTCTGCCCTTCTATATATCGTATAAGTAGGACTCAGAGATGCGGGGGCTCCTGGCGGTGACGCGTCGTTGTTTCTGTACGCTTGTAGAGTGCAAGTATTTGCACGCATTAGGCTATAGAGAGCTGGTGAGCTATGGTGTCTAATGCCTCGAGGACATATTTTTGTGAAGAATGGTCAGAACCCACGCTTCCGTGCAGATAACGCGAATAAAAGGTCGTACACACACGCGTTCTGCACGTTCAAGCCTACGTCGCTGCTCCTTCTGCCCTTTTATATATTGTATAAATAGGACTCAGAGATGCGGGGGCTCCTGGCGGTGACGCGTCGTTGTTTCTATACGCTTGTAGAGTGCGAGTATTTGCACGCATTAGGCTATAGAGAGCTGGTGAGCTATGGTGTCTAATGCCTCGAGGACATATATTTGTGAAGAATGGTCAGAACCCACGCTTCCGTGCAGATAACGCGAATAAAAGGTTGAACACGCACGCGTTCTACACTTTCAAGCCTACGTCGCTGCTCCTTCTGCCCTTTTATATATTGTATAAATAGGACTCAGAGATGCGGGGGCTCCTGGCGGTGACGCGTCGTTGTTTCTATACGCTGGTAGAGTGCAAGTATTTGGACGCATTAGGCTATAGAGAGCTGGTGAGCTATGGTGTCTAATGCCTCGAGGACATATATTTGTGAAGAATGGTCAGAACCCACGCTTCCGTGCAGATAACGCGAATAAAAGGTTGTACACACACGCGTTCTGCACTTTCAAGCCTACGTCGCTGCTCCTTCTGCCCTTTCATATATTGTATAAATAGGACTCAGAGATGCGGGGGCTCCTGGCGGTGACGCGTCGTTGTTTCTATACGCTTGTAGAGTGCGAGTATTTGGACGCATTAGGCTATAGAGAGCTGGTGAGCTATGGTGTCTAATGCCTCGAGGACATATTTTTGTGAAGAATGGTCAGAACCTACGCTACCGTGCAGATAACGCGAATAAAAGGTTGTACACACACGCGTTCTACACTTTCAAGCCTACGTCGCTGCTCCTTCTGCCCTTTTATATATTGTATAAATAGGACTCAGAGATGCGGGGGCTCCTGGCGGTGACGCGTCGTTGTTTCTATACGCTGGTAGAGTGCAAGTATTTGGACGCATTAGGCTATAGAGAGCTGGTGAGCTATGGTGTCTAATGCCTCGAGGACATATATTTGTGAAGAATGGTCAGAACCCACGCTTCCGTGCAGATAACGCGAATAAAAGGTTGTACACATACGCGTTCTACACTTTCAAGCCTACGTCGCTGCTCCTTCTGCCCTTTTATATATTGTATAAGTAGTACTCAGATGCGGGGGCTCCTGGCGGTGATGCATCGTTGTTTCTATACGCTTGTAGAGTGCAAGTATTTGGACGCATTAGGCTAGAAAGAGCTGGTGAGCTATGGTGTCTAATGCCTCGAGGACATATTTTTGTGAAGAATGGTCAGAACCTACGCTTCCGTGCAGATAACGCGAATAAAAGGTTGTACACACACGCGTTCTACACTTTCAAGCCTACGTCGCTGCTCCTTCTGCCCTTTTATATATTGTATAAATAGGACTCAGAGATGCGGGGGCTCCTGGCGGTGACGCGTCGTTGTTTCTATACGCTGGTAGAGTGCAAGTATTTGGACGCATTAGGCTATAGAGAGCTGGTGAGCTATGGTGTCTAATGCCTCGAGGACATATATTTGTGAAGAATGGTCAGAACCCACGCTTCCGTGCAGATAACGCGAATAAAAGGTTGTACACATACGCATTCTACACTTTCAAGCCTACGTCGCTGCTCCTTCTGCCCTTTTATATATTGTATAAATAGGACTCAGAGATGCGGGGGCTCCTGGCGGTGACGCGTCGTTGTTTCTATACGCTTGTAGAGTGCGAGTATTTGCACGCATTAGGCTAGAAAGAGCTGGTGAGCTATGGTGTCTAATGCCTCGAGGATATATATTTGTGAAGAATGGTCAGAACCCACGCTTCCGTGCAGATAACGCGAATAAAATGTTGTACACACACGCGTTCTACACTTTCAAGCCTACGTCGCTGCTCCTTCTGCCCTTTTATATATTGTATATATAGTACTCAGAGATGCGGGCGCTCTTGGCGGTGACGCGTCGTTGTTTCTATACGCTGGTTTAGTGCGAGTTCTTGCACGCATTAGGCTATAGAGAGCTGGTGAGCTGTGGCGTCTAATGCCTCGAGGACATATATTTGTGAAGAATGGTCAGAACCCACGCTTCCGTGCAGATAACGCGAATAAAAGGTTGAACACACACGCGTTCTACACTTTCAAGCCTACGTCGCTGCTCCTTCTGCCCTTTTATATATTGTATAAATAGTACTCAGAGATGCGGGGGCTCCTGGCGGTGACGCGTCGTTGTTTCTATACGCTGATTTAGTGCGAGTTTTTGCACGCATTAGGCTAGAAAGAGCTGGTGAGCTATGGTGTCTAATGCCTCGAGGACATATTTTTGTGAAGAATGGTCAGAACCCACGCTTCCGTGCAGATAACGCGAATAAAAGGTCGTACACACACGCGTTCTGCACGTTCAAGCCTACGTCGCTGCTCCTTCTGCCCTTTTATATATTGTATAAATAGGACTCAGAGATGCGGGGGCTCCTGGCGGTGACGCGTCGTTGTTTCTATACGCTTGTAGAGTGCGAGTATTTGCACGCATTAGGCTATAGAGAGCTGGTGAGCTATGGTGTCTAATGCCTCGAGGACATATATTTGTGAAGAATGGTCAGAACCCACGCTTCCGTGCAGATAACGCGAATAAAAGGTTGAACACGCACGCGTTCTACACTTTCAAGCCTACGTCGCTGCTCCTTCTGCCCTTTTATATATTGTATAAATAGGACTCAGAGATGCGGGGGCTCCTGGCGGTGACGCGTCGTTGTTTCTATACGCTGGTAGAGTGCAAGTATTTGGACGCATTAGGCTATAGAGAGCTGGTGAGCTATGGTGTCTAATGCCTCGAGGACATATATTTGTGAAGAATGGTCAGAACCCACGCTTCCGTGCAGATAACGCGAATAAAAGGTTGTACACACACGCGTTCTGCACTTTCAAGCCTACGTCGCTGCTCCTTCTGCCCTTTCATATATTGTATAAATAGGACTCAGAGATGCGGGGGCTCCTGGCGGTGACGCGTCGTTGTTTCTATACGCTTGTAGAGTGCGAGTATTTGGACGCATTAGGCTATAGAGAGCTGGTGAGCTATGGTGTCTAATGCCTCGAGGACATATTTTTGTGAAGAATGGTCAGAACCTACGCTACCGTGCAGATAACGCGAATAAAAGGTTGTACACACACGCGTTCTACACTTTCAAGCCTACGTCGCTGCTCCTTCTGCCCTTTTATATATTGTATAAATAGGACTCAGAGATGCGGGGGCTCCTGGCGGTGACGCGTCGTTGTTTCTATACGCTGGTAGAGTGCAAGTATTTGGACGCATTAGGCTATAGAGAGCTGGTGAGCTATGGTGTCTAATGCCTCGAGGACATATATTTGTGAAGAATGGTCAGAACCCACGCTTCCGTGCAGATAACGCGAATAAAAGGTTGTACACATACGCGTTCTACACTTTCAAGCCTACGTCGCTGCTCCTTCTGCCCTTTTATATATTGTATAAGTAGTACTCAGATGCGGGGGCTCCTGGCGGTGATGCATCGTTGTTTCTATACGCTTGTAGAGTGCAAGTATTTGGACGCATTAGGCTAGAAAGAGCTGGTGAGCTATGGTGTCTAATGCCTCGAGGACATATTTTTGTGAAGAATGGTCAGAACCTACGCTTCCGTGCAGATAACGCGAATAAAAGGTTGTACACACACGCGTTCTACACTTTCAAGCCTACGTCGCTGCTCCTTCTGCCCTTTTATATATTGTATAAATAGGACTCAGAGATGCGGGGGCTCCTGGCGGTGACGCGTCGTTGTTTCTATACGCTGGTAGAGTGCAAGTATTTGGACGCATTAGGCTATAGAGAGCTGGTGAGCTATGGTGTCTAATGCCTCGAGGACATATATTTGTGAAGAATGGTCAGAACCCACGCTTCCGTGCAGATAACGCGAATAAAAGGTTGTACACATACGCATTCTACACTTTCAAGCCTACGTCGCTGCTCCTTCTGCCCTTTTATATATTGTATAAATAGGACTCAGAGATGCGGGGGCTCCTGGCGGTGACGCGTCGTTGTTTCTATACGCTTGTAGAGTGCAAGTATTTGGACGCATTAGGCTATAGAGAGCTGGTGAGCTATGGTGTCTAATGCCTCGAGGACATATATTTGTGAAGAATAGTCAGAACCTACGCTTCCGTGCAGATAACGCGAATAAAAGGTTGTACACATACGCATTCTACACTTTCAAGCCTACGTCGCTGCTCCTTCTGCCCTTTTATATATTGTATAAATAGGACTCAGAGATGCGGGGGCTCCTGGCGGTGACGCGTCGTTGTTTCTATACGCTTGTAGAGTGCGAGTATTTGCACGCATTAGGCTAGAAAGAGCTGGTGAGCTATGGTGTCTAATGCCTCGAGGATATATATTTGTGAAGAATGGTCAGAACCCACGCTTCCGTGCAGATAACGCGAATAAAATGTTGTACACACACGCGTTCTACACTTTCAAGCCTACGTCGCTGCTCCTTCTGCCCTTTTATATATTGTATATATAGTACTCAGAGATGCGGGCGCTCTTGGCGGTGACGCGTCGTTGTTTCTATACGCTGGTTTAGTGCGAGTTCTTGCACGCATTAGGCTATAGAGAGCTGGTGAGCTGTGGCGTCTAATGCCTCGAGGACATATATTTGTGAAGAATGGTCAGAACCCACGCTTCCGTGCAGATAACGCGAATAAAAGGTTGAACACACACGCGTTCTACACTTTCAAGCCTACGTCGCTGCTCCTTCTGCCCTTTTATATATTGTATAAATAGTACTCAGAGATGCGGGGGCTCCTGGCGGTGACGCGTCGTTGTTTCTATACGCTGATTTAGTGCGAGTTTTTGCACGCATTAGGCTAGAAAGAGCTGGTGAGCTGTGGTGCCTAATGCCTCGAGGACATATATTTGTGAAGAATGGTCAGAACCCACGCTTCCGTGCAGATAACGCGAATAAAAGGTTGTACACACACGCGTTCTACACTTTCAAGCCTACGTCGCTGCTCCTTCTGCCCTTTTATATATTGTATAAGTAGTACTCAGATGCGGGGGCTCCTGGCGGTGACGCGTCGTTGTTTCTATACGCTTGTAGAGTGCGAGTATTTGCACGCATTAGGCTATAGAGAGCTGGTGAGCTATGGTGTCTAATGCCTCGAGGACAAATATTTGTGAAGAATGGTCAGAACCTACGCTTCCGTGCAGATAACGCGAATAAAAGGTTGTACACACACGCGTTCTACACTTTCAAGCCTACGTCGCTGCTCCTTCCGCCCTTTCATATATTGTATAAATAGGACTCAGAGATGCGGGGGCTCCTGGCGGTGACGCGTCGTTGTTTCTATACGCTAGTAGAGTGCAAGTATTTGGACGCATTAGGCTATAGAGAGCTGGTGAGCTATGGTGTCTAATGCCTCGAGGACATATTTTTGTGAAGAATGGTCAGAACCCACGCTTCCGTGCAGATAACGCGAATAAAAGGTTGTACACACACGCGTTCTACACTTTCAAGCCTACGTCGCTGCTCCTTCTGCCCTTTTATATATTGTATAAATAGGACTCAGAGATGCGGGGGCTCCTGGCGGTGACGCGTCGTTGTTTCTATACGCTTGTAGAGTGCGAGTATTTGCACGCATTAGGCTATAGAGAGCTGGTGAGCTATGGTGTCTAATGCCTCGAGGACATATATTTGTGAAGAATGGTCAGAACCTACGCTTCCGTGCAGATAACGCGAATAAAAGGTTGTACACACACGCGTTCTACACTTTCAAGCCTACGTCGCTGCTCCTTCTGCCCTTTTATATATTGTATAAGTAGTACTCAGATGCGGGGGCTCCTGGCGGTGATGCATCGTTGTTTCTATACGCTAGTAGAGTGCAAGTATTTGGACGCATTAGGCTATAGAGAGCTGGTGAGCTATGGTGTCTAATGCCTCGAGGACATATATTTGTGAAGAATGGTCAGAACCCACGCTTCCGTGCAGATAACGCGAATAAAAGGTTGTACACACACGCGTTCTACACTTTCAAGCCTACGTCGCTGCTCCTTCTGCCCTTTTATATATTGTATAAATAGTACTCAGATGCGGGGGCTCCTGGCGGTGATGCATCGTTGTTTCTATACGCTAGTAGAGTGCAAGTATTTGGACGCATTAGGCTAGAAAGAGCTGGTGAGCTATGTTGCCTAATGCCTCGAGGACATATATTTGTGAAGAATAGTCAGAACCTACGCTTCCGTGCAGATAACGCGAATAAAAGATTGTACACATACGCATTCTACACTTTCAAGCCTACGTCGCTGCTCCTTCTGCCCTTTTATATATTGTATAAATAGGACTCAGAGATGGGGGGCTCCTGGCGGTGACGCGTCGTTGTTTCTATACGCTTGTAGAGTGCGAGTATTTGCACGCATTAGGCTAGAAAGAGCTGTTGAGCTATGGTGTCTAATGCCTCGAGGACATATATTTGTGAAGAATTGTCAGAACCTACGCCTCCGTGCAGATAACGCGCATAAAAGGTTGTACATAAACGCGTTCTACACTTTCAAGCCTACGTCGCTGCTCCTTCTGCCCTTTTATATATTGTATAAATACGACTCAGAGATGCGGGGGCTCCTGGCGGTGACGCGTCGTTGTTTCTATACGCTTATAGAGTGCGAGTATTTGCACGCATTAGGCTATAGAGAGCTGGTGAGCTATGGTGTCTAATGCCTCGAGGACATACATTTGTGAAGAATGGTCAGAACCCACGCTTCCGTGCAGATAACGCGAATAAAAGGTTGTACACATACGCGTTCTACACTTTCAAGCCTACGTCGCTGCTCCTTCTGCCCTTTTATATATTGTATAAATAGGACTCAGAGATGCGGGGGCTCCTGGCGGTGACGCGTCGTTGTTTATATACGCTGGTAGAGTGCAAGTATTTGGACGCATTAGGCTATAGAGAGCTGGTGAGCTATGGTGCCTAATGCCTCGAGGACATATATTTGTGAAGAATGGTCAGAACCCACGCTTCCGTGCAGATAGCGCGAATAAAAGGTTGTACACACACGCGTTCTACACTTTCAAGCCTACGTCGCTGCTCCTTCTGCCCTTTTATATATTGTATAAATAGGACTCAGAGATGCGGGGGCTCCTGGCGGTGACGCGTCGTTGTTTCTATACGCTTATAGAGTGCGAGTATTTGCACGCATTAGGCTATAGAGAGCTGGTGAGCTATGGTGCCTAATGCATCGAGGACATATTTTTGTGAAGAATGGTCAGAACCCACGCTTCCGTGCAGATAACGCGAATAAAAGGTTGTACACACACGCGTTCTACACTTTCAAGCCTACGTCGCTGCTCCTTCTGCCCTTTTATATATTGTATAAATAGGACTCAGAGATGCGGGGGCTCCTGGCGGTGACGCGTCGTTGTTTCTATACGCTGGTAGAGTGCAAGAATTTGGACGCATTAGGCTATAGAGAGCTGGTGAGCTATGGTGTCTAATGCCTCGACGACATATATTTGTGAAGAATGGTCAGAACCCACGCTTCCGTGCAGATAACGCGAATAAAAGGTTGTACACACACGCGTTCTACACTTTCAAGCCTACGTCGCTGCTCCTTCTGCCCTTTTATATATTGTATAAATAGGACTCAGAGATGCGGGGGCTCCTGGCGGTGACGCGTCGTTGTTTCTATACGCTTGTAGAGTGCGAGTATTTGCACGCATTAGGCTATAGAGAGCTGGTGAGCTATGGTGTCTAATGCCTCGAGGACATATATTTGTGAAGAATGGTCAGAACCTACGCTTCCGTGCAGATAACGCGAATAAAAGGTTGTACACACACGCGTTCTACACTTTCAAGCCTACGTCGCTGCTCCTTCTGCCCTTTTATATATTGTATAAGTAGTACTCAGATGCGGGGGCTCCTGGCGGTGATGCATCGTTGTTTCTATACGCTAGTAGAGTGCAAGTATTTGGACGCATTAGGCTATAGAGAGCTGGTGAGCTATGGTGTCTAATGCCTCGAGGACATATATTTGTGAAGAATGGTCAGAACCCACGCTTCCGTGCAGATAACGCGAATAAAAGGTTGTACACACACGCGTTCTACACTTTCAAGCCTACGTCGCTGCTCCTTCTGCCCTTTTATATATTGTATAAGTAGTACTCAGATGCGGGGGCTCCTGGCGGTGATGCATCGTTGTTTCTATACGCTAGTAGAGTGCAAGTATTTGGACGCATTAGGCTAGAAAGAGCTGGTGAGCTATGTTGCCTAATGCCTCGAGGACATATATTTGTGAAGAATAGTCAGAACCTACGCTTCCGTGCAGATAACGCGAATAAAAGATTGTACACATACGCATTCTACACTTTCAAGCCTACGTCGCTGCTCCTTCTGCCCTTTTATATATTGTATAAATAGGACTCAGAGATGGGGGGCTCCTGGCGGTGACGCGTCGTTGTTTCTATACGCTTGTAGAGTGCGAGTATTTGCACGCATTAGGCTAGAAAGAGCTGTTGAGCTATGGTGTCTAATGCCTCGAGGACATATATTTGTGAAGAATTGTCAGAACCTACGCCTCCGTGCAGATAACGCGCATAAAAGGTTGTACATAAACGCGTTCTACACTTTCAAGCCTACGTCGCTGCTCCTTCTGCCCTTTTATATATTGTATAAATACGACTCAGAGATGCGGGGGCTCCTGGCGGTGACGCGTCGTTGTTTCTATACGCTTATAGAGTGCGAGTATTTGCACACATTAGGCTATAGAGAGCTGGTGAGCTATGGTGTCTAATGCCTCGAGGACATACATTTGTGAAGAATGGTCAGAACCCACGCTTCCGTGCAGATAACGCGAATAAAAGGTTGTACACATACGCGTTCTACACTTTCAAGCCTACGTCGCTGCTCCTTCTGCCCTTTTATATATTGTATAAATAGGACTCAGAGATGCGGGGGCTCCTGGCGGTGACGCGTCGTTGTTTATATACGCTGGTAGAGTGCAAGTATTTGGACGCATTAGGCTATAGAGAGCTGGTGAGCTATGGTGCCTAATGCCTCGAGGACATATATTTGTGAAGAATGGTCAGAACCCACGCTTCCGTGCAGATAGCGCGAATAAAAGGTTGTACACACACGCGTTCTACACTTTCAAGCCTACGTCGCTGCTCCTTCTGCCCTTTTATATATTGTATAAATAGGACTCAGAGATGCGGGGGCTCCTGGCGGTGACGCGTCGTTGTTTCTATACGCTTATAGAGTGCGAGTATTTGCACGCATTAGGCTATAGAGAGCTGGTGAGCTATGGTGCCTAATGCATCGAGGACATATTTTTGTGAAGAATGGTCAGAACCCACGCTTCCGTGCAGATAACGCGAATAAAAGGTTGTACACACACGCGT